>NW_021134518.1:0-310403 GCF_004193835.3 Ostrinia furnacalis
TTTTCTTCTATGCCGCCATTCTGTCCAAGCCTTCCACGTCGAGTCCGTGCATCGCCTCGAATTTCTCCTTTTTGCGGTGTCCTGTCACGGTCGCCAAAAATTGTTCGGGATTCTTATAGATGAAGGAGACACTGTTTCGTGTTTCAAACGGTTTACTACCAAGAATATCTTGTTACAAGGAAATACATTAAAATTGCGTAGTTGCTCTGATGTGAACGATGTAAAAACAAAAAAGATGTGACAGGCGCGCGCGGGGGCCCCGCGGGCGCGGGCGGCGGGGCACGCGGCGTAGTGATGTTCTTGTGAACAACATCTATTAAAAACTAATAAGTCAAACAGTTTATAAAAACTTCCATATCTAGAACAATCACAATATGATATGTTTATTATCTTTTATAGCTTCTCATAATGTTGTATTTATAATAAAAATAATATTATTTTAATCCAAAAATTAGGTCAAATTATTTTTCATTTTTAATGCTATGCAACCGCGACCTATTTTTGATGTTGGCAATCAGTTCATTCGTCGTTGAAGTCAAACCAGCCTTAACGATAGTGACATTAGGTTTACTTTCGCTCGGCTTCGGTTTCGGTTTCACAGGTGGTTTGACCACCGCCCTAATATCGACATCGCTCGCAATTTTTATGTCGTCCTTATTAATTTTCCTGTCTAGTTTTTTAAGAGTTTTCTTATTTTGAGATTTATGTTTTAAGTGCAGTATTTTGTGATAGACCGGTTTCGTTTTTTCGTTCGCTTCCGATTTCGAATCGATTAGCGGTATCGAGCATTGTTCTACTACTTTTGGCTTGATAGTGATGTGTTTGGTATCAGGGCAAGGTAAAATAGTTTTATCTTTAGTGGTAATTTTGATATCTGTGCATGGTACTTTAACTATGGTATCTTTAATATTTTTGGTATTAGTACAAGGTGCTTTAATTTTGGTATCTTTGTTATTTTTGATATCGGGACTACTTTCGTTGTCAGTACTATTTTTATTGCCGATGAGGTTTCGTAGTGATGTGCTATGACCAAACTTGGGCATCGATAGGTGTTTGTTGAAGAGATTCCTCGTGGTCTCGTAGAATACGTACGATTTCCTCGGTTTCTGCTGCCAGAACAGAACGTTCCGTCGCGAGTAGTACAGTAGGAACAACACTAGGAGTATCAGCGGGATGATGCCGAGGAATATGATGTACATCGCCACCATGAAGTTTCTTTGCACTGTAAGAAAAAGAGGTTTTTGTTAGTTGACTAGTACTAGTTACTAAATTTTGTATCTATGTTAAATGGTAGTCTTTTTGGACGGTAAATCCACATTTTCATAATAATTTACGTCAGAATATTTTAATAACGAACCCCAACCAGTGAGGATTGAATAGTCCCGGGGATAGCTGATTGTTTTGGTCATATATCACCTGCACTTTAGAGTGCACGGACTACACAATCGATTTTCGTCATTCTATGCAAAAAATAATGACACATGTATAGACTACTTAAGAACAACATTTTGAAGATTTACAAGAAGTAATTTAAGTAGTCCAAACAAATAAAGATATTTAATTGTTAAACAAATAAAATAAAATAAATAAAATATTTTTATTTTTTGATCCTCTGTGATCCGTTTTTTAGATCCGCTCTATGTGTCTTTTTAGTATGAATACTTACGGCTAGGATCGGTGGCTGGGCCTGAGTCGTAAGATCCTCCTGGGCCTGGCAGCATGCAGAGAGGCGGCGCGAAACCGGGCTCACAGTGGCAGTGGCCTGGATATAATGATTATTATGTTTTAAAAAGATTTAGATACGAACTATTTAGAACTTTTGACATTTAAAAAATATTTACTTTAGTAACGTTCTCTATCTAAACTGGAATCTTTCATAAAGAAAAAAAGTAAAACAAATATTTAGCTCGTATTCACAAACATTACTATGAGGTTTCACAATGCGCGTGGACGCACAGGGTGACACACGAGCCATTCACAGAGCTCTATTCAACGCTGTGCGTTCGCTTTGCTGCTTCATTTAAGTGAATACAGGCGTTTCTCTCTCTGCCCTTCTTCGATTATTCCTTGACATAATTATGCTCAAATTAAAAATCCAACTTCGAGGTCTTTTAAAGTTACAATTTTCATTTAGCTTGTGTAAAAGCAAAATAAATGTAGTTCTTACAACTGGAAATATTTCCCAATACCATTTATCAACACCATTTCAACATGCATTTCTTTTGTTTTTGTACTAGTTGATCTGGCAATAAATATTTTTAGTTTGATTTTTCATTTTTCACAAGTCAGTTTACCTTCTGAGTTACAGATGCCGTGTCCCGAGCAGTTGGATGGACAGACGGTGCCGTCGCGCGCCGCTAACGAGTCTCGTACCGATTGAACGCTAACACACTTTTGGTTCAGGCACATCTGGGGGAAAGAACATGGAATGGTTATGCTATTAGTTATGTAAAATGTCAGACAATAAGGAAGTTGACGAATAATCACAATATTCTAAAAAACAATTCAGTTTCAGAAAAAAAGTTTCTTTAAAATCAATACAAAATTGGTTACAGTTGGCGAACAAGTGATATCGTTCGTTCGTTTCAGCCGAAAGACGTCCACTGCTGGACAAAGGCCTCCCCCAAGGATTTCCACCAAGACCGGTACTGCGCCGCAAGTGATATAATAGGTTTTAATTGCTCAAAATTATACAGAAGAATCATGTTTTCATATCATACACGTGTTGACTAGCAGTGTCAACTATCCGACCTTCGAATTATTTATGTAACACTGTTTCCGCCCCGTGAGTTTGCCTGCGTAAATAAATAAGGAAAGGAATGAAATATGATTTATGAAAAAGGACCACTAAGTTGATGATTATATGTATAAAAGATAAAAATGTTTAGAATGTTTAACTGCCTAGCTCGCATCAATATTTAAAAGAATGTATATTTTAAAGACTGTAAACCCTTGAAAAAGAGGCTGACAATAGTGACTGAGTTTCTTGCGCTGCTTCTTCTCAACACTGGCCAATTTATTGCCCTGAAGCAGTGGTAGGTTTAATACTGGGATATGTGAAAGTGATTTTTAAAAGCCTATTTGAAAAATAAAATGAGTTTTTTATGAGTTTACCTTATTGTCCCCGCACTTGGCACCGTCAGGCACCATGCCGGGGTCCACATCGCTGAGCCCCAGATCTATGATGGCGGTGCGACACGGTATTATTTTGCCTGCAACAAACAAACATTATTAATTCTTAAAAATATTGTGCAAATGCGGATGGGCGAAGAAAATTCATCGCGACTGAGCAGACGACGCCGCATCTCTTCAGTCTGCCCGCGACCAGAGTAAATTTTAATACAAATGAGTAGGTCATCTTCATAGAAACGCACCGAGCGCGGTTTGTATGTGAGCGCGCCAATACGTATACATCTAAAAAAGCAGCAGAGTAAATACAAATGAGTACATTTGTATTTGCTTTTTTAGATTTTTTTAAAATGCCTATTATTTTGAAAATACGCTATATAGATTTTTTTTTGTTCCAGCTCTGCTGCTAGTATCTACATTTATTTATCACTAGCTGTGCCCGCGACTTAGTACGCGTGAAAACCCGTTTTTGCAACATTTTTCATTGTTGCACTGCTCCTGTTGATCGTAGCGTAATGTTGTATAGCCTATAGCCTTCCTCGATAAATGGGCTATCTAACACTGAAAGAATTTTTCAAATCGGACCGGTAGTTCCGGAGATTAGCGCGTTCAAGTAAACAAACAAACAAACTCTTCAGCTTTATAATATTAGTATAGATAACTCACCATTGTTATTAATAAAGACTGCATGTAATTGAGCCACGGACTCCATGCCAAATTCTAATCGCTCGTTGAGGTGTCGACAATGCAACATTCCGCACAGCGCGTCCTGCTCGGCGCAGGCGCGGAAAACCTGCCGCGTACGCAAGTAGCCGCAGTTTCCGTTCCTGGTGGGGTCAAGACAAAATGTTAGGTTGCTGTGTAGTAGTAAAAGTAGACAGAATATCACATCCGAAACTAAAGCCTGGTCCGTGAGCACGTAGAATTTTGTCCAATGACCCCAAGCTACCCATCCTTATCGCTCGCGCGTAATTATGTTGCTGTCGCGCTCGCACACTCATTGCGGGCGCCCGTCGCACAGTCGCGACAGCAATATAATTACGCGCGAGCGATAAGGATGGGTAGCTTGGGGTCATTGGACAAAATTCTACGTGCTCGCAGAGCAGACTATAGTAGTAACAGTAGACAGAATATCACATCCGAAACTATAAGGAAGGAATGGAAAAAAATACAAGATATTTTAAGGCCGATTTTGGTAAAAAAAAAAAGAAAACTGCAACTTTGGTTAATTGACACAATCCAATCATCAATAATTCCAAGATACTACCTCTTTAAAAACACCTTATTGTAGCTTAAAATTATATTTTAGGGGTTTGAAATTATCAAACTGAAGTTATTGATTTCCTTGCCATATAAAATCTAAAAAAAGTGCATTAAATCAATTTATTAGTGTTATGAACTGCCCTATTTGAAATCGATTTTCTAACCTCAGATGTTGAAATTAAAACAATCTGTCTTTATTGATAGGTATTCATTATTTAATGAATAATAGTGACAGGAAGGCGATGGACACAGGTCGCTGCCAATCCATCAAAATGGAAATCATTGAGGGAGGCCTATGTTCAGCAGTGAACGTCCTATGGCTGAAGTGATGATGATGATGATGAATTGATCAATATTTTATAGTTGTATCAAATGGTCACTGTTCTAACCTAACCTACTATTTTCTGCAATACCTACTTTCTGCGACCATACTATTTTCTGCAATATCTTTTTTTACATCAAATTTTTGTGAATACCATGATCATGTGCCTTATGCTTTGATTTGTGAGTAACGGTGGGTAAGTATGTGTCAATTTGACCAAACAAATTATTTGGGATATTATTTGGCAAAATAAAACATTTGCTATATAAACATTTGCCAAGTAAAAATTAGCCAAATGATAATTTGACCAAATGAATTAGTTGTGAAAAGTACAGTTGCTAAAAGTTCATTTGGGAAATGAAACTTTGGCGATAAGTTGTTTGCGAAGTGAAATTTGGCGAAAAGTAATTTGGCCAAACGGAAGGATACCGTATCAAATGCTAGGCTAAAGCCAACCAAACAGTACTCACTTGGTTCCATTAACGTTATTTCTGGTGTAACATTTCTCGTGCGAATTCTCGCCCGTTGTACCCCACAGAAGTCTGCACTGGTCCGTGTGAGATCTACAGGATCCTCGCACGCAGTATGCCTATAAATAAGTAAATTATGTAAGTAAGAACACTTTATTCAGCATAGAAAAAATAAAATAAAAATACAGTAGGTACATACATACTTATAACATTAAACTATAAACTATGCTGACGAGGCGTCCGCTCAGCAATATTCGCGACATAGCAAGCGCCATGTCGAGAAGCTGGTTTTCAGCGAGAACCATCATACAATGAGGATTGCGGATTGCGCGCCCTCTTGACCGAGACCATATTGAGGCTACCAGCCAAGAAGGCGCGCAACAGGGGGCGTTATGGACGGTGATCACAAAAAAGAGAAAAACAATAATCATAATTATCAATCCCCCCCGCCCCCCTTGGTGAGATTACATGAGGTTTTGCAAGACCGCCTCCCCCACCCCCTAATCTCACGTGAGATTTTCCAAAATGCCTATTTGCAATGTAAATGAGATAATCCATGCTTCGAAAATATTAGATTTTATAAAAAAAACCCGACCTGGGTAAAAAAATTACTGAAATGATAAAACAAAACAATTTAGGCCCAGTTTTTTACTTTTAGTACANTATATAAAAAAAAAAATGTGTCTATAACTCAACATTTTTTTTTTCCTTTTGGAAGGACATGTGACGTAGTAGTAAGACAATATATAAAGCAATGTATCTAATATTTGAGAGATCAGTAATAAATCATATTCAATACGAGTAACATCTTTAATTAGCCTCGTCCCGTCCTTACACCTACTCCTACTAATATTATAAAGGCGAAAGTTTGAATGTCTAGATGTTTGTTACTCTTTCACGCAAAAACTACTGAACGGATTTTGATGAAACTTTACAGTATTATTGTTTATAACCCAGAATAACGTATAGGCTATAATTTATGACGATCTGTGATAAACTAAATTTCACGTGGGTGAAACCGCGGGCAAAAGCTAGTAATCTATAGATCGTTTCATCCACGAAGACGCGCCCCACCATTCTTCCGCTAATGTTTGAGTGTGATCGGTACATGCTAAATCATCCATGAGTGCACACGCACACTACAATAATGTCGCTTGGATTGCTTGGATCAAAGTCCCCCGCACCCTGCTCTTCCCTCGACCAAAAATTGGTGGGGCGCGTCTTCGTGGATGAGACGACTTATAATACGAGTGAACTTCCCACTGATTTTAATCAGTCAGTTCAAGTTAGAACTCAATTTCATTGGTACATAATATACGTCTGCTGAAATAAGGCACATCAACATGAACAATGTTACCATTACTGTAACAGTAAAATTTAAGAGATTGAAAGAAAGTTCTCTTGAGACTTCAAGGAAAAGGCTGAAAATGCGATCCTCCTTAGTAATGAACATACGTATTTTGTTTGGTTCAATTCATTAATATAAAACAGGGACGAGTGGGAAAGTGCAGCTCTGCAGAACGCGTCTACTCGCTGCAACGGCTTGCTGCCGCTGTGGGGACCGCACGTACCCGAGTCTGCGTTCGCCAGCTGCCTCGCGAGACACACCACCTATCTTCAGGTATTTATCAAGACTGGTGTCAGTTGTAATACCAAAATAATGTTCCATGTTCTTGAGATGACGCTAAAGGACTATTAAATCGAATTCAACCAAAACATTTTATCAATTCTCAGAAGAAAAATCAGCATTTTGCAATATTTTTGGTGTGATTTTAAATTGACAAGCCTATAGGCCTCAGCCTCGAACTTAGCGGGCAGCGGGGCGGGAGCGGCGGCGGCGCTGGAGCGGGGCGGGCAACGCAGACCCGTTCTCGAAACAAGCGGGCAGCTCGCGCGGCGCTTTAGCGGCAAAGTGTTGTGTTCGGGGTTGTGTTGTCGAGATATTTGTTTTTATTCGCAAACGAAATGTCTGAACAACGGCGACAATTTTATTATAATTCAAATTTATTCCTAACGCTCGATTTATTGTGGGCAAAAGAAGGAGTGCGCTGCCCGCTCGTTGCCCGCTCCGGCGCCGCTGCCGCGCCGCTGTTTTCGAGAACCGGTCTATTTGATTTTACGCATAAGATCCTGCCGCTCCCGCGCCGCCGCCGCTGCCGCCCCGCTGCCCGCTAAGTTCGAGGCTGAGGCCATACATTTACTTACAAAATAAACTTGTACTTTTAACTTGTTGTCGATGCCCAAAGTGTTGTTGTTAATAATAATAAAATATTTATTTGCCATAAAACAGGGTTAACAATAGCTCTTTGGGTACATTTTCGAAGTGTCAGTGCCTGTTCAGCCCATAAGTCATAGCATGCAAATATTGAGTAAGTCATAGCATGCAAATGTCAATCACATTAAATTAAATTACATTTCATTTATTTGATTCTTTTCATAATAAGTTGCGGTCTTTGGTTCCCAATCGGCGGTGCTCTTTAATTATGTTTTTTTGTCCAGGAATGCACCGGTCACCGCGACATCGGCCACACGTGCACACTACATGATCTGAAGCTTCTGTTGCTTCGCTTCGCGCGCGGACGCACCTTCCACGACGACACCGGCGGCGGCGGGCCGCTGTCCAACATGCAGCTCGTGCCCGCGCTCGTTCATATGGCGCTCTACGTCATCAACACGTGAGTACACGCCGCTGACGTCACGCTGTAATGTGCTAAGCGGAGCGGTGCGGAGACGAGAGATGAGTAAGCTGTGTGTAGCTGTCAGCTGTCAGTCTATTGCTGACGGCTTGACGTCACACTGTAATGTGCTAAGCGGAGCGGTGCGTAGACGAGAGATGAGTAAGCTGTGTGTAGCTGTCAGTCTATTGCTAATAATCACCGTACCGCTCCGCTCTTCGCACCACGACGTTCATCGCTGATTTCAGACACGGTGTCACATACGATCGTTTATTAGACTAATACCCGTTTTCACCATCAATCCCTAATTTTTAAGTGACCCCTATGGTAACACTAAGGGATTTTGCTATCATAGGGGTCACTTAAAAATTAGGGATTTATGGTGAAAACGGGCATAAGTGGTCTTGCGCATTAGGCAGCCAGGTCGCTGCGGCCAACTTTATCATGCGTGGCCTAGTGTAAATATGCGCATTACATCGATCGTGATTCATGATGGATCATCATCTCAGCCATAGGAACTCCACTGCTGAACATAGGCCTCCCCCAATGCTTTCCATGTTGCCCGGTTGGTCGCTACCAACTTCCTGCTAAAGCGTGGTCCGTGAGCACGTAGAATACCGTCCAATGACCCCAAGCTACCCATCCTTATCGCTCGCGCGTAATTATATTGCTGTCGCGACTGTGCGGCGCGCGCCAGCAGTGAGTGTGCGAGCGACAAGGATGGGCAGCTTGGGGGTCATTGGACGGGATTCTTCGTGCTCACGGACCACGCTTTACCTTTATGATACTTTTAATTTATGACCGACGACACGCTGTGTTTTTCGGTACGCGGCCTCCACATGACGGATGTTGTTTTCAAATTAATAATATTAGCACTTTACCTTTTTGTTTGGCAGGAGCCGCGTGGCGACGCGTGAGATGTCGGCCCTGGAGGCGGCGCTGGGCTGGGCTCCGGCGCGGTTGTTAGAGGCGGCGCACGACGCCGAGGGCCCGCTCTACTACGTCACGCTCGCGCTCGCGCTCTACCCGCACGCCAAGTACGTAATAGGTCCCAGCAGGTGCTCTACCCGCACGCCAAGTACGTAATAGGTCCCAGCAGGTGCTCTACCCGCACGCCAAGTACGTAACAGGTCCCAGCAGGTGCTCTACCCGCACGCCAAGTACGTAACAGGTCCCAGCAGGTGCTCTACCCGCACGATTCCCCTCCACACTGTCGGAAGCGCAGGCGCCGCGCGAAGTATCGGAGCTGGAAGCGACGCCTAGCTGAGGCTAGGACGCACAAAATACATCATGGCTGAATTGTTTCGAACAGAAGACGTGCACTGCTGAATAAAGGTCTCCTCCAAGGATTTACTCAATCACCAGTCTTGTGCTGCTCTCATCCAGGTGCTTTCCACGATCTTGCCAGATCTTCGACCCACCGAGTGAGCGTATTAGTGTAGTACTTACACTAAGAACGGAAGATGTTTCGGCTTTTTTCAACTTTTTTTGATAACACGCAATTAAATTAGCAAATAGTGACATTATCTGCGTCTGCAGTAGTTCCCTACAAAATGTCTGAAAGAATTTTATTTTTTATTTTTATTTATCTTTATTATAGAAACATACAGCCTTGTTTGATACATACAGCTTAAAATTAAGTGGGTCACACATTGGCCTTTAATTCTTAGAATTGCACTTTGAAAGTTCATAAAACAAACGTCAATGAGGTTTTTCGCGAATGAAAGATCCGCTAGATGGCGGGACGTGGATGTGGGGTCTGACTGCTGCGTGATTGGTGGATTTTGACATATCTGTCAATGTCATGTCAAATATAACCAATCATGCAGCATTTGGACCTCGCGTCTACGTATTGCCATCTGGCGGATTTTTCATTCGCGAAAACCCTCATTGATTTGAGGAATCGGTTTTGTACTTCGCTCGTACAACAGCGTATTTTATGCATAACAAGGCAGGTATTTAAATTAAATTTTCCCCCAGATGGAAGTCGATCCGCCTGGCCATGCTGAAGAGCGTACTAGTGCTTGCGAACGTGCCAATATCCTATGTCTGCGATGTGCAACAGAGTATCTTATTTCTTTGTTCATAAGCCACAAACTCCCTCAGATGGAAGTCGATCAGGCTGGCCATATTGAAGAGCTTGCTAGTAATTACGATTGGTGGAATGAATATCCTAGGTCAAAATTGCTATGCAAAATAGTATCTTATTTCTATCTAACTAACCCCTAATCTCCCCAGATGGAAGTCGATCCGCTTGTCCATGCTCAAGAGCGTGCTGGTGATCGCGCACTTCGCATTTTGATAGGTAGATCAATTGATTAGTGCAGCGGTTCCCGAATGGTGGTCCGTGGAACCCTGGGGTTCCGTGGAAAGGCCGCAAGGGTTCCGTAAAAAATATTATCCCACATTTCGTGCGACGTTGTTCGCTCGCACCGACTTGTTTACGCACAAGGGAGGGGCAGGGCGTGCGGGCGGAGTAGTACGGGGGTTCCGCTAGGAAAAGTATAATCAATTAGGGTTCCTTGGCAAAAAAAAATTGGGAAACCCTGGATTAGTGGAATCAAATATCCTATATCAGTTATACATACCTAATAAGATGTGCAAAAATGTATCTTATTTCTACCTAACTAACCCCTAATCTCCCCAGATGGAAGTCGATCCGCCTGGCCATGCTGAAGAGCGTACTAGTGCTTGCGAACACGCCAATATCCTATGTCTGCGATGTGCAACAGAGTATCTTATAATTGCGCACTCGCTATTTGATTGGGGAAATCAAATATACAGTGTGTCCGGGCTTGTAGTGATCAAACTTTAAGGGCGTAATCTATGGACAATTTTATCGACGAAAATACTTCAAATTTGGGGCTTGACCCATTTCTCGCAAAATTACGAGGATTTAAGTTTTTAATTTTTAATTTTCACCTCTTCCTTCAAAAACAAGTGAAAGCGTGGGTAGCTTAACACTAATAAGCAAAAATTTTATATCATGCGATAGCCAATAAAATTATCTATTAGCAGAAGTAGAAAACCGATACAAGTTTCATACATTTTAAGGGATTAAGAATGGATTTAATTAGAAAGAAACATGACTTTTTTCACTTCTTTTTCAGTTATTTTCCAACACAAGAAAAACCAGGTCGTTAAGGTATGTTTTATTTGCATTGTATTATTAGTATTTGAGCTATTCTACAAAACGAATGTAAATTTATTAGTCTACGTCTATTAGTTTCGACGTAATTGTTGAACAAAGATACCCCTTCCCAGCGGTTTGCATAGCGCACGCGACATGCGAAAATACACTTCCTGAAAGAATCACACAACCTATTCCGATTACTATGGAAACCGCTGGGAAGGGGTATTTTTGTTCAACAATTACGTCGAAACTAATAGACGTAGACTAATAAATTTACATTCGTTTTGTAGAACAGCTCAAATACTAATAATACAATGCAAATAAAACATACCTTAACGACCTGGTTTTTCTTGTGTTGGAAAATAACTGAAAAAGAAGTGAAAAGAGTCATGTTTTTTTCTAATTAAATCCATTCTTACTCCCTTAAAATGTATGAAACTTGTATCTGTTTTCTACTTTTGCTAATAGATAATTTTATTGGCTTTCGCATGATATAAAAAAGTAGCTTATTAATGTTAAGCTACCCACGCTTTCACTTGTTTTTGAAGGAAGAGGTGAAAACAAAAAATTAAAAACTTAAATCCTTGTGATTTTGCGATAAATGGGTCAAGCCCCAAATTTGAAGTATTTTTATCGATAAAATTGTCCCTAGATTTAGCCCATAAAGTTTGATCACTACATGCCCGGACACACTGTATATCGAGTTACTAAATCGTTTAGTCGAGCCGATCCAGGCCCAATTCATTTGCCTACCAATTTGTTGATTCTTCAAAGTCTTGAAAGATGATGCTCCCTTGAGATTCAAACCTAGACCTCATCCGTAAGGGAGTCTAAATCTCTAACCACTAACCACGGCGTAGAGTAGTTAGTAACCCTCATCAATTATTTATCATATTCATTTCCACGTTTCCATTAGCCTAAAACCATTAGTTTCAAACAGCTTCTCGTCATTTCCCTAGTTTATTTTGGGCAACTATTCCATGTTGAATACAGAGCTGGGTTGAGTTTGAGGTTATTACCTGAATAGAGGTTTAGATATACAGGGTGAATATGCAAACAGTTGCCAAGTCAGATTTCTACGATGTGCAAAAGATTCATCTTATTTCTATGTTAATAAGCCACAATCGAAGTCGATCCGGCTGGCCATGCTGAAAAGCGTCACTTCGCATTTTGATAGATCAATTGATTAGTGGAATCAAATATCATTATCAGTTATACATGCCTGATAAGATGTGCAAAAATGTATCTTATTTCTGACGGCCGTTTGGTGGAGTGGTTCAGAACGGACTACTATGCCGAGAGGTCCCGGGTTCGATTCCCGGCCGGGCAGAAATTGAAATGATGAATTTTAATTTCTGTGACGGGTCTGGGTGTGACTATGTATAATATTTATGTATTAAAAAAAAGTATATAAGTAGTATATCCGTTAAGCTAGCACCCATAACACAAGCATTAAGTTGCTTACTTTGGGGCTAGCTGGCGCTGTGTGAAATTGTCCAAAGANTATTTATTTCTATCTACTAACCCCTAATCTCCCCAGATGGAAGTCGATCCGCCTGGCCATGCTGAAAAGCGTGCTGGTGATCGCGCACGCGCGCGCCGTGTGCCCGGGCGGGCCGGCGCTGAGGGCGCTCGCACCGGAGCAGCGGCCGGCGCGCGCCTGGCCCGACTACAAGCCCTACGCGCTGTTTGTGGCCATCGTGGACCTGCTGTACAACGTTATGTTCAAGGTAGGAGTCCTATCAGTTTTTAAATCATTATATTTGACGACCGATGGCAAAAAGATACCGGAAAACGCAGCGTCGTCGACCCACAAGGTGGACCGACGACCTGATAAAAGTAGCAGTAAGGCGCTAGATGCAGGCCGCTACCAACCGTGCGATGTGGAAGTCATTGGGGGAGGCCTATGTTCAATGGCTGAAATGATGATGATGGCAAAAGAGCAGTGATATAAGTTTTGCGAGTGAACCTTATTATGTGTTTATCTATTGCATCTTAGCTTCCTGGCGGGACTATTCCCACCTCTCGTTCCCACCGCTGCAACTCCAGTGTAGCCAGGATCTACAGTTGAACCGCCAGCTAGCTTAACTTAATCGAAAGACCGACCACTTTAATTATTGATGTTTGAATTGCCATCGTTATCGCTTTAGCATTAGTAGCAAACGCAGACGAGTTAAAAAGCTTCATTCTTAAAAATAAACAATCAAACCAGAATCAACGATGTCTAAAAGCTGCGTATCAAACTATTTTTGTGTATTAAAATGCGCATTTCTTTCTAAACAGAACGTGCACGCAACAACAGTCGAGCAATGGCCGGTAAAGTTAGCCGAATACATCCGCCACAACGACGAGGCTAACGCGAAAGCGGCCGAACGCATCGTCACCACTCTCACCGACGAGCTTCTCCCTTGCGCGTCATTCGCCGAGTTCTGCGACGCGGCCGGGTTCTTAGAAGAAATTCCAGAGCCCGACGCCTTCCTTCAGGCAACCCTCGACGAGATGCCGTGAGGCCGGCCGTTCGTCCCGCACTGCCTTCCGTACGACGGATGTATGGCTTGCTAACTTATTCGACTACACGGGAAAAAACGTATAGAAACAAGTAACAATCTCAATACTATCTAGCAATCACTTTATCTAGAAACTTTTAAAGATTCTGTCAATTACCAACATGAACGAAAAGAGAATGTAACTTGATTCTATAGCACTCAAATGCGTACACAAAGGCGAGACGTCTAACGATGGTGCTACGGGTTAGCCGTTATACAGCTTTGCGCGATCGAAAAAATTGCGCTGAAATCACACCTCCCAATTAATATCACCAATTTGACCGCTAAACAAGTTAGTGCTATCGTAAAACGGAAGTGCCCGTCATTGAATACGCATTTGTCAGCATGTCAATGACATGAGCATATTTTAAATTGATTCGTCGATTGAAATATACTCCAGTTCACATGTCTATTCGAGTCATGTACGCAAGACTGGGTAGATGAGTGATCAAGTCACCTGTGTAGTTAGAAATAGTTTGGCTTGTCATAGCTCCGTTCGAGGCAACCTGAGACGAACCGGCGACGCATCCCTTTCACTGCTGTGGGTCAAGGCCCCGTTAAATGAACCACATTAATAAATGTCACGTAACAATGTTTAAATTTAATCCACTATAGCATCGTAGAAAACTGTATTCAACGTCGTCAAGTATTTATTCTATTTGGTATCGAATTGTAACCGCTTTCATTTGTTTGAATTAATTAATAAATAGTCACTGCTTTCGAATCCTGGATTTTTTTTAAAAACCTGTAATCATTTTTTTTCTTAGATTTTAAATTCAACCGTTGCGGGAGAAAGTCTACCAGTCTACTTAGCGTACTGTTGTGCGGTGACTACCGTACAATTAACATAAGATTCACCGAAGCTAAAACGAGCATAAACAATCTTAATTGCAGCCGACATGTCGCCCTAAATTAGAACAGTCACGATGGCTGCGCCGGCGCACCGAAGATCAGCCTCCGGTGTCAACTCGTGTCTTTTTATGCGTGTCAATGTTACTAGGGCAAAGAGCGACTTATCAATGGAAAATATCTTTTTGAATTGAGATCTTGAGATTGATAAATGCAATTTAGTATTAGACACGGTTTATGTGTAGTTTTTAACTTGGCATTATGCTCTAGAATGCTGTGAGGTCAAACTGAGCCTTCGAACAAACCTGACGATTGTTGCCTCAACGTCATTCCATATGCAAATGCACACGCACAAAGCGTAATGTATGTAATTAGATTATGGATGACAATGGTATTGCAACATCGGTGATCTTGTAGTCGACTCGACAAAAGGTTAAATTATTCGGCGAATAAAGCTCGCATGCTTTTAGTTGCCATAATAGATTTAGTTCAAAAATGCTAATTTGTCGTTTCCCTTACTAATTAGAATAACCAAATCTTCAAATTCCAATTAAATTATAAAATGGTGGGTAGATGATAAATGAAACTATAAACGTATTTTTAACTAAATATTTATTATTATTATTAAAAATTTTCCGTAACATTATCTTAGATCCTAAATCTCAAAGGTACTCTTATCGATACCGCAGTCATGCGAATATAAACAAATTATTATTTTGCGGAGAATATTTTATTTTGTTTAACATTAAAATTAACTTATAATAGTTTATTCACATAATATAAATAGGCTTAGGTAATACTTTTTACCTTATTTTATTACTTAGCGTACATTGATGAAAACCTTTTCAAAGTGAATTGAAATGTTCAACTTTTCCATCATCAATAAACATTTGTTTTCAGATCAAGAAAATCGTATTGGAGGAAATAAAAGAACTGTATCAATTCACTCTGAAGATTTCAAATTATCTATCCGATTTTTCCTCCTCGAAAATGGCTTTGGAATAATTTTATCTTGCACTATTCAAGATAGACTAAAACAAATTAACAACACTAAACTCATCGATGGCAAATCTATATTTATTGGAAATATTTTAAGATCATTGTTTCTTGAGCATTATTTTTTTGAAGAAGAAACTGCCATCGGTGAGTTTACGTCAGAAATCTCGAACTGAGAAGTATCCCCATAAAATAAATACACACATCTCTTATCTTAATCTCAGACAGGCTTAGCTCTACTGAGTGAAGGCACAAAGTACAGTTGGGGTGGTATCTGTGAGCCCGGGAGACCCTTCGAGGTCCCCGAGGGTCACTTGTTAACCTAGAAGTCGTAGGAGCCGCTCTCGCCGTCCTTGCCGATGCGGAAGATGAACCTGTAGACGAAACCGGCGACCACGCCTCCCACTAGCGGGCCTACCCAGTACACCTAAGGACAAAGTGAAGTGGTGGGTTAGATACCTCCTATTTTAACATGGAAATGAATGCATCGCGCCTATGGTATAAAGGAGTTGGGTAAGTATATTTCCATATTACTTATAGTCTTTTTCACGTAAGATGATCCGTATGACACTTCAAGGTTATCCATATTACGCATACTACATATGCAGAATATTTTTGAAAAAATATTTCCTATTTTATTAGGAATATAATTAAAAAAAATTAACTACTTGTCTTGAAATATATAGTAAAATCTGAGTGTATGGATTATATTTAAATTAAATATGATGTAAAAAGATTTTTTATTTAATGTACGCAATGTGTGAAACGGAATAGATTTAGTGCTGGGGTATTTCTTGTTTAATAAAATCGATTATTTCCGCGGTTCATTAATCGATTGCAGTGAATACTTAGTTATTAAAAACATCACAAAAATCAACTATATTTTTCGATTATTGACTTTAATAAACGCATTGAAAATAAATTAATAGTTTTTAATTTAAAGAAACAGAACC
This sequence comes from Ostrinia furnacalis, assembly GCF_004193835.3. Lineage (NCBI taxonomy): Eukaryota > Metazoa > Arthropoda > Insecta > Lepidoptera > Crambidae > Ostrinia > Ostrinia furnacalis. The sequence goes on from NW_021134518.1 coordinate 16,337, forward strand.
AGCACTTTTTAGGAATCGTTTTTTTGAACACGAACCATGAAATTTGAATATTATCAATAAAATTTTTTTACAATAATATTTGTAATTAAAAAAACATGTTTTTTGTTAAATAACACCTATACAAAATATTTCTCTAAAAGTAGGTTTCACTACCTCTTCGAAAAAAATCGATAGATAAATCGCTATGGTTTAGTTATGTGACATCTCTAAATCTTTCAAACTCGAAACGTCACACGGTGGTCTGAAAATGAAGCTCCCATACCATAGAAACTTAATGTCAGAAATTAATAAATAAAAATATGCATTGTGTTTAGTATACCTCCCTTTGTTTTACTAATATAGTATGAAGGGTATGAGTAGCTCCATGTGTGAGAAAAAAAATATTTTTATTTTTTTTGTATGGAAAAAAACACTTAAAGTGGATTTTTTTTAAACTGAATAGAACTGAAGGGCTGGTACTCACATGAGCTATTGCACCATACACGGCGATCAAGATGACATACAATTCTTGTGCCTTTGGGTGCCGCTTTGCATGTACCAAGCTTTGGAAATTTTGAATTTTCGGTAGGTGATTTTTCAAGTCTTTGATGTTATTTTATGAAGTTATTAACCGCTTTCAATACGAGAATAGTATGTAAATTAATATTCATTTAACTAGGAATATATTAGGGATATTTTAAAATATTTTTTATTTTGAAAATATAAAAAAATAAAACGTTTAATCATTGAATGAAGTAACCAACCAGTTGGTAACTGACATTGTTAGTAGTTACTAACCTGCTAATGACTTTTAAAGAAAATAATAATAGAAATCAATATTGATTAAATAAACAACTTAAAAAATCGAACTGCCTAATAGGCCAGTAGAGTTACATTTGAAATCGGAAATGATTCCTACAAAAGATTTTATTGTTTTAATGGCTTCATTTGTTACTCATTAAGACTATCCTAAATTTTCGACTTCGACGGAGTTGTGCTTACTTAAATGGTGGGGGCCCCCGTAAGGGGCGTTTTTCGGTTTTACGGTTATATCGCGTAAAGGACTTACCCTATCAAAAACTGGTCTTTATAGCGGATGAAGAGCATTTAATCCTGCATTGAATAAGACCAAATTCATATGTTTTGGACAAACTGTTCTCGTGCTTATCTTCGAAAAAGTACAAAATTTACGTATAATTAATGATCCTCTCCACGTCCAATGGCTCGATACCCGCAGGATTCCAAGTTTTGAAAAGGACCGCCTCAACCGAGGAAGAGGTGCAGTAACCGCAGTTAAGGAACGGCTAGGACGAACAAGAATAGGTGCATCCAGCTCTTAAGCCTTGACAGGCTTAAACTGGTTCAATCGGCCCTTTACAAGGCTTGGGAGCCTGCGAGTGACGAGTCATTGGACGTAGAGAGGGTCAATAATTATACGTACATTTTGTACTTTTACGAAGATAAGCACGAGAACGGTTTGTCCAATACATAATATGTATTATGAATTATTATTTATTTATTATTTATTAGTTTTCGATAGGGTAAGTCCTTTACGCGATATAACCGTAAAACCGAAAAAACGACCCTTTCGGGGGCCCCCACCACTTAAGCACAACTGCGTCGAAGTTGAAAATTTAGGAAATTCTTAATGGGTAACAAAAGAAGCTATTTCGATTTTTTAAATTCTTTATTTAATCAATATTGATTTCTATTATTTTCATTAAAACGTCATTAGCAGGTTAGTAACTAATAACACCCCTGGAATGGAAAGGATTCGGCATAAACATTAATGGCGAGTACATCACTCACCTTCGGTTTGCCGACGATATTGTGGATATGGCAGAATCGTTGGAAGATCTTGGCACAATGCTCGAAGACCTTAATCGAGTTTCCCAACAGGTAGGTCTGAGGATGAACATGGACAAAACGAAGCTTATGTCGAATGTCCATGTTGCGCCTTACCCAGTTTCAGTTGGGATTGGGAGCTCAATTCTCGAGATTGTCGACAAGTATGTCTACCTCGGACAAACGATCCAGCTAGGTAGGTCCAATTTGAGAAGGAGGTCAATCGTCGAATCCAATTCGGCTGGGCAGCGTTCGGGAAACTACGCAACATCTTTTCGTCCAAAATACGCCAATGCCTGAAGACTAGAGTGTATAACCAATGTGTTTTACCAGTGATAACTTATGGCTCGGAAACGTGGCCTCTCACTATAGGCCTTATACAGAAGCTCAAAGTTGCACAGCGTGCTATGGAGAGGGCTATGCTTGGTGTTTCTTTGCGAAATCAAATCAGAAATGAGGAGATCCGTAAACGAATCAAAGTCGCTGACATAGCCCGACGGATTAGCAAGCTGAAGTGGCAATGAGCAGGGCACATAGTACGCAAAACTAACGGCCGATGGGGCAGAAAGGTTCTGGAATGGAGACCGCGTACCGGAAAACGCAGCGTGGGACGTCCACCTACAAGGTGGACCGACGACATCGTAAGGTAGCAGGGAAGCGCTGGACGCAGGCCGCTGCCAATCGATCAACATGGAAAGCATTGGGGGAGGCCTATGTTCAGTTACCAACTGGTTGGTTACTTCATTCAATGATTAAACGTTTTATTTTTTTATATTTTCAAAATAAAAAATATTTAAAAATATCCCTAGTATATTCCTAGTTATATGAGTATTAATTTACATACTATTCTCGTATTGAAAGCGGTTCATAACTTCATAAAATAACATCAAATACTTGAAAAATCACCTACATGCACGCATGTACATGCAAAGCGGCACCCAAAGGCACAAGAATTGTATGTCATCTTGATCGCCGTGTATGGCGCAATAGCTCATGTGAGTACCAGCCCTTCAGTTCTATTCAGTTAAAAAAAAATCCACTTTAAGTGTTTTTTTCCATACAAAAAAAAATAAAATATTTTTTTTCTCACACATGGAGCTACTCATACCCTTCATACTATATTAGTAAAACAAAGGGAGGTATACTAAACACAATGCATATTTTTATTTATTAATTTCTGACATTAAGTTTCTATGGTATGGGAGCTTCATAGCTAGCTTCTTCAGACCACTGTGCGTCATATGGATCATCTTAGGTGAAAAAGACTATAAGTAATTATTGGAACTTAAATATTAGACGCCCAATATAGTCTGCGCCAATTTTAACGGGAACTGCAAAATGACTTAATCTCAGTTTGAGTTAATTTTTATCATAATTTATTTACGAAATTGCTGGAGTCTATTGGCGCAGACTACAAGGTTATAAGGCCGCTATGATATGCGGCATGCATCGTCGCTGCATTTTAGAGGTTGAAGATTAAAATGTAATAACTGTGACATCACCTCAATTAACTGAGTAAGATATTAAAATTCGAATCATATACAGGGTGGAAACGATAAGTGATCTCACTCGATTATTTCTAAACTATACAAGATATCCATAAACTAGTTACTGTTCCTGAAAGTACTTCATGAGCTCTATCAAACGGTATTAATAATAGGTCACAGAATAAACTGGATCTATCCGAAAATTCAATGTTTCCAGCTTCCATACATTTGGTAAAGTCACATTATTTTAAAAACTACACATGATATCGTAGAACTGATTACTGATTCTAAAAGTGCTTCACAAGCCCTATTCAATGGTATCAATAATAGGTTACAGAATAAACTGGATCCATCCAAAAAATCAATGTTTCCTTCTTCCATACATTTTGTACTACCACATTCATGACACTCATCTCTTGACAATATTATGGCAAGTAAAGCCTAAAACCAATGTTTTCCGTGAATAATTTAAAATAATAATACAATTTACGAGTTTATTTTAAGTTTATTATTAAATTAAAAAAATTACACTTCTAATATTGTGTGTCTTGCATACATTTAGTATGAAAGCTGGAAACATTGAATTTTCAGATAGACCCAGTTTATTTTGTAACCTATTATTGGTACCGTTTGAAAGAGCTCTTGAACCACTTTCAGGATCAGTAACCAGTTTTTCAATATCTTGTATAGTTTAGAAATAATCGAGTGAGATCACTTATCGTTTCCACCCTTGGACGAATTCGTCCAAGTTTCCACCCTGTATGTAAGATTTCTTTTATCCAATTCATACAAATTATGAAGTACCTTCGTACAATAATTTAAGTAGGTAATAAGTACGCACATTAAGACCTTAAAGGAAAGGGTCGGCCACTTCCGACGCTCGGTCAAGTTCAACCTCATTGTTAAACAGTTAAGAATATTTGCTTATTAACTTACGTTATTGTTTTTTCAATTTCATATGAATCTACATATAACTATTTAATTTTATTTAAAATAGTTAAAAAATAGTGATCGACACTCTACAGTCCCTTTGGATGTGAGCTTCTTACTATTTTGAGTCAAAATAGTGTAAAACAACTTAGGGAATACTTTAACGTAACAGCTTCGTGCTGTCCTTGTTTTATTTACTGTAGTATGTTTTTTTTTTATTTATTTATGTTTATTGTGTCACTTGTGGTGTTTGTTCCTGCGACAAGTAAGTAGGTACATAATATGTTAACCAAAAAGCCTGTTTACTTAAGTTGTACCTTCAATATGTGCCTATATGATTTGGCTTAGATATTTTAAAACGATGGGCAACCTATCCAATCCTAGAAATTTTGAGGATCTTCTTGACAATCCTTAATTTCCATTTCCTGCTTAAAATTTATAATATCCTCCAATAGTAATTAATTCCATACGTTATGGATGGATTAGGTATTGCATTCTATGTTCCTACCTTTGTCATTATTTGCTATGCATTTATGAGGAGAGCAGTTGTCGTGTTTCTAATATTTGCCTGTTCAAATAGAATAGCAAATATGTTTAACTGATCCGCTTGTGTTTGCTAGTGATGATAACAATCGTAGTACCTAATGAAACTGGGAATCAAAGCAAGTCCTTAGTTAAAATGTTTTTGCCCCCTAACAATCGAATCACGATTGACCAATTCATTTGGTAGGAAGGGCTAAGTTACTTTAATGTACTTATTGCAGCAAAACATCTGCCAGAGAAAGTATGTTTGAGAAGTGGATATCGCGATTAGAGCCTGCTCCGTGCCATATCGTTTGTCTCCTCTGTTAGTAAAAGTACTTAATATAAGCTTTCTGATTTATCAACTCTCATTTGACTTTCTCTACTTCTCTAAACATGCAAATGAAGGGATTAGATCTTAGCTCCATAAATCTCACGAATGACTGCCTAATTAGTGCGTATTCTGCAAATAGGTATTACTTTCAGATTTTAGCATTGACTTTCATTCCACATGAGCATAAATGAATCCATAAATTACTATACCTAATCATGGAAATTTTTGTTAGCAAGTTAGGAACAAAAGACGTGTTTGTTTATTATAATAATTACCTAATATCATTTCCATCAGGTATGAAGCAGGACAAGAGCTTCCGTTGTGGATTAAAAACATTTGTGAAAGGAAATCCTAGATACAGAATGAATAAAAAACTGACTGTAGTGATTTAGAAAAACTGTAAAGAATTCGTCGATACACACCCATTGAGCTGTCCATTCGCCCATGACAAGGGCCGGGCCGAAGGTACGCGCGGGGTTCATACTGGCGCCCGAGAACGGAACCTGTGAAAGGCAACAAACACATTATGAAACCAATCACAAAAGCTTTGTTAGACAAGCAAGATAACAATTACAATTTATTAGCATTCAACGAAATAGTTTTGGATGCCACCTAATGGAAAATTGGGAAGCACTTACGCAAGCAGCATGGCAAGCAGTGATGCTGAGGCCGATGGCAAGAGGCGCCGAGCCCTTGAGGTCGGTGCGGCGACCGTCGCAGACACCTTGCACCACCATCACCAGCAGGAAGGTGATTAGAGCCTCAATCAGCAGAGCCTGGGAAACAAAAACGCGTAGGTTATCATTATTTCTAAATTCAGCTTACAACTTTCAGGTTTCAGGTCATGGGTGATCCGCTTATTGTCATTACTTTTAAAAGCTTTAAACTTGATTTAAACCAAGCGTTGATTTAAACTAGTGATTCAATCAAATAACTTATCGGGACATCACTGTACCTAAATACTTGATTCATTTCATTACTTACCTGAGCATCAGACACGCCGGGCCCGGGAAGCGTCAGTCCCAATCCTGCACTCTCCACTCGGCTGTCAGGTATCGCCAACTGTTGAAAAAAGAAGTAAGTATTACATTAATATACAAACTTTCGCTAAAATGTTAACCAAACTAACTAATGTCTTTTTGCCTTTTTGTTCTTTGGTATTGATGTCTAGTCAATAAATAGTGTCGTAACTCTAAAAGGGACTGCCTCGCGTGTCATCAATGAAATCGCAAGTGGAAACATTGTATGAAGTAGGTACCTACGAAGTACCTTCTGACGTGTGAGTGTTAAATGAGATCTATAACGGCCCGAACACGATGGATTCATACAAATGCCAGCACAATGGGACTTCTATGGGACATAATGTGGTATGATAGAGACGATCGTGGGAACGATCTGCGGACGCGCATGGAAACATCGTTATTTAGTATAGAATGGAAAGTTGTGTTCACAAACGGACGGACAAATGTGTGGAAAGTCGGAGGAAAAGTGGGAAAAAATACGAGAACTAATTTTATTGTGTTGGGACTTGGGAGTTGTGTAATGTTATTACGTTTCATGCTGTTATTGATATAAGATAAATCTTAAAACAAATTGTATTTATAATAAAAGCTTGTTTTTAAAATGATTTTTTAATATTAATTAAAAAAAATATTACAAAACCATCTTTCAAATCTTTGCTACTTTTCATGGAGATACTTTTGATAAGCATAATTTTTTGTAGGTAGGTAGAAATAATGTTGCCATCATGACTAGGGTGCTCAACAGATGCGTAGTAGCACTATTAGGTATAGTCATAGTACAGTAGCAAGCGTGCGTTCATTTGTCATTTTAGTAATTAGCATAAAGATTCTTCCAAGGAAATTCTATGAAATAGGACGTGCCGAAGTGAAGTTTTGTGCAGGTTAGTGGGTGTGTCTATGTTACCATTAATTAACCTGAAAGTCCGATGACATCTTTTATTGTAGGACCCTCATGGTAGAAAAAGAATCAGATTAGCTGTAAATAACATTTTTGAAAAACGTAGGTATAACATCTTACGATGTCAAGACATGTCTATTAATAAATCGTAATAAATGGTCTAAATTGAAGTCACGCAGAAGGTCAGCCTTAGATCTATCCTGAAGCATCAGTGTCACGGCGAGCGACAGTTTTTCTGCGCAGTGTCACACGCGGTTAGAATGTCGCTCGGGAGCCTTAAGCCTTATTTGTGAAGGAAATGATGCTATATTGCCGCTAAAGGACCGCAATCACTTAAATGATACTGACCAGAATGGTCTGGAAATTAATAGCTGGAGTGTAAATGCATATTTTTAAAATAAGCGAATTATGTGACGAATAAATAAGTAAATTAAGTAAGTATAAGAAGGAATTTTGTTTACAAACAACTAAGTACTATTGATATTAGTATGTAGTACCACAGAATAAGTTATAGAACCAGTAGTACTCGTAAATATTAGTTAACGGCGTTACTAATGCCTGAAAAAGCTCAGGTCATAGGTACTTAATCCATCAGACCCCAAGCGGTCGCATAAGACCACGTAACAATTTATTAAATTATCTATTGTGTCTCGATTCGCAACACTCTATACTTTATATATTTTATATCTGAAAGGTACCTGAAAGATTCTAATGTGAAATTAATCCATTTTTGTAGTAACTTTTCACTCATATCTAAACACAGATGCTCACCCTGATGAAGGCAGCACCGGCAACGGCTCCCAGTGTCTGGACGATGATGTAGAGGACAGCCTTCAGCAGCTTGATGTCGCCGGACGCGAAGAGTCCCGCCGTCACCGCCGGGTTGATGTGCCCGCCGGAAACGTGCCCGATCGCCTGCAAGAGAAGGTAAGCTTTAGTTTATATAAACTACTTAGAACCTAAATTAATTATCATAAGTGTTCAAATGTAAGGTAATCCCTGATTAAAAAACTTAATATTCGGTTATTATGTCGTTATATACCTGAGTGACGACTTCATGTACAGATGCACGATAAATTATTTAGTTTAGCATATTGAAAGATCAGAGTTGAGAAGTAGACTGGGAATCTGCCACAATTAATAAATTAATAAACTGCGTATTAAAAACAGAGCTACATAAATGTTATTATACCTATGTCTACAGTGATGATTATGACATTTGTTTTCGTAACGCTACTATAATCGTCTGTAGTAGCTAGCGTACTTGCCAGTGGCGGATTTACAAATTTGCCGCTAGTAGGCCATTCAATTTTTGCCGCCCCTACCTACTGACTATTGAAATTCAGTACGTTAGTTTAATCCCGTTATTAGTATGATTGTGAACTTAATGATATTTCTGTCAGTTACTAGATTATTATTGCAACCCGCTATGTACTGAAGAGTTTAATGTTGACCTAAAAACTGCAGTATGTAGGTACTAATCCTAAGGTGGGCAAACGCATGACTTAAAAATACCGACACTTTATGAACACAGACATAAAGTGTCGGTATTTTTAAGTGTGTGTGTGTAATAATGTGTGGTCAGTAAACATTGTTTTTGGTAAATATTTTATTAATCAATAAAAAATTTTATTGGACTTAACAGTTTAAAAACAATACAAACAATTTCTATTAAAATATAACATGTTAACAATCCAGTTAATGGGGACAGACAATGAGATCAAATAAGTTTTACATTATTTTCTTGCGAGATTTTAAATTTGCAAAATCATTAATTATATCGACGTATGAAATCTTTTTCAAAGTTCTGACTCTATGCACAAAAGAGATAAAGCATTAAGCTTTTCTTGACTTAAAGAAGATCGTAGATAGTTTTTAACCCGTTTTAAGCAAGAAAAGCTTCTCACCTGAACAAATTGTCACCGATGTGCACAGAGCCATTCGAAGTGTTATATCCAGTATAATTAGCAGGTAAACAGAAAGACCAAGGCTTGGTAATACAGGGTGGCCCAGAAGAAAATTAACTTTTTAAATTCAAGGAAACGAAAACTGTACCTACATTTTTATAGAACTTTAACTATTGCAATTTAAAGAAAATTTAATGCTATTTATTTTTAAATTTACCTTTATTAAATTACATCGCCCAGGAGATTTCCTTGACGCTTACAACATTCGATCAACATACACAAAATCTTGGAATGCGTTCGTCAGAATTACCTCGAAACCTATTTTAAATTTTTTGCCGAATGCTCAGCTTCAGTTGCTGCATGGTTGTTGGATTATAAAAGTATTCTCTATAATCTATAAAGTATATTTTGTATTAATGTAACATCACAAAAAATAATTTTCTGGAGTGAGATCAGGGCTTCCTGGTGACCAGGAGATGTCACCCCTGCCTGAAATTATTTTTTTGTGGGAACATGTCTCTTACCATCTAAATGCTCTCAGTTGAAGTGTGACACGTAGCCCCATCTTGATGAAACCAAGTGCTCCGGTCATAACCTTGCGAATCTTGCAGCTTTGAAATCAAAAAGCTTTTCAGCCTAACTACCAGTATAGCGCTCTCAAAAATTAATCATCCTTTCAATGCAACAAACCAATTAAGCAGTGGTGAAATCTCACTGCCTCTAAGAAGCGCTAATCTCATTCCAGCAGACTTCTTTTGTGGGGTTACCTTATGAGCAGAGTATACTCTCTAATAATCCAAAAACTCTGCAGCATTCATCCATCCTGAATCCATTTTGAGGGCAGCGGCAGGATCTTATGCGTGAAATCAAATAGACCGGTTCTCGAAAACAGCGGCGCGGCAGCGGCGCCGGAGCGGGCAACGAGCGGGCAGCGGCGAGGGAGCGGGTAACGAGCGGGCAGCGCGCTCCTTCTTTTGCCCACAATAAATCGAGCGTTAGGAATAAATTTGAATCGAAATAAAATTGTCGCCGTTGTTCAGACATTTCGTTTGCAAATAAAAACAACTATCTCGACAACACAACCCCGAACACAACACTTCGCCACTAAAGCGCCGCGCGAGCTGCCCGCTTGTTTCGAGAACGGGTCTGAGTTGCCCGCCCCGCTTCCGCGCCGCCGCCGCCGCCGCCGCCGCCGCCGCCGCCCCGCTGCCCGCTAAGTTCGAGGCTGAGGCCTAAGGGCTCCTGCTCCTGCGCGGCGCGGCGGCGGCGCGGCGGCTGCGCGGCAGCGGTGTTCACGCGGCGCGTATAAGCAGTACAAAGGCGCGGCGACGGCGCGGCGGCGGCGCGGTAGCGGCATCGTGTGCAGGAGCGCTTACGAAAGTTTTCCAAAAAGTTGATGTATGTTGACCGAATGTTGTAAACGTCAAGGGAATCACATGTACGATAAAATTTATAAAAGATAGTACATTTTAAAATAAATTGCACTAAATTTCCTTTAAATTGCAATAGCTTAAGTTCTACAAAAATGTACAGTTTTCGTTTCCTTGAATTTTTAAAAGTGAATTTTCTTCTGGGCCACCCTGTAAAACAATATACCTACACGAAGTTGTGGAGAGATGGTGCTCGTGCTAGGCTCCGAAGATCCTGTGTTACGAGTTTTTTATTTTATTTTTATTGAAACGCTATTGGAATATTTTAAAATTCATGATTACATAAGTACCTAAGTATATATTACGGTGCGTTTATTAATCGTTTATTTATATATGGATTGTGTAGGTATACCTACGTATAATTTTTTTTTCCTGTAAAAAAAATTTGCTAAATTTGCCGCCCCTCTAAATCTGCCGCCCTAGGCACTGGCCTACTTGGCCTATTGGTAAATCCGCCACTGGTACTTGCGATAGACTTCAACGCATTAGAACTTCACTTTTAATCTAAAGTAGAAAAGTTAGTTGCAGTTACATGTAAATTGTGGCGGTAGGTAAGTATGTCATACTCGTAGAAGATGTAATTTCACAAAAAGCTGTATCTAATACTAACTTTAAATACGTTGACAGATCATGACGCATAAATCCTTTTCCACTTGAATGCGCACGATTATTTTTGAAATTCAGGGGCACATTTTTCGTTTGGGCGAGGTTAGATTTCCACAAGGCCGATAACTATGTTGCTATTATAATACAACCTGATATCTAAGAGATTATCAACGATAGGCTGTAAAAACATCTGATAAGAAAGTGACATAAATTATGTTTAGATAAGTATTAGATACTGTACGTTTTATTATCTAGACGCCACTAGTTGATAGTTAAGTATCTACGGTGTTATCAGATTGTGCTTTCTACTTAATATTTAGTTGTAGTAGGTTGGTAAATACTCGATGAAAACAAAAGGAATCTATACGATCATGCTTCAATATAATAATTAAGCAAAGCTCTCGAAAAGGTTATTATTTTTAATGACTTCTCACTTATTTATACCAACGCCTTTTGGCCATGAGATGGTCCTGACCTAACGAACTCGTGCGATGATTTGGCGACTCGCGAAATGCCAGAGAGGCTTCGTGCAATTATCGTGTGCGATACTTATCACTCATAAGAGGGTTTCGCTTATAAATCTCAATTAGAGGAGAGGATAACCAACAATAATCGCAATTGAATGTTACAACGAATATCTGCGCGATCGAGTCAATAATTGCAGTCGTGACGGCTCGGCGCGGCGCGTGAGTGGTGACACGCCTGACTCATCTGCTCTACTATGTTATGTCAGAGGTCGACCTTTTGCAAACTTTGCGCTTAGAGCTTTGCTGAGATCATCTCTAGCATCAAGGTAACTAAAATAAATGAATAATGGAAGACGTGAAAGAAAGTAGGTACTAATATAATTGGGCAATTTCCATCGCTCACTGATGGTAGTGTTTAGTATTTTGCGCAGTAAAGTTTGCACGACACAAGACTTGCATTCGCGACAGTTCAGCTTATTAGGTACCTGTTTTATTATTAGATGATAGTTCTAAAATACTAGACGTGTAAGAAAGTTGCCAGACCGGCACTGAATAATACCATGCTTAGCCTGTGGCCACAAAGTGTAATAATAATGTTGGGGACTTTGGGGAGTAGAATATGAAAGTGGCAAGTCATTAAAGTTACTCTCACCTACTAATTGAAGTTAAGTATTTTAAAATTCAAGTTGTTGTATTAGCTGTAATAGCATATTTGAAGTGTAGAATCTGACCAAAAGCATAATTGCGCCGTGTACAAAATGTTTTAAGTGGCTTTGAATTTAAACATATTTCAATAAATCAAAATAAGCTACACCAATTAATGTAGATCATAATATTATAATCCGTTAAATTAGAAACGGAAATTCAGACATTTAATAAACGTTTTGTCAAAAACTGACCATGCAATTAATTCCCAAACGGTGTGGTTCTCACGATAATCTAATTTTAAATTGATTTGTTACCGCAATGTAAAGCAAAATTATCTCAATGTTATGCAAATAGTGATTTGGTTATTGCAATTATGGCTACCGGCGAGAGGTTAACAGCACCTGACCCTGACACTGAAGCCAGCTGTGTTCGTTTCGTTTTTATAACATCAATTAGCAATAAAAATATTGAATAATCGTTAATGAGTCACGCATTAGATCTTGGTCGATTTATTTATGATGTGTAATTAAACTTCCTCGTATTAAATCATGCGAATGACCCTTAAATTGGTTCACCGTTATGTCATACCAACTAATAACCAATCTCTTTATTAATGGTAAGATTAACAGTGTGACTTGAAACTTGTGCACTTCGCGTGAAAATTAAATATTTTATCATTTATTTTTTGTTGCATTATTCACTTAATTTAATTTTCCTTATATGTTTCTTATCACAGTTATCGCATAAGGTAACCTTCATCAGAAAAATAATTACAAAACTGAAAAACACGAGGGGCTTTAGGTATTATGTTAGGGTACGTGGAAATAACAGTACAGTGATACATAAAAGTACAATTTACTTGATGGTAATCAACGGATCGCACACGCAGCGCGCCTGTGTGCGTTTTTCTAGAACATAATATCCTGCCCAGGCGCAGCACACATAAAGGCTCAACCTACAAACGTGCGTGGGCACAAAAACCATGTATCACGCGAGAGGCGAACCGAGCAATATTCGGCCGGAAACCACTCCCGTGAACGTTCCTCGGAATTGTAACACTAATGTTAATTATAATTCAATATTTTTATTAATAGCCGCCATTAACAGTCTGCATGAATAATGCTAGCAGTCCAATATATGCAATTTGTTATTGACTTTATGAATATTCTTGTCATTGCATATTATGATGTCACACTTCAATAAATTATACTCACTTGGCCTTTATTATTAAATAATATGTAAACTACACATAACTAAAGATAGAGATAGTAAAATAAAATGTTATGAATTTTTTTCTCAAGAATTCCTAATCAGTCCAAGACATTGATCTTATTGACGCAAGAAAATACTGAATGCAGATTAGATGTACAATACTATGATTAAGTAAAACTTGACTAAAGGATGCCTGTCATATTATGCCTTCGGGATGATTTAATAATTATCTACTCCTAAGCTAAGTATACGCGTTGATAAAATACCTATCCAAAAAACAAATTAATTATAGTTAAGTACTTATGTCCATAATTTTATTCACAGTAGCAATTTTGATATTAATTCAAACTTTAAAATACTTTGTAAGCTTCCTTATTATCAATTGCCAAAGTGTAGGAATCGCGCTCTATCTAAACGAATTGTGTCGAACCCCTGATAAGTCCGACGATTAAGATATACCTAAAGCTCTGGCAGTGCGTGGTGCGGTCATATATCACGTAATAGTATGTCGGCCACATGCGTGCTGCGACCAAGGGCGCCTACAATCCCTCACATATGGGTGCAAGGTGCTGCGCCTGGGCGGTCGACAAAACGGTCTAGAACGCACAGACTTTAAGACGCTTCTATTTTAAAAAAAATAAGTACATTATACGAAAAATCATCCAAAGGTAATAAATTCCCAGAGAAAAGTTGGTATGCTGTGATTCAATGGTTCCTGTGATTAGAGATGGGTTATACTAGGTAAATTTGATACTAGGTGCACCTATTCCAAGTATTTATTAATACTTGATCCAAATACCTATTCCACCTAGTACGTAGTAATTATACCATACTTGACGCGACTAGTGCGGACTAATCCACGTATTATGACTTTAAAATACAATTTTCTTTGAAAAGATACAACCGTAGTATTAATAATGCAATTTGAAATTGAATAATAATGTTTTTGCTGGCTGTTGATTTATTGATATCCTCCCTTCATACTTCAACAGGCTATTCCTATCTCACACCTGCCTGCGCTCAAATTTGTTTGTCAGACAGAGACGGAGTGAATCTCTACGTTCGCACATAAGCTTAGCGAGAAATACGCGGTGCGCGTAATACACGACTACGGATTATGCAATAATAACCTCTATTACTTTGATGGTAGGGTCGGAAATCGTGTAATTTAAAAAATACTAGGTGGATCAAGTATTTTAAAAATTGGAATAGGTGCCACTTAGTACTGTAAAATACCTAGTGTGTGGATCTGTTCTAGTAAATACGTCTCATCTCTACCTGTGATTCGTGAAAACATCACGAAAATATTGTTCATTTTCATGACGAGTAAATGTAGAGTAATGTTTGCCGTTCAGAAACTAAGGCTGAGTTGCACACATCCTACTTTGACTTTAACAAACGTCAAATTTCTGTCAAACTCCATAAAAATGCACCGGTTATTGTTAAAGTTACGGGTAAAATAAGTTGGTGCAACTCAGCCTAGGTTAGCTTAGATCGCATAATTGACAGTTTTCTGTAGTGTTTGCAGCCTGCACACAAAAAAAGTTTGAAAAGTAACGTAAGTAGAAGTACCCAAAATTTTTCTTTTAACTTTCTGTTCTTATTTATTCCTCAGTTAAAATAATAAGTACCTACTTGTCTAACACCTGAATGGTTTTAGAAATAAACGCTCGCTTATTTGCCTTGGACCAAAGTGTAACGGTAACACACATTACGCACAAGCGTTTTCCGCTGGTTCCGATCCGGACGCAATTTGATGCCGATTTATGGTTAATTGCTCTTAAAATATAATTTAAACCAAATAAACACACGCATAATGATATTCATTCTGGTAATTTGATGTGACCGCCAATTAAACTCAAGTTCATTCTAAAAGCACACTATATTGCTCACGATTTTATGTAACGTGCCTGATAAATAGATTTGGTTATTGGCATAATATTTGCAGTGAACAACGTAAAATATTCTAAAAATAAACTGACCTTTACAGAAAATTATTTATCTCTTGTTCGTCGATTATTTGGTCATTAATCGAAATAATATTACTTTAGTATGCGCTAGATTTATTGTTTAACCCATTTTATTATGTTTTAATTTTATACGTGGAGCGATATAACTGGAAAACCGCCACGTAAAAACCATACCCTTCGCTTTTCAACTGCAGCTGCTGATTTTGTTAATATACATTTAAAGCCTTAATTAGGACAACAAAAACTAACCGCAAAGCCGCCTTTCTAATCCAACATTTACAATGTGTGCGTGCAATAATAACACCAAGCCTAATTCCTAGTAAGTAAATAGTTAATTCTGTAGAGGCATTTTAGGTTCGCTAAATTGGTTTATTCGGTTGGAAGTTATATGGATTATTATATCACTGAACCTTAGACACATTCGGTTATCTAAACACAATTTTATGTGGTTTTTACACTATTAGTCAGGTAATTTTTAAAAGCAAAAAATCCATATCTTTATGTCATAATAATGCTTGAACAATTTTCAGTGATCAATGTAAAAACATTTTTATAAAATATTCAAAACTCTACATTCTTATAAATTTAAACAAAACCTTTTTCCAATTTTTCTAAAAGCTTTCCTCACAAAAGCTTATTTTTGTGGGTCTTTCGCTCAAAAATCAACATGATTCAATTTCTATTGTACATTTATGTACAAAACAATTAAACAAACATAGGTACTTAAAATACAACAGTGAGATAAGCTCGCGTGTCCAACTGAAAGTATTAATCCACGACCGAGTTAACTTAACCTTTGACGCCAAGTGGGTTAAAGCTGCGCTACCGTTAACTTAACCACTTGTTCGATACGTGTGCATTTAACTGTACATTGTCGTAGGGGAGACCTAGGAGAGTTGTGACAATTTTTACTTTAGGGGCCATATCTCGGTCAAAAAACGTTCCACAGCTATGAATCATACAAATTAATGTAGCGCCGTTCCTTCTGTTTTCAAAACAACCACCAAAGTTAACTAAAGTATTAGGATTTTTAAGAAAATCACCAAAATCTTAGACCAGTCCCTCTGTCACAACTCTCCTCGCATCGAGGTAAGTTGTGACAGGTACCGAGGTGAGTTGTGACAGCATTGTATTTCATCTATTAGAAATAAAAATACTATTATACTCAATCAAATATGATTTTTAGCAAAAAAGTACTTTAATCATCCCTTAGTACTAATTAAAACAAATAGTTATTATCTGTGTTATATAGGATGTCGTTACACAGATTGAGCCACATTTCTCCAGCTTTCATTTTTCTCCCACGACACTGGATTTTTAAAATTATATTTTTAAGTAATAATAGTCACTTAATATAATTATTTCTTCCTCTTCTGTAAAAATAAAATAGTCGCGGTGATATAATCCATAGACGGGGCTTCGCCTTCTGGGTTTACTTGATAAGCCTCTTTCTTCTTAATATATCTTGACAGGTTTAGATTGTAAGAGGTCGCAGCATATTACCTTAAACTGTAACCCTTTAACCTAATCACTTCATAAGCCACGTCCTAGATTTTGGCTCTAGCAAACAGTTCCTTTATGTGGCTTTCATGTATAGTTATTAGGCATTCTGAATCAAAACAGTAACAGCATGCTATTTTACAAATTATGAACCTACTAAAAAAACATCTAAAAACATCGTGGAAATGGCCCATCAGAAAAATTAAGTAAGCTAGGAGAGTTGTGACAGCCTGTCACAACTGTCCTAGGTGTTTAAAATGACGACTTGGTTCGAATAATAATTTTTATTTTCTAAACACGATGCGCACACAAAAGATCAGTGCTACATTTCGAGACCTGAATAACCATGCAACTTGAGAAAAAATAACAGAACAGTGCACATATACTAAAACATGAAATAAATTGAAATAAAATTTTGAAGAAAAATTTACTTTTCGCATTTTTTTGTACACAGACGTCATATTTACGTAACCGTGCCTCTTGCGCCGCCCGCAGGTACTTAGTCAAGAAGAGCGTCTTAAAAGCGACAAACAAGCGTTTTTACCAGCTTCCTTACTATATTAAGTAAGGAGAAATCGTCCTTGTCACAACTTACCTCTGTCACAACTCTCCTAGGTCTCCCCTAAATAAACTTGATTGAGCTTCGCACTTGTTCTGCATGTCGTATTCTCATGTGGGTACAATCAGCTTGATATATCGTGAGGTGATTTTTTATAAGATTGTTTTAACCAAAACTACTGAATAGTTAAATAGGTGAAAAACTGTATCGTTCGTTCGTTCGTTTCAGCCGAAAGACTTCCACTGCTGGACGAAAAACTGTATACTGCATAATAATATGTTTTGTCTCTATACGAGATCATACTGAAATTTGCCAGTTAATCAATGTCTTTTTACGTGGACTAAGTGTGTACCTACTACATACACATCTAAGTATTTTCAAACACATCGAAAGACGTAATTTATGGGTAAAATTTTGGTAATATTTTGCCCATAAATTCGAAAATACAGCAACATTTTCCTGTATTTTATAAAGACAAAGATTCTAATGAGACTATTATTTCGTATGCGTTCGTAAGTAACTATCTACGAGTATGTTACGAAAAACTCCTACCAGTTTAACCCCATAGGGTTGTGACATTAGGTACGTTATAAGTTATATTGTCATACCTAATGTGAGCACTTTATCGGTGCTGACTGTACTCGTAGTTAAGTAAGTAAGTAGTGTTTATTTATTCTTAGCGGTTTGGACGAGCTTCAAATACGGTTGTTATGCAAATTGCATCACTAACCTTGTTTAAGTAATAGTTTGGTTATAAACTATTATTTTATTCCACAAGATGAGACTCAACTGATACCTATCTGAAAAGCATGTTAAATATTTCATTTGATGTGCGCAGAAAAAAAGCATTTTGGAAGATTTTTAACGTCTTAGAAAATTTTTACAAAAGAAAAATTGTTTAATGATGTACTTGTACACATAGCACTCGTAAAAGGCATATCAGTTAAATTGTTATGTCATAAAATAGCCATGAAATCAGGAAGTTGGGTCCTGTTGAGGTTGGGTTGGAAAAATTGTAGCAATAATAATATAGAGTTTAATTTTAACACATAGGTAATTTAAAGGGTCTGAGGTAGAGACGATTTCATAGCGATTAAAACTGCCCGGATTAAGGAAATGTCAATAAAAATGGGGTGTGATTAAGCACATTGTTGAGGCCAAGTGGCCCAATTCCGAGAGCCTTGACTTTTCGGAATGTATATTAACACGAGCTTTTAATATTTTGATTGAAATGTAAATTTCTTAACTTGATCGATCGGTCGGAGTGCAGTACCTCTAGTAGGAAAAACTTTCGAGTTCGTTTCGTTGCGTATTCAAAGTGTCATCGAAAAATTTTGTATGAAATATTAAACAGCGCCCCCTAGGGCGGCTATAATATAGGGGGCGCTGTTTAATTTTTCATACATTTCGATGACACTTTGAATACGCAACGAAACGAACTCGAAAGTTTTTCCTACTAGAGGTACAGGTCCTGGCTGCACTCTCGTAAATCTTTGACGTATTTGGACATATTATCTCAAAGATTTCAAGATTAGATCAAATAACTGATTAAAATTGATGGTTTGTCAATTTCTGTCTGACTGTGATGAAAAGAGATTATACTGTATGAATAGAGGTTTAGTAGGAACACAAATGTTCCTATAAATATTAACTCGTAGGTACTAGGTATGTCTCGTAAAGTAAAATTATGAACGAAAATAAAATCTCAAATAGAATATGGGATTCGTTTAAAATTCTCCGCGCATCTCATCCAATCGTTTACAGTAAGTGGGCAAGACCACTTCTGCTTGAACATGAGACGATCGCTTCTCCCGCATTTAGAATTTTGCCATTTGCAGCGCATGTAATTTGAATGCCACACTTTTGCACGTATCCATTTCGTTCTCGACACACGATGTATTCTTTAGCTATTGTATTTTCAGTGAGTTAGCAACAACTAGTTAATAAAATATCCAACTTTCTTTCGCTTTGTAGGCTGAACTGAAACGTTCTTTGGTCAGTACAAAATTATGACTATATAAACTAGGAGAACATAGACTAACTAGCCAAGTAAATAAACCTGATTATTTTAAGTAACCACTACATAATCGTAATAACTTAATCATTCAAAGAATTTTGTCAGAACTTCTAAGTCTATAAGTAAATTAATAATGCTGTAAAATGTAATTGCATTTTATTGACGAATGGTATTTCTGGGAATGTACTCATATCTCACTCTTTCACCGCAGATATATTTTATGACTTAAGTTCACCGGTTTTTAAACGTAAATGTTTATTTACGATATGTTATACCTTTAAGCCTATTAAATATTTATTCTCTATAAAGCATTCCCTCCGTATGGTGCAACGACCGAGGTGTATATTATGAACTTATGGGTCCCGTTAACGATGCGCATCTCTCCCGTGTCTTGTCACATAAAAATATCCCTATAAAATTTATAGCTGTTCTAAGTAAAATTAATTGCATCTAACTTGATATCTTAGAGGATTAGATGAGTGGAATACGAGAAGCAACGTCTAATGACATAAGCTTAAAGAATTATCGAACTATCTGGAACATATTTAAGTCCAGTCAGTGTCGTAATAGCACATTAACAGAATTACAATCAGTTTACAGATTTTCTAAGGCGTAGGTATACGTTTAACATTTGAAAATTTAAGGCACTTCATTTTGATTATATTTATCAAATAATATGTACAGACGACGGCACGTCAACGTGACCACTGTGGGTTCTTGTGCAGTTGTAATAGGGGAGAGTTTGCAACAAAAAATGGGTAGCCTGATGTGCTGTCCGGTGTACCTACTACTTTTTCTATCTATCACAGAAACTCCCCACTCCACAATAGCATGCATTGCACAATTTTTCCTTAGCGACATAAAGTAGCTATGTCCTTCTGCAAACCCAAAAAAGTAAAAATCAAAGAGACAAAATTACATTTGCATTCTTAAATAAGTGTAGGTAAGGATTTAAATTCATGTGGCTAGAATTTAGATTGCAATTGTTGAATGCTATCTGCGACATTGTCAACCCTATCTAACATCTACCTATCGTTATCAATCGCAATTCGATAGGTGTCGCAATCCGCCCTAACACCTTAACTGATAACCTTTATGTCATTCAAGATTAAAGCGAGCTTGCATTAATATGCGCGAGTGTGCAACGCCCTACACCGCGTGCGCGCAGCCTGCTTGACGCCTCTACGAACTAGTAGATTCGTGCATAACCACTAACTTCATTAATCAACTTCAAACGTAAGGACGAAATACGAATGTGTTCTTTCTTTCGACAGCTTCAGCTGTGTTGTGATCATAGGACGTTTTCCTGGCAAGCGTTGCTTTTTTCTAATATTAGTTGTATGACTCTGCTATGATGCTTTGTAATAATATTTCTGTTTACCTATTTAAAACCAAAACGTGATGACTAACGTGTCTAAAATGGTGATTTGATAAAATGGATGTATTTTTGCAGAAATATAACCTTTTAAAACCTGCTTTAAGACAATCAAGCAGCAAATCACGTGCCTGTGCATATGCTACCTAATTGCAAATTCTTCGAAATGTGATATCTGGGGGCACGGCAGTGCCCCCGCCAAGTCGAGCGCGAAGCAAACACTGCCGTACCATCCTTTACTGGAACCATTTCGCCGCATTTTCAGGCCTCTATTTGAGAACCTTTAGATAAGACCAGAACGCAGAAATTTTCGTCATCTAGTAAGCTATAATCACACACTTAAAATCCAAAATTTCAAGTCTGTAGGTCAATTAGTTCCGAAGTTAAGCGAAAGCAAAGTTTCGCAATTATGACACTCACTCACTCACTGATGATCATCAAAATAGAACTAGTACTTCCCATTAACTCAGAGAGCTGAAATTTGGTACAGAGTTAGGGTTTAATGGCCACATAAAGGGAAAACTATAAAAACTAGGAAAATCGAAGATCTGGAGTAACACCACATTCATAATAATCAATACTACTAGCGCCACACCGGCGCCGTGGTGTTCGCCTGTACCGCTCACCGCTAGATGGCGCTAGCACTTTGAGCGTCGATTTTCTGCACCGCGGTGTCCAGATTTTTTTTCCCCTCTAGTTATTATTAAATCAATTCTGATTCGTTGTCCTTTTTAAAGATGTGTTTAATATCGTAAAAAAAATGACGATAATATTAAAGGACGACGACGTTAAATAATTATGCCACATTCTACAAAAAGAAGTGAAATCCCACCAAAAACATTCTGTAAAAAACTAGCCAAGTCTCGATGGAGCTGCTTGTTTATCTCTAAAAAGTAATGAAATCTAGACAAAGTCGTGCCAAGTCTATGGTTCTTTACTGCGATTTCTTTTTTATTATAGTTAATGTTGTGTGACTTGGCCGTTGAACAATCTTTATTAAGATAATTAATAATTATGCATAAGTATTATTGAAATACGCAGCTTTATTAAGCCTACAATTCACTGGTTATTAAATCAACGTTTTCCAAGTGGCAATTTTCCATCGTCAATGGGTAGTGGTTCTGGCAACAGATTGGTGCAATGGTGTCATGGAGCACCTGGTTTTGTACCCTTCAACGGCCAAGTCACACAACATTAACTATAATAAAAAAGAAATCGCAGTAAAGAACCATAGACTTGGCACGACTTTGTCTAGATTTCATTACTTTTTAGAGATAAACAAGCAGCTCCATCGAGACTTGGCTAGTTTTTTACAGAATGTTTTTAGTGGGTTCTGTATTCAGCACGAGAAATAGAAAGCTCTTGCTTTTGGATTACCTGTCTGAGATAAGATCTAGAAACCAGTGGATGTTGTTATCTGCTGCAGGGTGTAAGCTTAATGAACTTCACTTAGCTAAAGGCTTTGTGGGGCAAGAGCGGAAAGTAGAGCGGTTTAATCTTTTAAACAACTTAATTTAAATGGATAAACTAGGGTTTAAGCAATGATACAGTCAGAGAAAGAACTAAATGCCAACTAAATTACATGAAAAGACACAAAAAACGAAAACAATGTGTAGACAAGTGCTATTGACATAGGTATGGTGTGATGGATGGAAAAAATGACATTTCAAAAACGTTTTATCGTACGAGTACTAAGTACCTACTCGTTATTTTACAATTTAATAAATCAATCGGAGAAATATGTTTAACCACGAAATTCAGAGCTTATAGCTTCGACCACCTGCTGTATCTGAGATATTCTGCATACGCTCGTAATTAGCTAACGGTACGCGCAACCGTATGTACGAGACATTTATTTGATCACCTACTTCCATTACCAGTCTGATTAAAATATAACCAGCGGACACAGCTCAGCATATCCTTAAAAGATAACGAAATCAAAGTTCTTTAGTTTTATGAAAATTTTAAGAGTAATGATACCTACCTAATTATCTATTTAATAACAAAAGCGCAATCCAACTTTATCAATGTAAGGCCAACCAATTAATGTTAACACTGACGTTAAATTTTATTGGTCATATTTTAATCTAAATAGAGCACAAAATAAATCAGTAATAAGAACTTTACCTAACAGTGTGATAAGTTCATTATCTGAATACGAGTATTTGTAAATTGTAGTGCAAGTAAATGCAGAACTTTCCCATATAAAGTATACGCATTTGGCACAGACTTCAGGAACTTGGCGCATCACTACGTTTGCTAAAATCTGTGCAATCCTGAGAAGCAAACCTCACTCAAATCTCATGCATCGTGTTACGGATGTCCTTCACATACTATTATGCGATATTAATGATGCCTTAACTGAAAATAGATGAACACAATCAGTCATAGCAAAAACAATGGACACCGGCACAACACAATAGCAACGATAAATATTAATTTACATTTTAATCGATCGATTGTCTTAACGTACAGGGGTTATGGCCATATCGACCCTAACTGTAGCATCCTTGAAAAAATTAAAAGCTTTTTACGCTGTTGTTATAAAGCTCAGATTGGCGTAGCTTTGGTTTAAAGAGACGTTTACTTGTCAGGGGAACGTCAGTCGTTTGTCAAACAATGTATGATACGATGATCGATTATGGCGGAGTCAGAGTGCGCAGGAGTGCACTTGTGAGAGACTTGACAGCGCTGACATTGGACCAACACGACGACGAATTGTATGAAAAGGGTTAGGTTTGGCGTAACTTTTAAAACAAGATTCTTATTTCTTACCAGCCTTCTTAGTATGTTTTTGTGTGTTCGTTCTATTAACTGAATATACTAGACTGCGATCGGCCTAACCCTTAATTGGTCCTGGTAGTATGTTCCAAGTCAATTAAAGTTGCAATATATGGGATTCAGTCCAATTGAAGCCTCGCCATAAACTTATGAATGAAATCGTTACACGATGACGTCAATATACCTACCTGCTATCGATTGATCATATTATGTACGTAAGTACTATCTTACTAATTATAAATGCGAAAGTTTGTGTGGATGTCTGGATGTTTGTTACTTTTTCACGCAAAAACTGCTGAACGGATTTTGATGAAACTTTACAGTATTATTGTTTATAACCCAGAATAACATAATTATAGGGTACAATTTATGACGATCTATGACAAACTAAAATTTACGCAGGTGAAGCCGCGGGCAAAAGCTAGTTTGTGTAATAAATGAAAAAGGGACCTGCCGAGTATCTGTTTGTTGATACAAACCACAACTTTATTTGATTTTAACTGCGGTAAGTAAATACTAGCACGTCAAATTCATGAAGCAAGTCACCACAAAATTCCTTTGACATTTTACAAATCCGATGGTAATGGCCGTAGGTTCCAATCAAAGCGTCGGCCAAAGGTCTCTAAAGCAAAGTTATTAGTCTCGGTTCCAATTTGGTACGGTAATCATTCGGATCTAGGAGTAGAACATCTAGAGTATTATTATGGGGATAATAAGCATCGGGTGTTGTCGGGGCAAAACATGTCTGAATGTCTGAGACATTATTTGTACAGTGTACAACAAATTCCTGGCGACGAGAATATGCCATTCACTGTAAAAAAGTTATCCGATTATATTTATGTACAGTCGCGGAATGAAAAGGTTCGTCACCTTAGTGTCGGTTTTCGCTTGCAGTAGGTACTGTAAGAGTCAAACCTGCCAACATCATAACCGTGCAAGAAACAGTGCTGCTAACATTTAAATTAATATGACGTTTGCTAACGAATAAGGTTTTGCTTGTTTATTTTTCTACCCCATCAGTGCAATGTTACAAAATGTAGTTTTTTTTATTTAATAGATAATGACAGGTTGAACCAACAAGAAGGTTTTAGTTTATCAATCATAATAATCTTCTTGACAAGTTAAATCGTCAAACAGCTTTGATCTGAATAATTTTGAACTTTACTGACGAACAGTTAAAGATTATTTTCTCTAACTCGAGATTATTCTGTAACATAGTTTCAAAAGGTAACATGTGCTCGCGATTCGTTGAAGGAATCAATTTGAAAACTGACGAACCTTTTCATTCCGTGACTGTACGTAGAGTCAAGCTTCTAAATCTACACGCCATAATTCTATAAGCTCTAACTTCACAAACTCTACACCTTAGTCAAAATATGTAGTTTAGCTGTTTCGTTCTTATAACACTTCTTAGAACAGTGAAAAAATTCACCTTACGCGTGACGGTAGTGTAGTCAGTAGTGAGATTTAATCGGACGATCGATTTGTACAGATGTCGTACTTGTTAAAAAGTAATGATACTTACTAGGTATTATATTATATACAGTAATGGACAAAAACATAAATGGCAAGTCGCGATCTAATCTTTCAATTTTAAAGCAGTGAAAGTGTCACAAGTTTGCTCTTGTACTTTCACTATATCAAAAAAGTTGAGTTAGTTTTATTTTAAAACAAGTTACTTTCATTCATTCATTGATAGATTCCCCAGATAGGTAACTTGAAAAAATTAAGCAGAGTTACGCAGTTACACATGAAGCTTCTGGTAATATCAGTATGTTACTGTGCTTCTGGTAACTAAATTGGAACCTGTCAACCAGTTTGTACTTGCGAATTACACGCAACAAAGTAGGTAGTACACATGTGACATTAAGACTGGGTTGCACCATCTTACTTTAACTTTGACAAACGTCAAAAATCTGTCAAACTCCATACAAAAAACACCGGTTAACGTTGTAGTCACGGTCAAAGTTAGGTGGTGCAACTCAGCCTAAGATATTCATGTTTTGACCGTGTTAACAAGTTCATTAAGTATTAAAAGAGTATAAAAATGCCCTAATAAAGTCGCACTCAAGCTTTTACCACTTTTAAATGTTTAGGTACTTTTAAAAATTTATCAACTAAAACTAATAAATTACAGACAACAGCACAAAAGACTTTATTTTAAAATGACTATTATTACAATTGGATAAGAGTCTACAGTGTTTAGCTTGACGTGCTGTTTTCTATACAATGGTTCACAAAAGATCAGTAGACTAAACAAGT
Source organism: Ostrinia furnacalis (assembly GCF_004193835.3). Taxonomy (NCBI): domain Eukaryota; kingdom Metazoa; phylum Arthropoda; class Insecta; order Lepidoptera; family Crambidae; genus Ostrinia; species Ostrinia furnacalis. The sequence goes on from NW_021134518.1 coordinate 42,088, forward strand.
TTGAAACCAAGTTATTTATATTTAGATTTGAACTTTTGAAGTGCCGCGGGTGACCGCACGCGTCAACACGAGCGGCGCGGGCGCAGGAAGAGTTCCGGCGACCGGTCGCATGTGGGTCAAGCGCAGCCTTACGTCATGGATCGACAGCTCGAAACGCTAATTAATCTCCACTTTGTATGGACTTAATGAAACATCGGAGACGGTGCGAGAAAAGTTGGCGACTTCGACTCTACATAAAACGATCAGACAGTGTAGGTAGACCACACAATTGGTTGTAAAATGATAGCTGTTAGGTATACTTAAAATGAAACAGAATAGCTAATGATTGGTTTGAAAGGAATTATGAGAAAAAAATACCAAAGATCAAAATGAAACGTTAATAATTTTAATCCATCACTGGAAAGCAAGTACTTACTAGGAAAGGTTAAGTATTTCAATTAAGTACCCCTATTTGCCTTGTAAACTTTGACCTAATGATATTTATTTATTACAGGTATTAACATCATTCAATTTAGGAACAATCGTGAATGATATTCTATTTAAAGCAAACGAGCTTTTATAATTGGAGGTCAGAATTAGACCTGTACAATTATTCAAGTAACTGTTAAAACCAATACAAAAGTTTAAAATCCATAATAAACGATTGGCAATGCTTTATTTAGCCAATAAATCATTTGAATGGTAAAATTGCCATCATTTTTGCAATCGAGTGTGTGTATTTTGCAATATGTGCTCTGTGTGGGCTCATTGTCAATTGGGCCCCGAGGCATGGCTACCAAACTATTATCAAAGATATAAAATATCGCCAATAATAAAATAAATATTTGCCACCAAGGCTGGGTTCAAATTAAGTACCTACATATTCTTTTTGATTGAACTCGACGCCGCCTAAAAGGTGAAATTAATCAATGGAAACCGCAGAATGGTAATGGTAATGGAGCAGAGGAACGGCTTAGATCACAAATGGACACTGAACCAGTGACGGGTATTAGTTTTTTATAGTTAGGCTGATGTACAAACCAAAATACTAGTTTTCAGTAATAAAAAACCGTTTCTCAGGTAAGTTAAGTATTTGATTATTATGTTTCACACGTACCTGCATAAGTACCTACATAAACTATCAAGATATAAAAACTTTATTTTATTGGTTATAACTATAACTCCCAATATGATTTACTTATACGGAGGGACAACAACTAACAATAGAATCAGTTTTATTTTTCAGAGCTTAAATAGCTTAAAGACAATTATCTGTAGACGTTTTCTTTATTACTCAACAATTTATTCTAGATGAAGAATTGCTGCATACGGTAAAATTAACAATCTTGCGGTTGGATACCAGTAATTTGTGGGCATTTGTGGGCGGTAAAAGGTTAGGGCCCTATTTCGCAAACCAATCGGGATGCGCATAACAAGTGCGCAAATTGTTTCGTCGTTGGATTAAAGTGCGCAATTTGCTTCGTCGTTGGATTAAAGTGCGCAGTACGTCTAGCACGAAAAACTTTCGTCGTCAAATCATTTGCGTATTCAAATCGCCATCGAAAGATGTATGAAAACTTTAACAGCACCTCCTCAGCCGTAACTAGGACGAAACAATAGCAGGAACGATTATGACTTTTATTAACGTAGGTATTGAGATTGAATAATTAACGTAAATCTTAGGTACAAAGTTGTTAGGGGTAAAGTGAACTTATAATGAGAAATCAAACTAATTTTGACAGTCAAAATCGTCATGTTATCGTTGAATTCGAAGGCTGGGTATCGAATTTTGTTTCACCGTCAATTTTATAGAGAAGATTTAATAGGTACGCAAACGATTCAGAGACGAAAATTTTTCGTGCTAGAGTTACGGGTTGCTTCGTCGTTGGATTTACACTTGATGATGTAGGGACGTGACTGAGAACCGATTCGAAGCCATTCCAACTGTACTTTACACCCTTTTTAGTATGTACGTGATTTCGAATTATTCTTCTCTCGGAACTAGTGAATTCTATGAGCGTGAAATCGCTTTGTCACACTAAAATTACACTATTTGTTCAGTGGTATTGTGTAGGTACTAAGACTTGAGATAATGAAACGATGAACGGTAGTTAGTAGCTATGGTAAAAAAAAATATGGTTAACATGACACAGAATATGGTATCTGAATATTTAGGTAGCTGTTGTTAGATTTAAAAAAACTGTTGTTTTGGAAAGTATCGATGGAAGTAGTTCTTATAAACTGAACTGTTCGAATTGAAAAACCATGATATTTCAATGTTTGCAAATTTTCACGCACTTTTCTTGATAAGACCGTATTCGCATTTCCTCGCAAGGAAAATACACTTTCTCCGTTTCCAACTCTGTTACAGTTTGTTACTAATCCAGCAGAGCGAAGGTAATTTATAGTGACGAGCCTCTCGCTCCCAGGTTCAGTGTCCGGGCCTTTGTTTTGCAGTGATAACTAAACCACTAAGGTTCGCATCTTCATGATATATTTATCATCGTTTGTTTATGAGATACCTACATTCATTTCACTTTGCGACGGCGAAACTACGAAGACTACGAAGTATTTTACTAAAAATTTATATTTTCGGGTTTTTTTTACAGGAATGATTTTTTTCAGTAGGTTACAATAATGACAAAAATTGTAACCAAACGTAATAAAAATTGTTTCCAAAATATTAGATACTCTCAGTTATCGAGTCCAGTTCAATCTATGGAGCCCAATGACATAACATCTGCATAAGAAGAAGAATCATGTTCTTTACAACTTAAATTGGCTGAAAATAAGGAATTAATTGTTTGAAAGACTACTTGTCTGTAAAAAGTTGGTTACATGTTGTTTATTTATGTTAGTTATAACAATTGATTAATTGATCGTAGAATCATTAACGATTATCGTCGTGACAACTTATCTGATATAATTTAATATTAATATTACGCTATTTTTAATATCTTAATCAATTAACTCTGAATTCAAAGCAGGTCAAAAGTAATTAACAAGTATAAATAAACCGTCAGTCCATTGTATTCTAATAGCTTCGTGAATGGATTTGGCAGTTAAAACTAAAATTATCTTACTGTGTTATTGAAACTAATGTTGTATTCGATTAAATTCGATATGGTTAATTAAGAAATCACTTCGGATGTGTTTCCGACAAAAGGGACTGAAGAACAACAAAAAATCTTCCATAAGACGCGTGTTTTTCCTTTGAATTTTAAGTTTCCTTTGAATACTTAATTCATCATGTGGGCATAAATAAGTACTCCTACTAAACTTGCGTCTAATTATTTTGAAATTCCCATTACATTTTTATATAATTTTCACTGTCGATTGGAAAATTCATTCCGGAAGGTTTGCACTTTGCACGTATAATAACGTAGAATCATAATAATTATAGAAAGTAGAAAACCGTGCGAAGCTGTGCCGGGTCGCTAGAGACTATAAATGTTAGTCTAGCTTTTACCTTTTAACTAAATTAAAATCGATGAATATTATTATTTTAATTTAAAAAGAATGAGGTGATTTTCCATAATGACCGGTTGGTAGCAGCCTGCATCCAGCGCCTTCATGCTACCTTTATGAGTCAATTTTATCAGTCTTTCCCAAAAAAATCTTGACTTTTTATATTCTTGTATTTTTATACTAAAAATATATTATTATGTATATGTTACGGCTAAAAATAGGTGTGAACATAAACTTAAGATTAGCCGGCTAAACTTAAGTTTAGCTTCGAGAAGCAGCTAAAGTTCGATAACATGTCAGTTTTCGTCGTGATATTCCATCTTTAGCCGGCTAATGTGCACATTAGCCAAAACGATACGGCTAAAAATGTATTCGATGAGCGCGCCAGGCCGGCGGAGGGCTTGAGGGGGCAGTGGGGAGACAACGAATAGCTCCATATTATTTAACAATTGTGACTAGATATTGTTTTAAGTAATTAACACTGAAGAAGTTTTATTTTGTTTTATTTTGTAATATTAAATACCTACCTACAGAAGATTCTGTAATGACCAAATGATTCCTTATTATTTTATTTTAATGATTAGGTACCTAGATATTGTTTTAAGTAATTAATATTTTGTTATTGTAATAATTGTAATAATCATAGGTACATAAAAGTATGTGTAATGAAAGTGATTATTTTTTAATAAAGTTTTCGTGTCAAAATAGTAAACATTATTACATTGTTTCCTTTTCCATTTCTTCTACATTTTTAGCCAAGGGCCTGCGGTTACTCTTAAGTTTAGCCGGCTAAAGATAGAAGAAACTAACATTAACACCTCGTCGAAGATAAACTTAAGTTTAGCCGGCTAATCTTAAGTTTATGTTCACATCTATCTTTAGCCGTAACATATATATGTATAGATCTACACCAAACCAGTGAACCAAAAAACGCTTAAAAAGGCTAAAGGGCGCACGTCGAACTTTGCGCACTCGCAAACAAATTTAATTTATAAGGACATAAAGGGCGCGGTTCAGCGGAGCAGTCATTAACAAAGATGTCGTAATCGGAGCGGCAAATGATAATAATTCGTTTACTTTACAGGTTTGTGGCGAAACCATATGTCACGGCCGGCTGTGCTGGCTGCTGGTACACATGACAGGGCACAGTGGATGGATGAAGGATCGTGGACCTAGCTGTCGACGCAGGTAAGCCTGATTAGCCTATCTTTCACATTGATCCATGTAAAATTAGAAATTACACTGATTAGAATATTTACACTTGGATTATTTACATTCGTTACGATTACATATCGTAAAATAGAAAATAAAGTCTTTCTAAAGAACTAGGATATGCATAATATATCCAGGCTTCATAGCTATCATAATAGACAGTGGTATTTTTACATTATAAGAGATCTGCTTCTAAAACACTAAGTTAGCCGAGTGCTTTGGTTGGTAACCAAAATAGGTTTTAATAACTAAAGCTTAAGAAAATTCGGTGGTCTTATCTGGTCTAATGTAATAAGTACATTTTCATATAATTTATGCATTACGAGTAAAACAAATACTCTCATAACACGGTTCCCAACATTTTCATTCACAACTTTACGTGATTAATGTGCTAATGCCAAATTATAGCTTTTTAATCTAAGCGTTATACATAAATAGCCACTAAGACAAATGAACTGGAAAAATCTTTAAAATTCTTGTTTATTTAATACAGAACCCAAAATAACTGTTCGCAAAAAACGTTTGCATTAACTTGTGCACTCATAATTAGTTTTTTCATATTGAGCGAAAACGATCTCTCGTGTGATCGGGTCACGCGCAGCGGGTCGCAATCAGAGTCAAGGCCGCCGTGATCTGCGAGTGTCGACTCTATGATCGCGATACGGTCGATTCGTGTGAGGTGCACGATTTATTTTGGGTACTTAACAAGTACTAATTAATGAAGTAAAAAAAAAAATACAAACATTGATGTACTAAAGTAAAAAAAAATTCAATTAGGCTTTTGAAAGGTGCTTGTATATGTATGTCCCGATATAAAATTAACACTATCACTGCTTCGGAACAATATGGGACTAGTAAGTAGTTACTTTTAGCTACACCGCAGTCCCCTTCACTAACGCACAAAAAACCGTGTCATGTGTAATTCCAACTGAATCGAATTCTGGTAATCGGCTAAAATTCAGCAAAGACACTTATGTACACAGAATAACATAGAAACGAATGGATTAATTTACTGCATGATAGGATATAGTTAATAGCATAATAAATAAAATTTGCTGTATGGCTATAAAAATAAGTATTAAACTGCATGTGTTAAATTATTAGAAATCTATGAGAGACATTAGGAAATTGCAGTCAAAGTTGCATCGGTCTGTAAGCTTCAATAGGCAATAAGTTGGGTAAGGCTGTCTCAATGCATGACGTAAATTGCTCTTTCGAGTCATTTTATGAAATATGCCAACCGCAGTGAAACTCATCTTTAATATTATACTCGAGCACGAAACAGACAATAATAGTTTAACTACATTATATCCTATAAATATATTCGTGAAAAAAGCGCGTCGTAATTTAGTGAACGTTTTATGAGAATTCAATTTTCATTCGAACAAGACCGGATATTTCGAAACCTTGCGAAGAAATTATAATTTTGATATAGATTTTTAATAGTAGTGATTTGAAAAAATAGGTTCGTTGATAAATGGAATATGTACCTACACTAGACCTTCTAATCTTCTTAAAATTCCCTAACATGTCATACTTGTACATGTACATTATATTCTAGTTTTACCAACACTAAGTTCTAGTGAAACACTATTGACGAGCTTTTATCAATTGACAATAAAAGTAGGTAATCACTTTTTAATTCTAATATTAAAATACTACATAGAAGTTTGTTTTATGTCTTCCGTATTTAGTAAAATTATACCGGTGTCCGAAACAACACGTGACTTGTCCGAATTGTTATTCGAAGTTAATGTCAAAATACATTGAAAATCGTGTTTAATATTACTGTACAACGAAAAGGAAACATAATGTTTTTCATGATGTCATTTTAGGAATACTTAATTTGTTTATAAGTAGTAGACAAGCAACAGTTTCAGATTTCAAACAAGCATGAGATTTGCTTGTATCATCAATATGTAACTGTAATTAATAAGTTAACCTAATTATATCTCTCCATTTACCTATTCTCAGACTAAGAAGAGCATAATAATATACCTACTTACTGTGTTGACTAGATAAACATACATAGTATGGGACTTTGCAATATACCAACTTTTTAAATTAATTTACATAATAATTTATTGGAAGAAACTGTCATCGCAAAGGTTATAAATATAGCAACACATTAAAAAGGAAACAAGTCTTTTTAATTATATCATTATATCGTATTTCGAATTTAGTTGTTGGGCAAGCTAAGAATATAGGTCAAACGAGTGATTAGGAGATTTTTTAAAATATATGTATTGCCATGACGTCATCGGCAAACGTGACAGCTTTTTGCCAGTTTACTAAAATGGCAAGTGGATCGCTCTGTCATCTATCACGATTATCATGGTTGGCAGATTTTTTTTTCTGGAGCGTCGTAGATGATGTGATTGTTATCAAGACACGCAGGAGGTAAAAACGTCGAAACAGAAGTTGCTCTATTTAAAACTTCATGAAATAAATATAACAAAATATTGTTTTAGATTATGTATGGTCAGTTTTTCTATGATAAAACGATAGTCACTTTTTATAGGGGAAAGGAGGATTATGATTTTCAAAACTGAAAAAGGGATTGACGCTTGTCTAGATGTAAATAGTACTTAGCCATAGGTAGGAAAAGTACACCCTTTGCAAGAGCAGAAAACGTGGACTTGAAAGACCTTCAGAATACGATAGAATACTGGATTTAAATCACGATGAAGGAGGATTAATAGTTATACGATTTTTCTTTAATAGTACCTCCTCTTTATATTTTATGTTGACTACGAATTATTTCAGTAAGGCCAAAGTTCGTAGCGCATGTCAATATGTCAACAGAACACGGACCTAAATCTAGTTCAGGTACATGTATTACATGCTTGGTGTTAGAATATTATTGAGCCATTATAAATTACATTATTGAGGTTAATTACGCGATACATGCGATCGGGTGTTAATCCGGATGCTAGATTGTTTAGCGATGTTAAACAGATTCAATGCTAATCAGAATTTATTAATGACTTACTTCTGATTATATCTTTAATGGGCTGATATAAAGAGATCAAACCATAATGCTGGTTGTTTGGGTGGTTTATAAAACTGAAATATGTTTTTCATCTATTCAGCGTACACTGGTAGAGTCAAAGACGTTGAGTTTTCAATGTTAACCTTTGTACTAAAAATGTTCTTAGATTAAACTTTCATTCGATAAGCTTAATGGTATGTATATTGGTTTTCAAGACACATAAATAGGATATATAATTAGTTAATGTTACTAATCCAATAAACCTATTTATCTTGCCGGAATCTAAAAATAGAGATATAAAAAAGCTATTCAAACGTAATACAAATTGACACTTATTCTATAATTTACTTGTCCTTTTTATATCAACCAAGACAAAAAGGCAATTACCTCACACAATACATTATAATAGCATTGTACTTATCCTTTACATCGTGTACCGTTAATGGCGATGCGTTGGATCGGCGCGGGCGCAAGCAGAGGTGCATGACCCGCGATCATTTTTCTTTTTTACCCTCCCATTTGACAGGTCCGTTAGTTCACGCGTGGTATAGCACTTATTAAGGTACTTCGCGAGATAATGCAAGGTTCAATAAGAGCTGAAAACGAGAACCAAACAAAAGGGTGTTTAAATAGCCAGTGATTACAAACGATACTTATCAGAGGTTGTAATATGTGATTTGTAGCACAACGATAACGGCTCTACTTGCTTCGCTGAAAATGGTAATTCTAGAAAAGCAATGGCAATAGTAATCGCTTGGTTATGTTTCGGTGTTATACAATACTACAGTATTAGAAGACGAGATAAATAAAAAAAATTATAAAAAAACCGACTCCACAAAACCTACACTAAAAAGTAGAAAAATAATTACTACTTACCTACTTATTTATAAGGACGAATTAATATTTATGTAGGTATACCATGATTGATACTTCTGGAGTCGGTGCCAAGATTATGAAACATGTAAAGTTTGCCTGCAGGTTTTTTGGAGACGGTTTTATTTCTTTTTATAAAATTTTACTTATTTCTTGCTTTTTAGTTAACTAATTATTACCTTGATGTTACCACTGAAGGTAGGCAGTACATTGAGACCATATACTTAATGTCTAGTGTAAAATAATATTCCCTACAAAATACAGGTTACCATATAGGAAACCTAAAAAGACCTTAAACCGTCAATCCACCTTAAAAACATGAAAGAATACAACTGTTGGTCTATTATTTTGTACCTATAATATTTAAAGAATTATCCTCCAACTCCTAAGCATTAAGGAGTTGTACCTACCATGACCAGTTCATCATGATGAGATGATGAATATCTGATGTAAACACTTGAATAACTTAAGAAACTATACTTATCTATAAAATTAAAAGAATTATCTTCCAACTCCTAAGCATTAAGGAGTTTTACCTTCTATCATCAGCTCATCAATATGAGATGATGATTTCCAGGAGCAAATACTTACTTGAATAACTTAAGAAAAAGTTTCAAAAACGATATATGTGCCTATAAAATTTGAGGGTTGCCCTCGATTTCCCTAGGATCCCATCATCAAATCCTAACTTGGTGACAATGGGACCATCTCAGAAGTGTACCCTATTAAACAAAAAAATAATTTTGAAAATCGGTCCACAATTGACGGAGTAATCGGTGAACATACATAGAAAAAAAAATACATACAGTCGAACATATAACCTCCTCCTTTTTTGAAGTCGGTTAAAAATGGCAGGCAGCTATGGCAGGAGACAAAACACAAGCTCAGATAATTTTAATAAAGAAAAAAACACACAATACCATTTGGTATTGTGTGTTACTATTTAGGTACATGTTTAAGCTATCATAGCAACTTCTTCACTTAAACATAGTTATGTAACAGCAGTGATACATTTAAAACAAGCACTTATCAGCTAATCACTCACTGTCAATAGTATTGCCTTCGACAACCCGCTTTTATCTCTCGTTTAATCGAGCTTCTATTTTACTCAGCCTCTAAAATACGTGTGGTAATTAAAATCAATTAATCTTAAGGGCCGGTAATTGATAGATCATTTATTAATGTTTTGACCCTTCACGGCTACAAATTAAGCTTGTTAGTTTTGTAAGGTAGAGACAGCATAAAATAAACGGACTTTATGTCAGCGTCTTTCAGACTGTTAGGTAACTGGTGCGAGCTAGGGAGTTCCAAAACCACACACTTATAATATGTATGCCTACGCTAAATGTTATTATAATTATATTGTGTTACATGTATCAACAACGCATGCACATAATTGGTACAATTTTCCTATGCAACGATATTGTCACATTAAATGATAATTGAATTTCATGGCTAATACAGTAATAAATACATTTTATTGTATTTTATTATATCGATGAATCGAAGGACCAATTTCTTGTCTCATATCATGTATTTAATCTCATTAAGTAGTATATTACTTTACTTCTAGTATATTGCTAAGTTAATTCAAGGCTAAATAAGAAAATAATATGTCGTAAAAATGTTATTGTCTATGTAGTGCTTGACACAGTTTGTATTGATAGAGCAAACATTGGCGGCAAAACAAGATAAATATCAACATCTCTTTAGGTGCATCTCTTATGAAATGTACATAATAAAGTATGTACTTACATTGTACTTATTTACTTATTGCTTATTTTGAATATTGTGGGAATGGCCGTCAATAAATATGAAAAATATTTGCATTTCAGTAAGTAGGTACAGTAGATTTTCACTATTCATTGCCTATGTAAGCCTACTTGTATTCCTACTAGGTTTTTAATTGTTATGTGCCAATTAAAATTAAAATATCTTACAATATTTATAATATTGGTATTAATATTTGTACCGTTTAATTGATTTATAATAGGTAGGTACTTAATTACTTTCGGTAATAATTCCGTTCAACTTGTCGAAATTAATTTATTGGTTGAATAAAACGGGTTTCTAGTTTTGTTTTTCACTTTAAGAACGTTTTTCTGCATAACATAGTATAAACATAAATAGTACAAATAAATAAGTACCTAAAGTACTCCAGAACATTCTAGAGTCAAGATCAAAAAGGTGTTTTTAAATTACATTAAAATGTTAATAGATTAAAATGGACAGATGAAATGGCATAGTTGTCTGTGTTTACAGATCGTTTCGCGTCTTAATAGGCTTTTAAGGCTCACCACATCATAAAACTGTGGCCCTTTGCTGTTTAAAGTTCACAAACAGCGTGGGCAATGTGTGCAAATGCAACATTATGTCAAACTAGTTTCTGCGTGCGGTTTTGTCTGCTAGGATTCTGTGTTTGTCCAGGTTTTTCACTGAAAATCTTCTTAACATGCCGTGCGATAAAAATCTCTTAATAAACCACATTTCTATTTAATTATTCCAAAACACTTCATTTTTTTACCGACATAATAATTATATGAGTTTTTAAGCAACTAGCTTGAGAAGTTCAAGATATTTTTGCAACAAAAGGTTATGCCACTCTCAAAGATCCAGTCTATCTCCAGGTGTATCAAATTTCATAGACAAAGTTGCGGTTAGACTATAGACTTATCAAACAGACAAAGTTCGTTCACATTTAATAAAATATACGTAAACAGCAATGGAAGATAAAATGTACACAACAACCTAGTAAATAAAATAATGATATCCCTAATATCATTATTTTATTTACTAGGAAACGTTTCAGGATGCATGACGTCAGAGGCTCGTCCTAGGTTCGATAAAATGACGTTGTTTTTGTTTTAAAATAAACAGGCATTCTCGAAGAATACGTTTATGATCACGATGTAGGCAGGTTAAGTTCTTAAATATGTCTATCTGTATGTGTTGAGGAAAATAAAAAAATATAGGAATTTAGCAATAAGTCCCCTCCCTTTGCATTTCTTATGGTACAGTCAGCGTCTAATATATGATATCCCAAAGGGACCAAAAAGTTGATAACAAAACCTTATTCCAAAGACGTGTTGCGAACTTTTTGGCTACTTTGGGTGTCACGAACTATTTGACGCTGACTGTACTTCGGAGGTGCCAAATACCTTATTGTGATTACAAAGCAATTCTGTTTCTGTTTAGTGTTTAGAATGTGGGCGGCTGTTTCGCAACATTTAGTCATTGTTGGTAAATATAGTTTCGGAAGACGAAGACGTCTCGCAAACTATAAACAACGATTACACACTATGCTCACTAAGTGGTAAGACATAGATAAAGGGAGAAGTAGCTTGATTTGATTAGCTACTAATCCTTTACAAGAGTACTCATAACACGACAATAGGGGATATAAAACGTGATAGGAATAAATCTCTACCATGAACTATACATAATAATAATACTTACTACGGTAAATTAATAATTTTCTCCTCCAACTGTGTTAGGTAGGATAACAATTATGCACTTATGCACACAGAGAGCAGCCTTCTTTTCATAATATGTAATAAATAGGACATAGGACCTTTTTATTTGTGGCATTGACTTAGTTCTGATGTTGTTCTATAAATGTCATAGAAATCATGCACAGGTGCAGCGAGGTGCAAAAATGTGAACATTTAGCTCTTATTGCATTATAATAAGGATGACAAATGGAACAATTCGACAGCTGTGCGACAATATCGTCAAGTGACAGTGACATTGCCACACGCAGGCTCGCGCACGCGTAGCGATTGTGATGTTAATCGACGATTGACAGTTGATGAGTTGCGCAAGAGTCGATCCGATCTGTCACGGTGAACGCACGCTTGATTGTTGTATTGTGTCAGTCATCATAAATGTGATCCTAAAAGTTACGGTTCTATACGAACATGTAATAAAACTCTGGAAAATGTGATTGTGTAGGGAGAACGGTAGTACTCGTATAGCCAAGCCAAATACTTACTGACAGCAGTAACAACAAAAATTTATATCGACTTGTTTAAATAAAATAATAAATATGTTAGGATTTTTAGGGTCTCTACTACACTACCCAGTACCTACTCGTATTAATTTCAAGATTTTTAAAAATTCATCACATCGGTCAAAATTAGATAAATGGGGTGTTAATGAGTTAAGAAAAAGCTAAAATAGTAGCTTTATTTTATGAATGAAAATAAAAGTTATAGTTTATATAGGTCACTGTATCAGTGTAATATCTTCAGCAAAGATGGATTATCATTTTAATAAACTCGTATTCATATTGATTTTTTTCGGCCGTTTGGTGTAGTGGTTCGAAACGGACTACTATTCCGGAGGCAGCGGGTTCGATTCCCGCACAGTACAAACATTTGTGTGCATGAACATATTTGTTTGTATTGGACTGGGTGTTTTCTATGTATAATATGTATGTATTTACAAAAAAAAAAGTATTTAAGTATGTTTATATCCGTTGTCTAGTACCCATAGTACAAGCTTTGCTTAGTTTGGGACTAGAAGCGCAGTGTGAAATGTCCAAGGATATTTATTATTATTATTTATTATTTATGACAGGGCTGGATCGATGATACATCGATAGATGAGCAGAATTACGAGTAGGTACTCTCAAACCTACAAAGATTAGATGAACTTAAGTTTGAAATGGTAAAGCGTTCGAACCGATAATTTATTAACATCTCGATTATTCATTTGATTGCAAGCGACTCAGTCGCATTCAGGAATATTGAAAGCAAATATAATATCAGATTAACATGTGAAGACAGATATTAATGGATATTCAGAACGAATTTTCAATTCAAAATGATTATGTTCAATTTAAGACACCGCAATTTTATGTACTTAAACTATATTAAATAAACAGCGAAATCACTTCAAAGTGGCTTAAGTGGAGCTTTGAACAGACTACAGCACGTCAGGCTACACATTTGTGTTGCAAAATCAACCCTATTACAATAACACAAGATCCCACAGTTTATTTTGTTGTGCATGTTTGCTGTCTGTGCTATGGGAAGTATACATTTCTCATGACGGTACTGGTTTGTAAGTGCATCGGTTACGGAAGACCATTTTTTGTACTTGTACACAAAGTATTGTTACGTAAAAGTAAGTTACGGTCTTAACAATGGTCTCGTGATATGTGGTTGTTGAATGGTTGTCATAATCTTAGCTTCCTTCTCAGAAACAGTTTAAATTTTTGATATCAAGAAACTTTAATATTATAAAGTAAAAGCTGTAGCATGTAAAATTTTGTTGCAAAAGAAATCTTGTTAGAACGTAGATACTGCTGTCGTTCATACTTCAATAATGATCATACCTACTAAATTAATGATTACCTACGTTCCTCTTTACTACTATACTATTAAACCAAAGTCGCCCTGTTCGTTTAGATCTTTTAAACTACGCATGGATTTTAATGCGGTTTTCAGCAATAGATAGAATGATTCATTCAGACGAAGGTTTTTAAGTATCTCTACCTATAATAATGTAAAATAAATGCATTCGTGCGAAGCCGGGGCGAGTCGCCAGTCTAACACAAACGGTTCAGCCAAATACGATATCACTCGCTTAGTTTACTCCTTTAAACGTATGTAATTAAATTTGAATCAATTTTGTTTACTGAAAGGTCAAGGGAGGTACTCGTCATATTTAAAATAATTATTGGTAATAACGTATTGATTGATTCATTTGATTGATTGATTAGAAAAAAGGATCGTATGCATAATGATGTAGGTACTTACTCGAACATTTACTAAACATTATGATGAGTGCATGATTATTAATCGATATTGATGAACAGAATTGGAATTTACTTAACCCTGAAGCCTGATGACGATTTCTAAGAGTTACCAAAATATCATTTTTCTTGACATCATAGCACATCAATCTCTTTTCTGACACTGTCAAAAGATTTCATGCCCAATGAAAACGACTAGAGAAAAATCACAAACGTTATAAGTCGCTGAAAATGAAGTAGAGATACTTCGATTACTATGTTCAATGTACTCACGCCTTGAATGAAATGCTTACAAAGTTGAGTACACAATACAAGGAGCTTCGTATTCATAAAAAGTTAACAGTTGTATCGTTACAGTTATATCGCACAATTGATCAATTTGCGCAACGCCCGGGGCTGAGCATGTGCGTGACACACCGATGCCATATTCGTGACCACTCGATGATCTCGATTACACTCTTGTTCGGTTTGTTTGACTATAATAACAATTATACGGTGTCAATACTCAAACATATTTAAACAGGTCACGGAACTTTGAAATTTGAAGCCTACGTAAACTTAACGTCCTAGATTATTTGACTATAGTGCCTACGCAGTCAGTTATAAAACTATATTGTTTAATATCATACGTCATTTCTTAACATTAATCTCTTAAATGGTTTACGATAGCAATGAAATCGATGAGGTTACGATTTAACGCGTGTGAACTTTACTAACTCGCACGCTCACCAACAACTGCAGTTTTCCATGATAATTAAGCCATAAACTAAAACATGTAATATGTAAAACGACTTCCAACAGGGAAAGCATTTATATATATACATGTATCGGAACATTAACATAATGAGCGTGCTTGTGAGTCAAGGTCGATTAATTCGCCTGTTTAGCATATTGGCCTTTTAGATATCGAATGTATCGTGCGAGATAGGAGTAAATCTAACACATGAGTGATCAGTCGTCACCGCGAGTCGGCGTGGGAAAGGCCGGACATTGGCGGCATTGTCCGATTCTCTGTTATTGCAAACCACATTTTGTTATTGAACTATTGTTATAGTAAAGCGAAGCCGAGATTGCTTGTTATCTTTGGATGTTTGGTTAAGATTAGCCGGATTAAACGTTTACAGCGGATTATTAAGATAGCCTGCAGCATATCAGTAGTGTAAATTTATTGCCTATCCTACTAAGTCTAGCCAACTTGTATTTTTTTAGATAAGAGAGTAGTGTCTATTGAAGACATTATCGCCATTTAAGTAACTACCCACTATTAATTAGTCAAAGCACTTAGAAAGTACGTAACACATGTCATATTTGTTTAATGAACAGTTAGACAAATCAATGTATTTTAAAGCTCAAGCCACTTTCGTTTCCATTTGTCAAACTAGGCTTTGAAAGCCAGATGTCAAATGTTAATATTTTGATCAATGTTGGTCTCAAAAGTTATGAGTTATGCCGATTATTTTTTATATGAGTGCGAAGTGAATTTCACCGCGATAAAAAATAACGATTCTATGATTCTATTGAGCGTCGACTTTCCTTATCGCTACACTCAATAGGTTACTCGTAGCTCGATGCGCCACGAATGGATCGACACGCTTTATGTTAATGTCGAAGGAGATCAATCTTAGATTTCATCTAAATTCGATAAACGTTATGCTACTATAATTTTGCGAGCGATATCGAATAGGAAACCTTCATGAGAAGTCAGGTCAATATCCATAATATGTAATACGATATCGAGTACTTACGCTAGAAGAAGATGCAAGGAAACAGCTTTTTGTTTCAAAGTAGCAAAATAAAAAAGGAAAACAAATACAACTAAACAATTAGGAGAAAAAGATTGCTGGTGGAACTGTCAGCAACACTATATTTTATAAGAAAAACTTGTACTGGTCGATCTAAAATCTTTGCTTATTTTGGGTCTTGATGGCGCCGTGTTTAATTAGAATATGCGAGGAATTTTCTGTGCCAGGCACATGACGACGATATTTGAAGACAACAACATGGCTCATACAAGACAAAGTTTAAATGGTAATAAAAAACTAAACAATGCGAAATGTTATTTTTTTACTGCAATTGATTTATCATATCCAGACCGGTTGTGTGGCGTAGGCAGAGAAGAAGAATTACTCGTACTGCTTGTCGCAATGAGACGTTTTTTGTAGATGATTATTGGTAAAAATATTATTATTTGCACTCCATTTCATTAGCATATAAGTCAAAGTCCGTTGGACCTTTTTTGACATCTAAAATTAGAGTGGAAAAATCTGAGTGGGCTGAGAAGTTGATTAATTACCCTTCAAGATGGACAGGCTTGTTTTACAGATTTAAATTAGTACCGAAGTATTTAAAGCACTCGATAAACGTTACTTTATACAGTTTATGTACTTTCAGTCTAATAGTCCTTTAGGGACTATAGCTAAAGTTAAGAAGTTAGCCCACTCCAAATCACAGGTTAAATCAAGTGTTTCATAAGGATATTTTACAGTTACTCCGCGCCCCGTACTAAGTGTAAGGTGGTGTATAAATTACAATCTACTAATTTCTAATTAGTAACTATTCTCAGAGTTGTACGAATTCGAATTACAGTTTCTGTGAAAAATACTTTCTCTACTAAGGTAATATCTGCACTATTACGACCATTAATTTTAATTAGACTTAGTATTAGTTACGTAATAAACTTCAATATTCTTTTGTTTCTTTTGTACAGAGACTACATTACAAATACCTAATGCAACAATGTTGAAATTACAAAAGTAATGCCTTTTCAGAAGCTCCACTGACCTGCACAATGGATCCAACGAGCAGACCGAAAGCAAGCGCGATGGTGGTGACCTTCGGGGCGTTGGCCTCGACGATGGCGATGCAGGACGCTACGCCGATGGAGACCAGCACGAAGGTGCCCAGCAGTTCTGCCACCAGCTGTCGCCACAGCAGCTTGTTCTCTGTGATGTCTGAGAGGCCCAGGATCGAACCTGTCTCTGGACAACAAATGTGCAGGTAAGTCGGATGTTACAAAACATAAAACTCGATTGAATCACAGTCATAATATGATTATCATCTTCCAATTGATCTGACTAAATGATAAAAATTGAACTAATCGTAAGCCTCAGTTTATGCCTGGAATTGAATCGAGTTTAGTTGCAAGATTTGTCCCACACATACTAACAAGTGAAGTCGATATAAAGCTTGTAAAAAACTCAAATTATCACAAAATAATAATTTTATAACATAAGGTGTTACATTATTTCCTGGTTACGAAAAAGTATGCAAATAGAACGTTTTGATTTCCATTGTATGGGCTCATACAACGCATTCCGTACTCTATCATGGTGAATAAACATTTATGTTATCGACCTACTTTAAGGTGTAACAAATTCAGTTTTTACGGCTTTTGAATGTGAACACAAAACGAGAAACGAAGTAAAATCGATGTAATCGATATTTCTTAGAAACACGAACTTTATAACTGCAGTTAAGTCATAAAAGATGCTTATTTCAAACTCTAATAGGTATAACCAATTATATAACACGGTTACTCATTTGTTTTTTCAATAAATGCATCAATATTAATCTGTGGATCCATTGAAATTGTAACTGGACAAGTGAAAGGAACATAAATACACATAAGTGAATAGAATTGAGTATTAGTGTATGACAGGTTTGTTAGTACTACTCATAACATGTCACTGACCGGAAGTTGATGGATGAATGTGGGGTTAACTATTGTATTAATAGTCAATAGTTTATAAGACTCTCTCCTGAGATATAATAATAAATATCCTAAGCTTCTTATAATATATTTTACCAATAGTTATTCCTATTTTATAATCACAAAAATAACAAAACAGTAGAGCTATTTTTGAATCACTCCAAATTCAAATTTTTCCAAACTGCTTAAAATGCGATTTTGCATGTGAATAGGTATTTAGTATTAAATTTCATGTTGTATCTGGCTTAAACAAACCGTAGTTCTAGAATTATTACATAAATTATCTACTTTTATTTATTTTCACCTCATTAAATATTATTAATAACCTACCTTTATCGAATCGAAACGATCGAATTTTCGGATAGTTATTATTAGAATTAAATAAACGATGTGCGTATATGTGTAATCATGAATTTCCGCTTTTAAAAAGTACTTAATCAAAATGATTACTTTACATTCAATCACTTTGTGAGTAGGTATCCTGAGCCGTGAAATCAGATCGAGTGTTCGCGAATTCTATGGAAATACGCCGAACAAATCTGTACTCAATTATTTTTTTCTGGCAATATAACTTTTTTTAGCTGTTGGTCACGGTAGCGATACTTTTTGGTTTATTTCCTAAAAGTGTCACGGGAAAGTAGCCGTTAAAACATTCAAAAATCTAAGCAGCAAGAGGTGATATTTGCAGACGCTGTGTACCTAACTTCTTTTTATTTGTGGCCAGTCACTCCTACAGCGCATTAGTCGGAATATTTCGCTGGAGCAAAATAAAACAAATACGAATATTATTAAACAGTAAAACTATTATTATATTACATCATGATTGAAAATTTATACACAGCTTACGACTTAACTCGTAATAATTTGCATTTTATTGAAATGAAATACTTAAAAAAGTTCTATTAAGGTATTCAGTATTCTACACAGATATAGTTCTATATCTGTGGTATTCTATCAACATTTCTAAACCTAATTTATAGGCAATGCTCTTATTATTATGTGACCTTACAAAGCAAAATGACAAATTATTGCTATAAAATGTAGTACTAAGTTGATCATATACATATTATTATAATAAGTTGGTATATGCGACAGATATAATTATTTACTTTACAACCATATTAATGGACGTATTGTGTAGAGACAATGGCATTGCTCGAATAAATTTTAATGATAATGTTTTGGTGTAGTTGAGTAGTGTGACTAATATTCATTTGAAAATATTGTCACCTTTATAAACTCTACCCTTAAAATTATTGTTTTATAAGTGTTTGCACTAGTTTTTGTCCGTAGCTTCGCCCATGTGATTTTCCGTCCGCCACAGAAAGATTTACCGCACGCGTTTCGCTTTTAAAATATCCTAACAAAACTCCTATGTTTTTTCTTAGGTCTTCAACTAACTCTATACCAAACAATAAAAGACCAACATCTGGATGGATATCCACCCTTTCAAAATTTCACACAGTCCTATACTATTGGATGTGAGTTTGTGAGGAAGATGGATGATGATATAATATGATCTCTTGCCTTTATTTATTAAATACTAGCTTTACGCCCGCGGCTTCGCCCGCGTGGAATTTTGTCTTTCACAGAAAAACTTGATCGCACGCGTCCCTGTTTCAAAAACCGGGATAAAACTATCCTATGTCCTTTCCCGGGACCGACTCAAACTACCTATCTCTATGCCAAATTTCTTCAAAATCGGTTCAGTGGTTTAGGCGTGAAAGCAAGACAGACAGACAGACAGAGTTACTTTCGCATTTATAATATTAGTATAGATTTATTATTATGTATCGTGGTAGAGCAATTATTACTTATTATTTACCCCCTTACTAATAAAAATTACACGTATCATTGTATCAACAGTATTTGAAAGTGACGTTTAGTATAGAAATGTCATTTTAAAACATTTCAACAAGCGTGTAACTTTTTTTTATCTAGGCACAACTTAGGTAAGGTCCATCTACTCGTATGTAGTTTGTAATTAGGTACATTTTTTAATAATATTGCTCCCATTTCTATATCTCAAGGCAAAGAGAGATTAACTAATCAAACAGCGCAGGCGCATTTGCAGGACCTTGTGTTTGCACCTGTAAGTCAATGTTTACTACAAATAATAAGTACGAGCTTGCGCACCGAGATAAAATGATTTAGTTTGCTCTACTTTTCTTCAGAAGATCTAATTGTTGAAATGTTTTTCTTTGTGAACAACTGCTAGATACCTTTGTATTAAATAAAAGGATTTTAGACTAAATCCGCGCTTGTGCACCGAGATAAAATTATTACAACTTGCTCTACTTTTCTTTATTTTTATAGCATTAAAGTCTAATTGTTGAAAATGTTATTCTTTGAGAGCTAATGTGCTTGGTAGCAAGTAAAAAGATTTTTGGAGTACCTAATTAAGTGCCCTGAAAAGAGCCTACTATTACACACTAATAAAAAACTTGAATTTGAATTGAAAAAACAGGACAACTTCTTTATATAAATACTTAAACACATACAATTGACATTTAACAATGACGAACTACAGGTGTTCAATAGGTAATATTTAAATAGAGCAACTACATAACTATTTATGTCGTTTTCATGATTCTTATCACTTTTCTAGAACTATTAAATATGTAGTTAATTAATGTCGTTCGATATTATTATACTAGTTACTTTAATGTTTATGCTAAGTTGGATCACATTAACTGCATGTAGTTTAACGACTTGGAAATTATTCCGGTCTGCAGTACTATCGGTTAAATTAATAGTATTCAATTAGATAACCTTGGAATTGAAGTTAAAGAGTAATTAAACATACTCTACTTTTATGTCTCTCAAAAACTTGAAATGTAAAGTAAAATGCATTTCTTTTATCGTTTATTTACCATTCACTAAAGCCTGGATTTATCTTACAAAGTACCTAAATGGGAAAATAACGGTCGATCGTAAATAAATAAAGGTTTCTATAAGTTTACTACTTATTTAAATTGTTAATGTATTTTTCTAATTTTCATTAAAACCAAAATTAAATCTTCAGAAACTGTTCGTTCTGGTGTCATTATTATTTATAATTTATTGGTTTGTGTATTGAAAATAAATCCGTTTTAATTTCTTAAAGAAACAGGTACAAAGTGTTCACACTGAAAATTTAAATTCCCCTAATGCTCTATTCAAAACGTTTTTTTTTTTCAGTTAATAACAACATTTCTAACTATTTTCATTGAAGTGGTAAAAATTTAATAGCAATGTTACGGAATGCAACATGAAAAAGTAATTCTTATCTTGTGTAAACATACTCGTATAATCATTTTCCTTATAAAGACAGTGCGTAGATTGTTATTTACTTAATGCAAAATCTTACTCTACATAATTTTCAGTACTGTGTTGCCATTTCATATAATTATTTAAATATACAAGCAGAATAATTGCTGAGTACTACTTACTCTTCTGCATCTCATCCATAGCGTAATCCGTTTTCATCGTGATAGTATCACCGGCGAGCACTTTCTAGTTCAGTCCAGGCACTTTGCGTTTAGACAGAGCCCAACCGCAGTGTCGACAGATAAAATAACCACTGTGAAAGTAATTTGCTTCCTAATTGAAAAATTCCGATGCCGCTATTTCGAAAGAAAAAGAAATAATAGAACGTCGTTCAAGTTTGAATTTTTGAATTTCGAGCGTTGACCGCGTGTGTGAGACCACCTCTCGGCGTCGCAACATACACTTGAGTGTGCGATCTGTGACCGGGGATGGCTGACAGGTAACAGGCAGCGAGAGCACCGCACTTTTTCGTTTCAAGTCGGCACATACTTCGCCGTGTTTACAAATTAACCGCGAATTAATTCGCCCATATATACGCGGAACAATACCGCGGCGTGAAATGCCGATTACAGACTATTGTAGCTCACCTATTTACTAACTGATAAACAATAGGTGACATTCAAAATTACGTACAATGATATTGTATAATGATATAATACGGCCCGTCACAGTTAATGTGAGAGCAAGGATTTTCAGTTACGTGTCATGCACGTGTATTAACTCTACATATTTGTTACGTGAAAATATGTATTTGATATTGATACAAGTGGTTCTGAAATTGTCATTAATATTCAGGAATGTAGTGAACCGCAGGAATTTTATCGAATTTTATATTTTAATTATTGGTCACTTTTTTACAGTGATATCTCAAATTCGGTGGCAATCTTTGTTTGCGCACACGTTAGATAGTGTTGAGATAAATATGTTGTCGTAGTCTGATTGCTTTAGTTAAGAAAATAAGCCGCAACGTTTTCCGGTGATAGCGATGATAGCGGGAGACTATGACGCGCCTTATGAACAAAATTTATGAAAGATGGGAAAAGATAATATCAGTTTTTATGGCTCAACATAAACTTCATGAAGTATGTCATGGACTGACACATTAAGTTATTGTTAAAACTAAAAGCTTTTGAAAGCAATGAAGTTTTCGTGTTTTACTCTTTATTTGTATTTTATGCTGATTAATTACTTGCCCCTACGCGTGCGAAATGTTAACACTAATTATTTCGTCCTTATTTTTATGACGGGCGCAAGGATATCAAAATTATACGTAACTATAGGGTCGTAAAAAAATAAAATGATATTACTTAATGAACCAGTTAAATCTTTAGTTAGAATAGCACAATAAATTCAGATTGACTTTTCGTATCATTTTATTGTAATTTATTTGGTTATGGACGCAATTTTTCGGCGCAGTTTCTCTGAAGAACAAAAAAACATGACGTTACCGAAAATCCCCGTCCATAATTTTGGAAACAAATTACGTGTATAGATAAAAAACGTAACTTTATGTTTAGTGCCCAATTATTTTGCAATGTCAGGTGGGTTACACCATTATTCTCTAATAATTATTTTCAACCTCAAATTAAGTCTAAAAATATGTTCATAAACACCACGGTTGGGTGAACACTGTTTCTCGACTGAAAATACTAGAAAACTCTGGCTAAACATTTAAGATTAGAGGTAATTCAGAAAATAACACGCATCCAATTTAGAAAAAGTCGCAACAAAAATATCAGTCTACATTTATTCGTAATTGTTATAATATGTAAATTTGTACATAGATGCGTGTAGACTTACAACTTACAAGTACAACTATCAACTTTATAATAAAACAACTGTGTGCTAAACCCTTTTTAGGGTTCCGTAGTCCTGACAAGGAACCCTTAAAGTTTCGTCAAGTCTGTCTGTCCTTCCGAGGTTTTGCTTGGAAACTATTGACACTAGAGAGCTGTAATTTTGTAGAGGTATGTTTATTAATCACGCCGACAAAGCCGAATAAAATTTTGAAAAAAAATTTTTAGGGTGGTTCGGTTCCTACATGTAAAGTGGGGATATTTTTTTAGGGATCCGTTTTCCAAAATATTAAAGTTTTAAGAGCCAATTTTTGAACGAGTAGCGCGTCCCCGCCTCTCTAAAAACTAAACTGTTGGCTTGAAAAATCTTTAAAAATTCACGATAATAGTGCTTTTTATAAACTTTCAAGGAAAACTATAACGGTTAACATAGATCAGTTAGTTTAACAGTAATAGTCGTTTTACTCATGTATTATAAATTTTCATACCTCATAAAAAATACTTAGAAATAAATATGAAAAGTAACTTTAGATGAAGTAATTGCTTGCTTCTGAAATATATTGTGTTAACGACGGACCACTAAGGAACCCTATACACTGAAACGCGAAACGAAACGCACTTGGCCAATTTTTTAATTTGTTGACTCTACATTCTGCAGAGTCAACCAACCAAATTGCGACCAAAGATGGTAGAAGAATAATCTTAGGTTTTTTACAATAGACGCTATTTATGTTGTCGTGTTTGGCACTAACCACAACCTCTTGTTTGGATGCAAATAATTATAATTTATTTGGATATCAAATAGATTTTTCCGGTATTTTAATCGACTTAGATGCTAAATCTTGTTCTACTAGCAAATTAGCAATGTATTTATAAAATTCCTATTTCGATACGAGTATTATTAAATTAAGTGATTAATAATAGCTATTTATAACATATTTATAAACTGTTATAGAGATATAAGATCGGCCGGGGCATATTGTATAGCAGAGCGACATACTATGTCACGGGCATGTTTAGAGGATAGATGATTCTTTACAATTACATAGGACACAAAAAACGAACTTGACACACATGCGAGTGGCGTCGATCCATCAAGTCAATCATTGCTGAGAGTACGATAGAACGTTTAGTGGTAGAAAGGGATGACTTTAAATGTAAATGATCACAAGCAGGTAGGTAAATTATACATATTTTATATATAGAAAATCTTTTTAGTCATTCAATTTCATTTGTAGCTTTCCTACTCTTTTAACAAAAGCTTCTATATAAGAACGAGGGGCCATTTGTGTAATTATAAAGGTTTTTATTTATTAAATATGGTCAAAAAAGGTTAGATTAATATATAAATGACAATTTGATCTGGCAAAATTGCGGACTGACACACGCACTTGCGTTGCGATCCATCACGTGCAATCGCGGCCGCTAATGCCTTATCACTTATCACCCATCCTTTTACGGGATTACGATAAACATACTGAGTATGCAGTGCGTGCGATAATTATATTTATAGATTAATGTTGACGGATTGCAGAATTAGCACGAAAATTTAATTTTGGCGTTTCAATGATCGATTAAGAAGTTAATCTCTTTACGTGCATTAGAAAGTTTGTAAAGTTATAGCTAGCTGCTGATGTGTTCTAGTGTACATCACCCATTCACAAACCAAACGTCGTACATTTTACCTGTATTGTACCATTCGTAAGAACGTTAAATTACATAGAAATGTCAAATGCGTCTTTACCTACCAATATTGGAAATACAAATATTGAAATTAAAAAATTATATCCGCTTCAATCAATCAAAACATAAAAAGTTAATTCACGATAAATATAATTACAATTCTTTGTGAGCCATGAGAAAAGTGGCCTAAGATTGACAAAACAATAAAATGCTTCCTGAGACTTGATGCGAGTACGTGTTATTGGAGGAAAATGATGACAAAATTGACACAATTTACTTATTATAAAGATATTACGTCTGTTTGTTTATTTGCTATGACGCATGGAATATTAGACTTTTAGAAAAACTGTTTTTTTGTAGAACTAAACCACAACAATCATAAACCATGGTTTTATAAAAACTGCATAAGCTGTGAAGTAAAACCCATTTAGGAAATAATGCATTTCAGTAACTAGGCACCCAATAACGCCTACTTATTGTTTCAAATACTTATACTTAACAGACTCTGAATACAAGCTAGAGCTAAAAAAATGCATTTGTATGAAAAACATTTTAGTAAATAACAATTTAAAAAGAGCTAGGTAGCATAAATAAGCTCAACTTATGAAGTAAATCAGAAACTATGGTCAACGCAAGATGATCAAACATATTATTCCTCATATGAAATTAGATTATCATATAATAGGCTAGTTGCCTAAAAAAATTTTTTTAGTCCGTAATGTTTAATATCAAAAAATATTGGACACATATATTTTTATTTGTCAATCTAACAAATAATTACATAGTTATGGTGCGTTGAAGTTGCGCACGACGTCACAACGTGCGGCATTTTTAAGCAAGCGTTGACGTCACGGGCCTCTTCTTATGAACTTTGGGGCGCTTTATCTCTTTAAATTTTCATTAGTTTGAAAAAGTGAAAAATACGTGTAGAGTATTTTTTGATAAGTTAACTGACGGACTAATTAAAACTCTTGCTTTTTGACCCAGGCAACATCCCCATTAACAATGATTTAAGAATCTTCTATGCAACAGAAGACGGCTTTCACAAAAAGCCTGTAACTAAAACTTAATCAATCATTAAAAGCAGTTTCATGATTGCCTAGCCGAGCTGTCACGGCCATGACAATGACTCGCAGCTGCGGTATAATGTGTCAAATTGCCAATTCGATGCGCGTGCGTCACTGCATTGTCTACTGAACTGCAATTATAAAGTTATTAAGTAATGATATGTTATTTATTGTTTACTTCAGTGCGTACTGAATGCGCTATAGAATAGTCTAGATTTTAGATAATTAGATTGTATTTAATTCGTAGATCCACCGAGAAACCATATAGGTACTCGTTAGTACTTCTTTATAATCATGATGCTTTTAATTATGAACATGCAACTCTATTATAGGGGTATTTGCAGGTCACCTTGGCCGAAATTCAAGATAGTCAATTATTTTCAGCAAAGGTGGTAAAATGATCCATATGTTCCGATTTTCAATAGATGCTTACACAATAATATAAGTGTGCATTTCGTTGCTCAGTTAGTATTACAAATTACAGGTAGGAAACTTCAAATTACAGAATAGTCCAGTAACAAGCATGCTTTAACATATAAAATAAACACAAAATGGAAAATAACGTCCGTGACAATGACAGTGAGAAGCGGTGACAAAACTCCGCGACCAGCTTCTAATCAATTCGTATATTATCACCGATTCACTGCCGCATCTAAGTTAAAATACCTATGACTTAGTTTGAATTATTTTATTTGTCTGTCGATTTAGACAATATGATGTCATAAACCTATTTGTTGTGTCGATAAAACACGAAAATTATTGTTGCTTTGTCGATACGAACTACGAAATGTTAAATGAAGCAAATAAGTAGTTATTTTATTACAATTAATAGTAAATTATACTGTTGAAAAGTGCTATTTAAAGCTTACTTACATGACGATAATTGACTTTATTATTATTGTAAAAAATAAATGTTGGGACTGTAGTACTAGCTCTATTTATGTGTTTTTCTTTATCTCTTTTTTGAGAAAATTGTGATACCTATATCTATTCATTTGAATTTGTTATCCAATATTTCAAGTCAATAAGACTTTAACTAAGCACCGAACCTAAACGTAACTTTCGCTTCGCCTCTACATAAAGGGTGCCACCTCACCTTTACTCTTTTTTTGATAATATTGAATTTTTTCAAAAATGTGTCCCATGCTTCCTCAAATACATTAAGTATTATATCATAAATATTTTCCTGAATAAGATGGAAATGTTATAAATAAATCAAAGTTAGGATAATGAAGCGATCACGCGCAGCAACGGCCGTGACAATGAACGTCGCACGCGCCGGCTACACGCTGGCGTGCGGTGGCCAAGTGGACACAATAAGCTGGACAAAGACCCTTTCTCTTTATTATCTGATTGTTTCGATATCAAAACAAATGCCGTAGTGAGAAAAGTATTTTGTTTTAATAAATTAATAATTGTCTCCACCTTGTCACCCACCTACTTACGAGTAAAACAATATTTGCTTTTTTCCTGCATCTATCGCGTTATTTGTAATCATATAAGCCACAACCCTGGTATCATAATAAATGAAAGAAAGAAAGAAAGAAAAAATATTTATTTGACACACACAAATGAGACACTATAGGCATCGTTCTATCATAGCTTAATACGATAGACTCTAAATTAATAAATTGCACCAACTATCACAACTATAGCTTGACCTCAAGCTATAAAGAAAGAAACGGCCGTTCTCATCATACTAAATTCGCACCGGGATAACCCGCAAGCTCAGTATTAAAAATTGTGACTGCTCAGGTAAAATTAAACGTTTACTTTGTCTCTCGGAAACCAAATGCCTGGTGACTCTACACGATCCAACGCGACGCTGTTAAGCGGTCAAATTAACTTACCGCCAGCCTGCCAATTGCTGCCGCCAATAGTAAAATAATAACATATATTTTGCGCAACATCTCGCCTGCTTATGTAACCCGCTCGGGAATGTAAAACTGGAAAATAACGGAACTTACATTGCTCCAGGTTTACGTTTAGCGTTATTAAAATTCTCAGAATACGAGTACAAGTCTTTACAGTTGACCGAACAAATTGTGACAGTTTTTTGAACCTAGTCAAAGTAGTAATTTCATAATGAAAATAACACTTTAGGGCCTGTGATAGGATCGATTCGCATATCTCTCTCTATGTTCGTAAGTTACAAAGTTACAATGTCTACATGCACTATTTTCATCAGCGCTCTAAGACAATGTTTCATTTATATACTGTGATGTTTATATGGCGCATCTTGCATGCAACAGTTTATTGTCTCTCTAGGTAAGGACGCACTTTCAATTGTTTATTATTATGTATATTATTATCCTTACCCAGTCTTGCTTAAGGTGGTGTGGATGCGTGGTTTGCTTTTAATTTTGCTGACAAGGATCATAATTAAAATGCACCATACATCAGTATCTCATGCAAACGACGCTGCACAGTTACGAGCCAACGGGTAAAAGTTAATATTAGAACCACTACGAGAATATTTATGTGGTTTCTACAGGAAACAGGATAATGTTAATTTTGTACATTATCATCAAATGCTGATAAGGAATTAGTCAGCCTGAAAACTAAGACTGAACAAGGGCAAATTATGCACCTAAACTAAACTATATTCGTAACCAAAACCTTATTTGAATAATTTGGTTCATTTGAAACTTCATTAAATACATTTTATCGTGTCATTTAATTTACACCATGAGTAAATAGGTAGGTACTTATCGAAAAAAACGTTGACTAGTTGTTAAAAACGCCTTAACACACTACCACTTAACGTGTGGCTGGCTAACTCATAATTGGACATTAATTAAAATTACGCACATAAGATAAAGTTATAGCTAAGCTCATAATTTTCTTTTTATTAGAATATAACGCTATCTGTAATTATCATCAGATTGCATCGTAAATCTCTAGAAAGTTTTCCACTCTTACTTAGTAAGATTCTAGAATCTTCGATTATGGTCAGTAGCAAGCTAACCTTATGAAAAAAAACTCTCACAAAACTCATTTATTTATGCAAACAGGCTTTTAAAAACCACTTTTACACGTCTCAGTATTAACCCTACCACTGCTTCGGGACAATAAATGGGCCAGTGTTGAGAAGAAGCAGCACAAGAAACTCAGTAACTATTGTAAATACAAATAAGTAGCTAAGAAATGCAATCAATTCCAGATTAGTTCAGGACATGAGTGAGAATCTTGTGGAACTAACGACGATCTAGTGCCAGCGGGTATGCTGGTTGGTTTCCGCGTAAACACGGCGTAACCTAAACCTTCACGGTTGACAGTGGTCGCGGGCCGGAGCGTATCTGACGTGTGACATTGGAGGGCCTTGAGACGCTGCTCAAGTCACAAACTTTATGCTTAACGCTATAGTCCAAGATTCACTCAGAATCGACACGAGTTGGCACCGCCTTGCTTCCGAAAAGGTTTGTAAAATGCAAGGCGATTGAATGATTCATAAACTGCTGAACCAATGAACTCGAATTT
The DNA here is from genome assembly GCF_004193835.3 of Ostrinia furnacalis. Taxonomy (NCBI): domain Eukaryota; kingdom Metazoa; phylum Arthropoda; class Insecta; order Lepidoptera; family Crambidae; genus Ostrinia; species Ostrinia furnacalis. The sequence goes on from NW_021134518.1 coordinate 71,414, forward strand.
GCCGAATGGAGCCATTTGAGAAGAAAGAAAATCTTGCAACAGTAGTTAAAGCCCACATACGTGTGTACGTAGAAGATAGTATCAACCTGCGTAATCCTCAACTATTTTTACTCGCTGTCAACTTTTAAACGCAATGTTGTTTCGACCTGTGTGTAGTTGCACGCTCAAGCTTTTCATCATCATCATCAACAGCCATTTATAGTCCACTGCTGGACTACTATAGTGGAGGGTTTTACCATAATCCCCACGCTTGGCAGGCGGATTGGAGATCGCAGTTTAAAGATTTACTTTTTGCAGAGAGCGCTGCTTTTATATTATTTATACTCTTAAAAACGCTAGTGCAACTGCTTGTGGCTTGCACCACACATTAAGATTCGTAACGTTTGTCGCCGTCTGCGGCGCAGCGCCGCGCGTGCAGAATCATAATAACTTCGCACGCATTTCCTTAATCATCGTTTCTATTGTTTTGCATAATTAGATGTTCTTAAATGCATGTCAGATATTTTTTAATTAACAAAGATACTTTGCAACTTGGGTTTAAATGGAAGCCTTATACAATTGCGCGTAAATACCGGTACGCGTACACGTACTAGTATTTTGGTAGCGACAACAAAGATGGATTAGGATTTTTAGCAGATGTAAATTGGATTACCATAAAGTCTATAAATACTATAAATCCATCAGTAGGTACAAGCAGATTCACAGCTATATTATTTTCTATTGATGACTGTAGGTACTCGTATACGTAGTAAAAGCAATTTATCGATACCTACATTAAAATAAAATAGAACAACCTAAGCTATTACAGATATTTATAATCGCGCTTAATGAATGAGAACAATCGCCATTTTCATTCATTTCATTACAACAAACTCATTGAGTATAATCAATGGGACCATTGTTAATTTAGAAACAAAAGAAACTAAAACAAATTGCCATGGCGGAGTTAGCATGTAATTTTCTTAAAACAATTTCATTGTCTCAATTGCTTTCACTGTTGTAATTGATATCTAAAGGTATGATGCTATCACGAAAATTTACCTTAGGTACCTACTTATTTGCAGACATTATTGCATTAACTTTTATAAATGCGGTATTAATCAAATTTCCAAATCGCTATAAGAAACTAAAAAAAAATTACAGTCCTCGATTCACACACACCAGTAACATAAGGAAGGCATTTGCAATTTTTTTCTGACACCTAGCGATGTGGGTTCGGTTAAAAAACAAACATACCTACATAGAAGCTGCTAACTTTTGACAGTTCCACGAACATGTTATGTCAAATGGCTTGATCTGACAGAAAAAAAAATGGGTAGCTCACATGCGCGTGAGTTCTTTTTTTTGCAAAAAACAGACAGATATAAACTTAATGTATAGTACTTATTCGTTTTATATTATACTTAATTATTTTAATCAAAATAAAATACAATGACCTTAATCAAACGCGTGTTTTAATTTAGCGAAGCTATACCTATAAGGTAATATATGTACAGAAAATTATAAGTTATCCGGTAAAAATGAAATGAGCATAAATAAGTACAAAATGCGTTTCTTATGTTGGGTTTTCCCACAACATAAAACCGTGTTCAGGTATAAATTTAAATCAATTAAACGTTCGCAGATCTAGGAAATTGGTTGACGCACGTAACCCATAACTGGCGCCAACCGAATAAACTTTCTTTTCCGGTCAATCTTTTTGAAATAACTCTTGGAACTGTTTAATTTAATGCGTCATAAAATATTCATGACTTATCCTTTTTCCTATCCTAGTTCATACTGCCAATAAGATTGGCAGTAGGTAGCAGCCCAGAGTGTCTGTCCAATAACACATACCAAGGCGTCATAATGAAATTTCTCTATATGTAGATATGAACCCACCACGCCTCGGATGTTATCACTTATCCCTATTACTCTGTCACTATCAATTTGCAAAAGGTTAAAAAGTCACATAGGCGCAATGATTTGCTTGGAGAGATATACCAATGTGACTTAATCGAAACGAAATAATTACTATCTTTCTTCCAGTGTTAAATACGGTGCCTGGATGCGAGCGACGCAGAACCGGTATTTGTGGAAATCCTTGCGGGAGGCCTTTGTCCAGCAGTGGACGTCTTTCGGTTGAAACGAACGAACGAACGAAATGCTGTTAACAGTTAAATATACAAGCTACTACATATTTCTCTGCTCTCAAGACTAATACTATCTTAATATAGAAACGATCTCCAAGTAAATCATTGCGCATCATCCACAACACATTGACAGAGAGCAACACACATTAACCGATACCGTAATTGAAGCTTTTAAGTCTCATAATGCATGCGCCTGCGCCTCGATTGCCGCCTCAATGGAAACTAACTGCGTCACACTAATTTGAACCTACGCATCTTCGAAGGCACTCACGGGTATTGACCTAGTTTTGTTTGATTTGAGAGTTTTATTACAAATTTAAAGTATAAAATAAAGTAGTACATATTATGTAAGTAATTTCTGTACCTTAATTAGAGCTTTTAAATTATCTACAGGAACAAAAGGATTTTGATGACGGACTCATCAATAGGTAGAGTGATAGAAGAGGAAGGTTACCTCTAAAATAAGGCGATGATTTTTGAAGAGACCTATAGGAAAAATCAAGCCGTCTAGCTGGGAGCTTTAATAGAAAAAAAAATAGCCTAATGTTTGAGAGGTAATAAAACAATTTATAGGATTATTTCGCTCCTTAACATTTGGTTATTGTATGCTAGTAAAGGTCTACAAAACTGAATAGTTAATAATATTTAACACCCATCAACTGACATATTTTTAGAGCTGTCAAAATGGTGTTTCTAGAAAATATCAAAGCGTGCTCACATTCGCCTTGCACTTCTCTTTGATGATTTCCGACCTATTCCGTCGAGTGTTACCAAAGATCTGACAATGAACTGCTATTGTAGACATTATTTGATGTGTTTCTATTTTTAAATAGTATTTTTCGATTAATTTGTGAATGGTATCATTTCACCCAGTTTCATTGGTACAGTAAGATACCGCAATTGATAGATATAGAGTTTTTGTGTGCGGTTTTTATACCAATTTGATCATTTATACAGTTAGTAGCACATATTCATTAACTGTCACTGACTGTCACAGAATAAAAAATAAATTAAGGCTTTTAATTTAACTGTGCGGACTAAAGTCGATGTTATCGCCCCATGGGCACTTTGTTGGATGAGTTAATTAAAATAACAAATGAATTTCATTATGGTAGGGATATATTTTTACTTCTTGTTACACCGAATTATAAATAGAATGTGGTAGAATGAGTCAAACAATTTGTCACTGTCTATTAGCTAGATTAATAAGCTGGGTGTAACTAACATTTTTCATTGTAATATTTTCAGCGAGCCTTTTGTTCACAAGTTATAAGGTCACTTGCGTTTGTAAACGATAAATAAATAGATGGCAAACTGACTATCTAACCTGAGTAATGACTCAACTAGACAATGGTCTAGACTCTATGCTAAGTAGGTATATAGCCAAAAATATATTCTAGGTCTATCTTTTGTAACCTTTATTGCATTAACTGGGTAAATAACCTCTGCAGCTCTGTGCACAGACCTCTCACATAGTTCAAAGTCTACATAATAAGTAGAGATGAAACGGATAGTCGTTTGGCCGGATACCGGATACCGGATATCCGGCCAGCTGCTAGGCCGGATAGCCGGATATCCGGCGGCCGGATAGTTGGCCCATTGTCTCATTGCATGTCGTGACGAGTTTAGCGCCGCACAGGTGATTCGAACGCGATCAGTAGTGGAACGCGACTAGACTAGTCACACTTTTCGAAAATCGAATCAGTCCGAATAGAATGTCAGATTTTGCCACTTGTCTAGGGGGCAGATCAATTCGGGCGATTTCGGTTGCCATAGTGAGTGTGTGATTGAATAGCGAAAATTAAATTAGGTTACTTTCTGCGTAATCTGACTGAACTGCATCATGGCATCTGGTCGCGCCCCACGGACTCAGCGTCTCCCAGGATGGTGGGGGCACGAGTGGGGGCTACGGTATATATGTATAAACGTTTGCGCGCCTCGCGGGGCCCTTCTTTGCTCACGAATCCATACTGTCGCGGTTTCTACTTCCATTGCTCTGTACCTACTTAAATATTTAATAGTAAACCTGTTATCCACCAGTCTACTTAAGTTGTTACTTATTCAAGAAACTTAGAAGTCCTTACACACACATACACTTTTGCTGAACTATTGATCAGCATCAGACCATCAGTGAAAAAAGATCCCCTATTTTATTTGGCAATATTTCGACATTAACAGATATTTACTATTAAATTATGTATTCGTCATTAGAGTGAATAGCCCAGAAAAAGAAATTAATTAAATTTTTAAAAGGCCTTAATATGGCTTTTTTGTACCTTTGAATAAAAGCCGTCATTATTATAAGCCATTTTAATGATGTTTACCTCAAAGATTAATGTATTTCATTTTATTAATAGGAAATTGTCGTAGTTTTTTAATATCCGGTATCCGGCCGGATAGTGAGTTAATATCCGGTATCCGGCCGGATAGTAAATTTAGGCCGGATATCCGGCCTACCGGATAGTTACCGGATATCCGTTTCATCTCTAATAATAAGGCTCAATATATCTGACTGAAAGCATAAAGAATTAAAGATGTTCTGCGAAACACAGTATATCGGTAAAACTAACACATAATATACCTACAGAAGTAATAAGTGCAAGTTCTACTATTTTAAGCTAGGGTTCTCTTGTCTTCACTAGTTCTTTCTAGGTATTCTGCAATCTACTCTACTCGTACATCTGATGACATCTGACGGCATTAACCACTAGAACATTTATAGATCGCGCAATTGTCGGCCCATTTGAGACTAGCGTGGGAGACTTTTTGTCTGCCTATTCCTTCCTTTTCTATTTTTAGCCTGTGACACAACGGCTACAAACGGGTTACTTGCCAAAAAACTCTTGTCACTGTTCGCTCAGTCGTTAGGTTAGTTAACTGCCATTGGGAACATCGTGGACGTCAATCTTCATGTATTACATACTCGTAATATGATTAGTTTTATTTTAATTGAAGCATTCTAAATAAAACGCTAAATATATCTAGAAATATTTACCACTTGAAAGCGAAAGGTCATTCAAACAAGAAAAATGTTCACCAGACATGAATTCTTGGTTTACGAATGTATAAAAAGAATACATTTAAAATATGATGCGACCAGCGCTATTATAGAGCTACTACTGCATTACAAAGGCTTTACAAACCTCACAGTTGCATTAACATGTTATGCAAATTAAAGTTTACTAGAGCGTCTCGATTCAGTTCCCTATGATATGGCGATCCCTTACACCGCGGTATAATAATGATGCAACTATTATACAATGTCCGAAGGTAGATCGGAAGGCGAAAGGGAGACAGTCTACTTTCTAAGATGAGTCCTTTCACTGGTCAAGTTCAAAGCGAAACGCATTCTTATATCAGTGTATGAAAGTGTCTTATCGATTGTTGATTAGATGCTCAAATTGGTATTGATAAAAATAAAAACAAACTGCATAAGCGCGGTTCTTAGACAGTCGTATATTTATAATTAATTGCAGATGAAAGTGCTCGTTGAACATCAAGTTGAATAAGGTCTTGGAGCAAATGGTAGTAATTTAAAAATGTATATAGCATACAAACTCTTGCTTAGGCATTATAGACACATGTATGCTATGCGGCGTGTCTCAGTTTTAACCTCTAGTAAAAAGATTCAATTGGTTTGTTTACCGGGCGATGCATTGCAATTTTTGACCGCAGTATTATTAGATCAAGACGCAATTGAGATGTTTTCGACTTTAGTATTATTCACCATACCCATAACATCTATCTTTTAGGTACTTAGGTAATATTTAGACTCTTTCTGCCAAGACAAGGTGATCGTCCTATCTATAAACAAAGTTCGTAAAGAAAAGCATTGGGAAATAATTTACCAGTTCTGTCCAGCAGATACTGGTAGACTGATGCCTGTTTTCTCTTTCCCTAACATTCCCACATAATTGGTTTGCACGTGAGAAAAACTATCATGTATTGTATTGCAGTTGCCGTAGAAAAAGTATAATAGAGGTGTCATCGAATCACCTGTGCTAGTGATTTCTCACCGATACAATTGTTTGCCCGCATTTTGACGTGCGCACGCGACCTTAGTAGGTACTTTGCATACATTAAACATAAATTTAGCTTTTTATTATTTAGCTATGATAATTCAACTTGCAATGATCATAAAACAAAGGCACTACTGTTTATGCATTTAAATTCTCGATTCAATGCAACTTTGAAGAAAAGGATATAAATAAAGACGTATAATGAGATCTGTGTTTTTTCAAGAGATTGTGTTTAAAAGCAAATAGAATATGAAAACAACATCTGCTTATCGTTTGCTGTAACTGCAGTATTAGCGAGTTTTAGTAAACATATAAAATAATTTCAAAAATATCTAAATATAGCTCAGTGAACCCTATTTTATTTGTTTGTTCAACTGAAAAATGGGTCAGCGGATATGTCCATCCGTCGGTAATGATGGCATTTCCCAATTAATATAACTCGTGTCCAGCGGTTTGGAAATACGTGGTTTATATGAGTCCGATCCGAATCCGAGGTCGATTATAGCTTATTTTGTTATACGGGATTCAAACCCTCCACATTTAGGTGGTTTTCGCCACTATGCTAGAGGACTGTAAATTTTCCTGTATGAGTGCATTGACCATCATCATCATTTCACCGTAGGACGTCCACAGCTGAAGCTGAAGATAAGCCTCCCCCAATGACGACGAGTGCATTACGCATTCTCAATTCGATATCATGAGCTCAAAGACAATAGCCCCTTAAGCTAATTCCATTGCGTAAGTGCAGTCATGTCATAAATAATACGTAATCGATATGTTGTTACTATGAATTTTCAATATAATTATTTTTCAATTTAAAAAAAAACGGGCTACTTTGCATCAGACAGTCTATTACAATGTCTTCAAAACTTTGATTTGATATGTTTTTGTCAGAGCAATGCAATGTAGAGCCATAAAGTGACGTTATCGAAACCAAATCAGCTGTAAAGTGCACTCAACTGTTGCTAGATTTATGGGTTTGTTTTACAAGTATGATAAAAACTAAATTATTGCAAGCATTTACGTATATTATTTTATTGTTCAGTGCCTTCCCATTTGATTGTAATGCAACAATCTCTAGGATGCCTGGAAGGAGTTATTATCTGTCTTAAAAAAATCACTTAAGTATTAATTAAAACATCTATAACATTTGATCTTAGCATTAAAGAGCTTTTTAAAAGCCAACTTACAATGAATGAATTTGATTACCTACTGTGAATCAATTTCCAAGACCTTTACACACTTTACAAAGCCTTTTCTTTAAACATGTACGCTTGGTCGTGGTGACATTGAATATTATCGCGAAGTTCATCAGTTATCATCTCTGTAGTAGGTAACGAAGATTATAATCGTGCTTTAAACCTATTCTCGTAAACCATAACCAAAAGTCATAAAGCAAGTTGGATATTATGATAATGCGCATCTGGCAGAGTGTGTTACATGAGAGATGTTCTTAACGAGTTAGTTAATCTTAACTTACGTGTGGTGTTACTTACTTAAAATATTCGGCCCTGACTGACTGATTGTTTCAGAAAAAAACTTAGAAAACTGAAACTTGGATCCTTACGAGTACCTAGTTGTGTCTCGTTTATTTTATACGATTTTTGCTAAACTTTAAGAAGGGACATTAGAGAAACTGTGTAAAAATCCTTAAATCATTGCCTACTGAAAGTGTTGATCATAAGAAAAGCTTGAGATTTTCTAGATATTCGTATTATGTGGGGTTGAAAATGGGCGAGGGATTAATGTATGGGATATCTTAAAAGTAGGAACATCAGGTGAGATACAGGCCAAGAGCTTCCTCGTTGTGGATAAAAAAAACCAAAAGAAAACTCCATAAAACATGACAAAATGCGAGCAGAGCCGCCGACAGCAGCTAGTGTGAAATAGAGATGGTGCGTTTATGATCAGTGTGTAAATTACATGCGAATTTCCAGAAGTTTTATGGCAAGACAATTCCCGTGATAAACAGACGTGTGTACGAACAGCAAAAAGTGCGTAATTTAAGAAACATGACGTTTGTTGTTCATAGGAACATTTTTACAAGCGTTTTACTGCATCTTCAAATAAATATTCTTACTCATGCATTAATATACCCTTCGTTTGAAGACAGCTTTTCGTACATCATCCAAGAATAAAGAAGAATAGTATAGAAAGTTTCAGCGATGTTCATAGAATTAAGAAGAACAATAGAGTGGTTTAGCAATTGTGCCCAGTATAATTGTGCCCATAATCTATAGGATATTTATTGTAATGTGCTTGGAGAAAGTGACCATAATCGGTTGCATTCTAGAGTGCATGTGCCAAGGCCTTGAGGCATGCGGCACTTACCGAAAAACTTTTGGAATTTGTTCTTGGGCTTGGGTTTGGGCTCGGAGGCTGGCGCGGCATTGCCCGCTTCTACATCTGCAATGATACTTACATGTAATAAATATACAATACATAGTTACCTATACAAAGTCGAAAATATTTACTTAAAATATTATGTATAACTAGCTGTGCCCGCGACTTCGTACGCGTGAAAACCCGTTTTCGCAACATTTTTCATTGTTGCTCTATTCCTATTGATCATAGCGTGATGTTGTATAACCTATAGCCTTCCTCGATAAATGGGCTATCTAACACTGAAAGAATTTTTCAAATCGGACAAGTAGTTCCGGAGATTAGCGCGTTCAAGTAAACAAACAAACAAACAAACTCTTCAGCTTTATAATATTAGTATAGATAAGTTATATCACTAGATCTTTCCTTAACTCAATTACACTTTCTTCCGAGAAAAGAAAGCAGCTTTTATTCACTTATTTCTTTAGTCTTTAATTTACAACCGATTTCGTTTCAGCCAAATGACGTCCTCTGTCGGACAAAGGCCTCTTCCTAGGGATTCCACAACGACTGGTCCCGCGCTGCTCGCATCCAGGAAATTCCCGCGACTATTTCCCGCAATCAATTTATTGCCACAAAATTCCTTAATTGCTTTTGAACTTTCTATTTAGATAAATAATTTCTATTTAGATATCCGCCCATAACGCCCCCTGTTGCGCGCCTTCTTGACTGGTAGCCTCAATATGGTCCCGGTCAAGAGGGCGCGCAATCCGCAATCTTCATCGTGTTGGTTCCCGCTGAAAACCAGCTTCTCGACATGGCGCTTGTTATGTCGCGAATATAGCTGAGCGGACGCCTCTTCAGCATAGCTTGTAGTTTAATGTTTAATGTTATATGTACGGTATTTTTATTTTATTTTTCTATGCTGAATAAAGTATTCTTTTTCTTATTCTATATAATTTAAAATAAATGAAATTACATGGGAAAATGTCGTTGTTTTTGGGTATTTTGATGCTATCGGCCATTATAGCTATCGGCCACCAACCGGCCATTGTAGAAATCATTGCGGGAGGCCTATGTTCAGCATTGGACGTCTTATGGCTGGAAATGATGATGATGATGCTATCGACTTTACGACATAATGATTACGTGTGCTATTACTGAAATACTGTAAAAAGACGTTCGTCATAATATTTTTTATATTACGTAGTAATATTGAAGATCGATTAAATCTATCATAACGCACCTAACGTACACTTGTTTTGTACTTTATTGATGTAAAAAAATAGTTTTGTCTTCCATTACCAGTTTGTCTAAATCTGGTTTGGTTGCATTTAATAAATATGTTTTATCTTTACAATATGTAGTATTAACATTAATTTAATTATTATCAATTGCGATCAAAGTCTGATAGCAAAATAGATATCAGAATAATTATTTTAGCGATAATAAACGACTGCAAGACATACCAGCCTGCATATTTTGTTCGCATAATATACTTTGATCACTGATACGCTTTTTTTGATCTGTGAACCGTTCTTAACTCTTGGCCATAAGCTTCAAAGTCCCACAGCAAAGAGTTTAAACATCCTTCTGTCCAATATTTCATTCAACTTACCCCGTTATTATTTATGTCGACGATGTGTTTAAAGTCTGCGCGATATAAATTATTTTCACGGTTGCTAATCAATATCAGCATAACACTTATTTTGAAATATGGTTAATATAGTATGAAAAGAAATCGATAAGACTTTTTTTGATATTAAACACTTATCAAAAATATAATATGATAAAAAATGGACCTGCCTTTATACCTGACATAAAATATATGTATCAAAACGCAACAATTAACCTAGAAATTAGCACGGCACTAAAGAAATATATTCAAAACTGCCACGCGGTCTCGTGCTAGATGGGCGTCTTAAAGGCCACCACCAGGCTTCTATCAACGGGAGCGCGTGGTAAGTAACTTGCTTCTGAATGTATGTAACTTCCTACATTTTTATATTTTTTATATTTTTAAGCCGGCAGACAGTGGTGACTGAGTTTGTTGCGGCGCTTCTTCTCAGCACTTGCCAAATGTTTGTCTCGAAGCGCTGGTAGGGCAAAAAAAGAATGAGACATGTATAGGCGAGCTTCTCTTCTCCTTAAGAGCATTTGACGATTTGCAAGAACTAATTTAATTAGTCTAAACAAATAAAGATAATTTTGATTTTGAGTGGTACATTCGCCATAATTATAAAATTCATTTCGCTATGCGTTAGCGCTACATATACTTGCAAGACATTGGATAGTTATTCGATTTATTGGACGTTAATAAAATTAAAAAATAAAATCATCAGAATACAGCAGTACATTGCTGGACACAAGCTTTCCCTAATTCGTGCTATTTTGCCCTGTCTTCTGCCAGTGGCGACTTTAGTCTCTCTACTTACAATTAATTCGAGGGTGTCCTCTACGCTGGCCCAGTCCAAACAATAATTCTAATGAATGTGACATTCTAGACATCTTGAGGCGCTTAATTGACTTTCAACAGAATGACGAAAACAATCTTTTAAAATCCTACTATATACGTTTTATATGCAAAGCTTTGTATGGTGTTCAATTGGCCTGTCAAAACCTCCGTACATAAATATCTCACTATCACTCTCTAGTGATAAACGACTCACAGCTCAGTGAATAAAACATATTTTGCCGCAAAAAATGTCTAGCCATTCGCAACGCTATTTTTAGTTAGACGGTCACGTATAAGCTTTGTTTTCGAAACAAAAAACATTTTAAAACTATCTTGATCGTGCAAAAACAATGTTTACCAAAACAACGAACGTTTTTACACCTCTTAATAATGATTAAAATACAGTTTAAAGCCGAATTCTTTTCGGTTTTTAAACATAATTGTTGTCAGTTCGTTAAAATGATTGGTTTTTTCTTATTTCACATGCCTTCTGGTAAAAAATAATATCAAAAGTATTCATTCTATTTTGGACCATCTTTGGGTTTCCGCAATTATACCAATGATGATTATAATGGTATTAAATCTGGCTGTGTTCCATGGAAAGCGATATTTTTAGTATAGATATCACGTAATAATATTTTCATTCGGCAATAAAATATAGAGTAAATAATGCATGCTCGCATGATGAAAATATGACTCAACAACATTCAAATAGATGCTACATCATGACTGTATGAAGTAGTTTTCCATTGTATACTATATTTCGTATAAAGTATAGCTTAACATACTTTACAGGCTTTACGTTACCTATCAATTTTCAACTAGAAACTACGTGGTCTTAAAAAATTCATTAGATTTTTTCTGCACTGTATTTAGCACTATTTACTTTGAGGAAACGTGTGGTTAAGTTTATACATAATGCCTACTTAGGTCAGACAATAACGATAATGATATTGATGAAAAAATATAATCGAAAAGTTATCGTTTTTATAATAACTTCGATTTGTATTTATGTTCAGTGATTTAAAAAAGTAAATTGACTTATCTTTTAAATAAATATATATGTACAGACATCTCATTCGCGGAATATATTGATTGAAATTTAATGGCTTTCTTTATTGTTTCATTCCCAAATGGAATACAGTTACGCATTTTAGTTTATTTGCACTTTGTTTAACCTTTAACTAACCACTTGTTCAATCAGACGTTTCGTTCTTCCGCACAAACAACTATTGAACAAATTGGTTTCTCTTTCGTCATATGAATATGACCTGTAATCTTCTTGGCGATACGACACTTTGATTAGCGTCGTTCGCGATTGTAACGCATTCCTAAGAATCTGATACGAATGTATTCACGGTATTTTATCTTGCTAATATTAATTGAAAGCTGATTGACACAGTAAAAAAGTAATAGATTAATACGGCGCGATTTATAATAAGTGCGTATATCGCGGAAACTACTATAGCTAGGATCAATAGTTTGAACAATAAACTTAAACAAAGCACATTAAGGCCGAGTTGCACCACCTCATTTTAACCGTAACAACCGGTGCTTTTTGTATGGAGTTTGACAGATTTTTGAAGTTTGTCAAAGTTCATAAAATGGTGCAACTCAGCCTAAGTCCCAATGGAAAGTTACTTTCATTGAACTCGTGTTGAAATTACTCGTAATTGATCGAAATTCGATGTGTACTTCCAATGCAATTTGAAGATGAAATAATAAAGGCCCTAAAAAGATGTGGAAATAAACAAAGCCTCGACTTCACTGCATTGTTAAAGGCTACTCATATAAACTAATCATTTTGTTATGTTGATACGTATCAACGAAGGTGATGATGAGACGACGATCATTTCATCCGCAAAATGTTTTCGTACAGCAAGGTCATATCCTATTAAAACTGTGGCATCTTGTGGGGATTTAATAGAGGAGATTTTTGGACAAAAATTAGTTGTTGCTGTGGTCTGTACAATACTGTAACTGCTGCATCAGAGCGATCAAAACACGACGATCCTTCCTCGTCTCATTGCCATAAGCCGAAATCTGTCACTATTGTGCTTGCTCACATCATCTGCATTATTGGTAAGCAAGAATTTGATACAGTCCATCTCCTACGAACAAGCAGTCACTCGAGCGAGCATTCTCTAAAATGCCGATAAAAACTCTTTGTTCGCAGAAATTCGCAACGCGATCGCGCGAATTTACATTCGAATTCAAATTCAAAAATTCATTCATAGCATGTTTTGCACGAGGCATGTTACAATACATGCATTATGATAATAGTTATGTTATTAATAGAGTAATTTACGTCAAACGTACTCGTTGTACTAATGAAGATGTTCTTATTAATCTCCTATTAGATCTCTATTATTAATATAAAAAATAAACATTAAAACGCGTCATCTACACGGACTTAATGAAACAATAATGACAACGTGACAATCTCATTAGTGTCGATTCTGTTTCAATAACTATCATATAATACAGTTTATTTCAATACTCAAAGTCAGTTAAAGTAATCACCTACTATTAATTTGGTTCGTAAACCTGATACGATTGTGGAAAGCTATTGTTTTAGGTTGGAAAACGAAAGTAGTGCTGAGTTCTTTAAAACGTGGACATTTCTATTCACAATTTTTTTATAAAATATAGAACTCTAATAATAAAACCCCACAAAATTTTCACAGTTGTTATGACTATAACTTAACAGCCAAGTTTTCCGTTTAGCCAAGATCTGCCAGTTAAATTTGAGGTTTAAAATTGTTCTAAATAGAAATAGATTAAATTAAATTGAATATTGTGTCAAAATCAGCTGTACGTTTAAGTTTCACATTCTGTCAAAGTCCACTTTTGCATGCCGTGGCAGCCTGTAATTAAGATAGCACCTAGTCCTAAGACAAAATTATGTATGTAAACCCCTTTGCTTGAATTTGTGTCTGTCTTGTTGGTTGTCCTAATTAAATAAATAAATAAATAAACAGGAAACTGTATAAAATAGGAAATTAATTATGTGACAACAATACTTGTTATATTACTGGTTTCAATATTTCCCAATTTAAAGACACATTTTCGGTGTAAACAGTGGGTATAATTAACTTTAGGTAATTAAATTATAATTTAAGCCTATACGCACCAAAACATTTTTCAGTATTCTTTTATTGTGATATACTATATCACGCGCAAAATCATCAATTTACAGTCGACTGAAAAACAAATTTGGGTGCAAAATAGAATTCTATTGCAACAACATAAGACGCTACATTGTAGAGCTAAATGTGTTGTCGTCTGTACACGTTAAGCTAATGCACGAGTTTTTAAATCATCGAACCTTATCGACCGATAATGTGGATTATGCACCAGGAATTTAGATTATTATGTCATTATTATGAGCCCGCATGAGGTACATTCCTGAAGATAACCAGGTCAAGCCTACATACAGTGGAAAAGACAATCCTCCTTCGTGAAAATTTATAAAATAAAAGAACGCACGCGTCACACGGGACTATTACCATCACTGCCACTGGCTTCTGGCTTGGCCAGGATCTATAGGGTGTCACTGACAGTCAATAAAAGTTAAACCAAGGAGGGTCAAAGTCCCAGTGAAAAGTAAAACTGGACATATGAACCGCAAATTATCTACAAGTAACCACTGCTGACGTTGTTGTCTGGACACTAACTACGAGAATATTGGCAGTCATTATTGAAAGATATCTTAAAATTGATCTTGAACTCTACCTATGAAAGATCTTCTTTCACAACGTAAACAAAAACTCACATACCATTTAACCAATGCAATTAGACCACATGAACTCGTTACTTAACTCGTTTTTGTAATAATTAACTAATTCGTTTTATACGCTAAAATTGCTACCCACAATACCATACCATAGAGTTAATTAAATAATTGCCACTGTGTGTACAGGCGACAGCACATCATGCTTTACATATTTTGTTCCAAAGTCGATCGTATTACAAGTAAATAAGATGCACAAAGCTGTAGCTTGAAGTGCCATCCATCCGTACCGCACGATATCACAAAGCTATTTTTAGAGCGTAACAATGTCAAAACATACGTGAAACGAAAATTATTATGTCTTCCATTGTAAAATGAGTATCAAACTCAAATAAAACACTGTTGCATTTTATGTAGCTATACCTTTTTATTTATTAAATTTTTTAACACATATTGTGTGTCTGTACTAAATGTATGGAAGCTGGATATTTCGGATGATCCGGTTTATTCTGTAACCCATTATTGATATCGTTTGATAGAGCTCGTGAAGCACTTTCAGGATTAGTAACCAGTTTTTCGATATCTTTCTACGATTTCGATATCGTTTCCACCCTGTAGTGATGATAGTTATAAATATTATTATACCTACCTAAAGTAATTTAGCTGTTCAGTTAATCTAATAAATTTTGACACGTTCTACTGTTTTCAGAATGATTGTATCGTATTTGTTACTTACTACACACAAGGAAACTTCCTGTACATAACTGAATATTATTAAGCTTGTTATTTTATCATCAAAAATACTTTAACACCAAAAAAATGTCTGTCGTCCTAGTTAATGTACCAATTAATTCAATTTGGTGAGTCTCACATTTTCACCAATTTGGTTTAATTAGGACACGCTTTATTAAGGCTGAGTGCACCATCTTACTTTAACTTTGACAAACGTCAAAAATCTGTCAAACTCCTTACAAAAAATACCGGTTATAGTTAGGTGGTGCGGTTACGGTCAAAGTTAGGTGGTGCAACTCAGCCTAAGTCAACGCTGAAATATATTACTTCACGAAACATAAAATATTTTGGTGCTTAGGTTGTTATTAAAGACAAGTTATAAGTATTCCAAATCGTAAATCATGTTTACCATTTCCTGATATCTAATCTAAGCGACTGTTAAAAATAATCCTACTGTAATAAACTAGTTGATAATTCTTTTTCTAACGTCTAATTATAATCGTTCATTAGGGTATTAACCTGATAATTGAAAGTAATAGATACTTTATTAATTATCACATATTCCTTATATTATCTTAATGGTTAGACGGCGATCGATGATACGCCTCACCTATTTCTTCTTATCAAAATTATTTTTACAGCCAAAACCAACAATCACTGCTTGGATCTAAACACAATAGCAGTGGCTGAAAAGAATCCCATTGTTATCGTATCAAAAAACTTTGATAAAATAACTCACTTTTTATGTATAACCTTGATAATGAAAACTTTTTGCAGTCATGTTTGAAAAATCAGATTAATTCAAGCCTGAAATGTTATTTTAATGCTAACCAAATAGGGAGTTACAAATATACAGGGTGGTTTTACACTTAAGTATGTCCCAACTGGAGATTAAACCCCGAAAGTCGATAAGAGGCTGGGTTGCACCATCTTACTTTAACTTTGACAAACGTCAGAAATCTGTCAAACTCCATACAAAAAACGCCGGTCATCGTTATAGTTACGGTCAAAGTTAGGTGGTGCAACTCAGCCTTACTCTTTTAACACTGAACACTTTTTGAACTCAGCTTTTTGATAAGGTGGTAACTGAATCAACAGATAAATATTGAATGAGTACCAGTTATACTAGGTACGATTGACTTTATACATATTGATGTCTATCAAACTTTTCATTAATGTAAGTAAACAATAACATTAATAGTTCATTACCACTGGAAAGACACTTGTTGTTGTCAATCAACGAACAGTATTCATCGCAATTAAAACACTGAGCTCTATTATTTTTATCAATTAATTTAGTAATGAAGTGTTTACGTCGAATATATCAAGTAATTTTCTTATGTAATAATTTCTTAGTGACAGTCGCAAGTCACAATACTCACAATGCATGTTAGTGTTAGGTGCAAGTTATGTAATTGCCTGTCTTTTCAAAATAATGTTTTTGATTGCATTTGTAGTCATAATAATTCTTATTTGTTGAAAATGAGACAATTATTTTTTTTGTTTGCAACTTTTATCACAGAAATGGATGATCAATTTTTTTTTATTTAATTTTAGCTAGTAAATGGAAATAAAATATAACTTGAAGACATATTAATGAAATTAATTCAGTTTCAGGAATAAGGAGCTCATAAATCTGAAGGCTTCTGATGGACCTATTTATTTTCGCTGTTGGCCTTTGCATAATATTCACCCACGACCGTGAGAAAGGAAGCATATTTATTTACTATTTTCATTTATACCTACTGATAGGTACAAGCAATATTTAAGTTTATCTTAAGATAAAGATCTCTTAGCTTCTGTTTGCGGAGGTCAGTTTGTGCTAGATAGCACCGCAAATATTGGACAAATATGACGCAAGACACATTTTTGCATGGAGAATGGAGAGGCATTTCTTTTATTATTAAACTAGCTTTCCGCCCGCGGCTTCGCCCGCGTGGAACTTTATCGCGCGCGTCCCTGTTTAAAAAACAGGGATAAAAACTATCCTATGTCCTTTCCTGGGACTCAAACTATCTCTATGCCAAAATTCATCAAAATCGGTTCAGTGGTTTAGGCGTGAAAGCAAGACAGACAGACAGACAGAGTTACTTTCACATTTATAATATTAGTATAGATAGTATAGAATAATAGGGTATAGATTAATTAAAAGCGAGAGTGAATAGGCATTTACAGGGCAGATATGTACTAAGACCGCATCTCACTTAACACCAGGTGCGATTGCGGTCAAATACCTGCCTTGTTATGCATAAAAAAAACATAATAATATAAGTCAACATAGTATTATATTTTAGGTTGAAATAGTTATAAATGTGATATTGGATACACTTGATATATCAGGCACGTAGTGAAGTATATTTGGCGAAAATAGCTACTTATGTGATATCGATACATTTGATAATATCAGGTATGTTGGACCTTTTTATTACCTAAACACCCCCACCACTTCCAGTCAATTGCTGATTTTGAGGAGATTTAAAGATACCAAACTGTTTTCTTAACTTATCTTATAGGATAACAATAATAATATTTTTTGTGTATTTTACTGGTTTCATAAATATTATAAGAATTCTTGGAATTTGCTAGCCATGGACTAAATAGATAGATATTTATTGAATAATGAATTCTATGCCTGAAGATCCTAAGTTTGTTTATTGTTTAATCCTGCCGATTTTTTATTTACTATCTCCTTGTTATCAATCACACCTCAACGCCAAAAAATTGCTTAATGATAAAAATACAATTAAGATATGCCGGCTGATGTTGTAATCAAATTTAATTAATCTACTACAAGTAATTCGAGCTACAGTGCACCGTTTTTGACGTTTATTATCGTAATTAATATTAATTTTAAAATTTACTCTATTATTTCCAACAATAATATAGTATTTTATTCATAGTTATACTATTAATATAAATGAAAATGTATAAAATTTAAATAATATTAATACCTCAGTGACACAAATTATCATTAGAAAAAGTAACATAATAGTATGAAATAACTTCCACATTGCATTAATATTACGGGTATTATATTATTCGTAATGTAAGAAAAAAATTAAACACTCACTTGCGTTTTTAGTTGCCATATTTCTTCAGGAAATAACTCGACACTAAAACTCGGCACCAACTCGATTCGTAACGCGGCCCGCGCGATCGTCTCGTAGACCGGTGCTACGATGCGGGAGCTACGACGTGGCCGCCCTGTTATATAGCCCTAATATTTATCAGAAAGCACTGTTCTTCCAAATTATTTGGCACGTGCACCCCGCGCAATGTCTCAACTAAGAATGCGAGTGTCACTGTTCCAGGACTGGGTGGTGCAGATTACCGTGCCTAATAGTGATGGATGGTGCGCGTAATGTGGGTGCAAGATAACGCGCGGAAGACCGAAGGAGGCCGATGCTGAATGATGTGTTGATTACGACGATGATGTTCGGGGGCGTTTAATCAATTTATACGAGTACAATGCAACAGACCAGGGGTTCCCAAAGTTTGCGCCGCGACGCCCTGGTGCGCCGTACATACATTGTAGATTGAATTTTTGTTTCTATCTACCAAACCTACTACTACTATCAACTATCATTATAGGTGCCTATTTCTTTCGACTATATCTTTTTTAAAGGGTGACAAATACTTTTGTAACTGCCCCGCGGGATGAAAAAGATTGGGAGCCCCTGCAACAGATAGTTCGATGTGAACGTCATAGTGAGCTTGAAAACAGGAAAACTGGTTGTTCATGGTAGTAGGTAGGTATCTAAACATTCAAAATTTCAAAAATTATGTCTGTAATAGCTACAATAGGTAAACTTGTTATCACAAAAACATATCAATCAAAACTATGCACATTGATTGATACGGCAAATGCATGAGTGGTGGCATTTATATTATATTTTATACATAATAAAACTATTGATAACCACCATTTTATGGTTGTTATGAGGAAGAAAGGCCCATGGTAGTTTATTTGCAATTATTTTCATTCAAGAATGCTCTATTAATTACATAATTGCCATGTAGAAAATAACTTACGCAATATTTTATGAATTCGACATCGCATCACGAAAATGCTGGCCAATATGCTTGACAATAAATAAAAACTGATTTATCAATATTTATCAGTGACACTTAAAATTATACATAAACTTCTGTTCTAGTACATGCACGTACTACAATAACGATAAAGCTTATCGAATTAAAAGATTATGCTGCACATTTTCGTCAGTAGTTTTATTATGTGCCTATCAGTGAAATGACATGATAATTAATAGCCCCAATTATGTGCTTCTGGTATTTGCTAAAAATTACCTGACCTAGGTTAGATTACCTACTTTATTTTAATTTACAAGATTTTAATACTAAATAAATAGATAGGTAATTCAATTCTATGATTAATGAAACTGCGAAATATATAAATAAAAATAATCGTTAAATGTGTTCCTAAGCAGAAACCTCGGGAATCAACAAAACGGTGATTTACGAATATTCTTGCAAATGTTTTAGTGGTGAATAAAAACTTTTCACAGAAAATCTGCGAAGGTAGAGTAGGAGTTGAGTTTATTTCTCAAGATATAACTGAAGCATGAAGATAAAACTCTGTTTACCTTTACTTTGAGAACGGCGTTCATGAACATTCGTTGTTACATTTTACGATGAATGTGTTAAAGGAAAACAACAGGTAGGTAGGTGCGTATAATAATGAATAATGTATTGTGTTTGTAATGTTTGGAATTTGGGATTTTTATTAGAAAAGAGGTAAATGGACGAATGTGACTGGACTGCTTTCGATAAACTACAAAAGTTGTGCTTTAGAGAGACAGTGTCATTTTACTGTGACTCTTGCAAATTAGTCCACTTTTGCTATACATGCTTCAAAAAGAGTAATAGTGTGTGATTCAAGAAAAGTTTCATACAATAACAAAAGCTCAGAATTTTAAAACAAAATAAAACTAAGTAGGTACCTACATAAAGAAGAAACAATAAGAAAAGTTATTTATTCTCGTTCAACATCTTAGAGAATTGGGCATGGCTACAAACCAGTGTTGCAAGGATCTCTCCTTACAACGTAGACTGAGCCAGGTCCAATTGCCTTCGGTGTACCTTATGTAGTTTCAAGACTCAACTCCCTGTAGGTACCTATGTATAATTATTTATTATTAAATACATTTTTTTTATTTATCACATGCAGTTTAATTATGTATAGGGACATAGATTCAGAATAAAACAGTAGTAACAATGAATGAGGGCTCTCGTTTTAGCGCTCACCAGTTAGCGCCACTGTAGAGTAAGGTCCTGTCACTTGCTAGTAGCGAAGACAGTGGCACCAACTGGTGAGCGCGAAAGTGGTAGGAGGACTATCGCATTTGCACTCATCAAGATGGCGCCACTGTAGAGTAAGGTCCTGTCAATCGCCAGGGGTGCCAACTGTTAAGTATAAAAACGATTGAGCTTCAATTCTTTGAGAATGTTCTAGCCTAGATACCTACTTAATTATTTCGGAGCAGCCAATGATGTAATGCAATGCAAATTTAATTATGGACTTCTATCATCCTAAATGTACCCAATTGAATGTATGCGCCTAATGTAACGAAAGTTCTAGAATGCAATTTTAAAAATTGCAAAAAGCATTTTAATTAGATAATTATCAAGCAAAAAGCCTGAATTTTTTGTCAATCTCAAATTCGGAAATTCCACATAAATGGGGATATGGACGTCATTACCAGCATACCAGCCCCTACTACAAGTACTTAATGAGATAGAATAAAATAAAACTGAATATTCTTAAAGGAAATATACCAATGGGATTGTTTACAAACAAAATAATATTACCTGTAATGAATACCTACTCGTACGACCCTACAGTACCTATTTGAATATGTAATGCCATAATTTTGTTTTAAGCAAGTGGAATGATCACGTATTTAAACGACATATTAATTATAAAGTGTTTACTTTAATTGTCATATTAAAAATGATCGGAAAAAATCAGGACCAATATTTGATTGCAGCAATGTAAAATGTCCAATGTCACTTCATGCCTTAAATAAAATCCAAATTATGAAACGTAACGAAAAACGTTAGTAATGAGTGACTTGCCCAAATCTATTATGTACATTTTTTGTTACTTTGCCGGCAAAAATTCGCTCGCCAAGCAGAGGTGAGATCGCAAAACAGAAATAAAGGGCGGAAGCAATAATTACCGAAACATGCAGTAGGTACTGACAGTTGCTAAGATGTACATAGATACATAGGTATTTATCACCCTTGAGACAAAGCAATACGGTTCAAATCTCTAGAGACGACTCTACATCTGCCGAAGACGCTTATCAAAAATCTACATTCGACGGTATCAAAGTTGTTCTCAAGAAAACAATTGAATATCATGACGCTGCATGCAAATTCGAGCCGATAGTGTTTATTTTCGTTTGCTTCCTATAATTTAATATTAAAAACCTTTTGTGTATAATTGCTAAAGGAATAAACTTTAATTCCGAATGGCAAATTATATTTGTATCGCATAGTCAATGATAACACTAATGAAATATATAGAAGAATAATACAAGTAATGAGTCCAAGCTTATGTATTTTTCTGACGTTTAAAATAAATAATAACTTGGAAGTTTAAAATGGCCAACAATAAATAAAATGCATATCAAGGTATATGTATCTATACAGTGTGTCCGGGCTTGTAGTGATCAAACTTTAAGGGCGTAATCTATGGACAATTTTATCGATGAAAATACTTCAAATTTGGGGCTTGACCCATTTCTCGCAAAATTACGAGGATTGATGAAGGAAGAGGTGAAAACTAAAAATTAAAAACTTAAATCCTTGTAATTTTGCGATAAATGGGTCAAGCCCCAAATTTGAAGTATTTTTATCGATAAAATTGTCCCTAGATTTGGCCCATAAAGTTTGATCACTACATGCCCGGACACACTGTATATCTTCATATCTTCCATGTAGTCTAATGACGTACGCTGGTTGATAGTCAATTCATATTGCTATACTAGAATTTTTGGTCAGTTTATAACCACTCTACCAAAGAAAGATAATTAATAAAAACATTAAATTTTCCACAAAGCTTTGTTATAAAGCTACTTCTTGTTTTATTTAAGATGGGATTTGCATTGTGATACAATGAATATTTATGTGTTTTTACATTACATTGTTATTCATACAGTTAGCGATTAAAGGAGATTTCAAGTTAATGTAATCACATTAATTAACTTCACTTCCTGATCGGCTTACTGATAAATGTAAGTAGGTATTGTCATCGATGAGACTTGCATTTTTAAAAACACATCAAACCTCTTATGTCATTACCGATCTCGGTCCCGAATTCAGCGTAGCCAGAGAGTTTCTCTACTCATGTGGCATAACATGTGGAATCATTGTTTTTTCTAATTCCCTAAATTTCCTTCCACCATCGGCGAACCAGACGCAGGTTAGCGTACCATCCCTATATTGTTGACATTCCACCAGCTCGCACTAAGCGTTTCGATGACTCTTTTATAATGCGAACAGCTAGGAACTGGAATTCGCTGCCTGCTGCTGTCTTTCCCAAAGACTATAATCCGGGCATTTTCAAGGCGAGAGTGAATAGGCACTTACAGGGCAGATATGTACCATCCTAGACTGCATCCCATCAGGTGCGATTGTGGTCAAATAACTGCCTTGTTATGCATAAAAAAAATTGTAATCTAGTTTCGGATCGGCATGCTGACTGAAGTGAAAAAGTTTTATCAAATTAAT
Organism: Ostrinia furnacalis; assembly: GCF_004193835.3. Lineage (NCBI taxonomy): Eukaryota > Metazoa > Arthropoda > Insecta > Lepidoptera > Crambidae > Ostrinia > Ostrinia furnacalis. Next base: position 94,562 of record NW_021134518.1, read on the forward strand.
CCTTGGTGTCTAAATACTTAAGTACATAGTACATATTTCCTGAATAAAAGTGTTTCATCTCTGATCTCATTGACACCCACTAGTATGAAGTCAAATGCGAACCCATTTCTAATGTAAATTTAATAGACCAATAACAGTGGTGTAAACTATTACCACTCTTGCTTTTAGTGACCACGTGGGTGAAATAACTCTAGTGATTCTGATGCCCTCATATCCTCACATTATATTAAGCCATGACACCCACATTCTTTTGAGCAATCACTAACGTAACCTACTCGTAATAGCTTTATTTACTTTGAATTGTATTCAATGGGCATTACGAAAATATTTATTTCATGATTGTTTATCGTGTGCATTCTTTGAAAACTATTGGCAGATGCTATGGGTCGATGTATTTTTCCTCTTATTTTGAGCAAAGGTATACATTTTGTTTTAGTTTCTTAAGCTGAGTTGCACCACTTTGTCCGTAACTTTAACGATAACCAGTGCTTTTTGTATGGAGTTTGACAGATTTTTGACGTTTGTTAAAGTCATATTATTGTTATATAGTTAGTTTAGTAAGTACTCTACTCTTGACACCCAAAAGATCTTTAGCGGGCCTAGAATTTGCGCAGATATAATGAGTCAACTAGGTTTTCCATAAACAACACGTAAACAATGAGCTTTTATGACTAAATGAATACTAAACTTGAATTTAAATTCTATCAGTATTCAACTAACGAATCTCATTTCTGACGGACTTAGGTACTTACCATGAATATAACACATGACGACAAGGACTTTTTTAAGCTATTTATTTTATGCTGTATCATAATAACATTTATCAGTCACTCAAACTCTTAATTTTCATTTATAACTAATTATATTGAATAGTTGCACTTCTTTCTTATTTTCATTTAGTTTTTTTTATATTCGTATTTATTTATTTATGTTATTAAGGGACTAAAGAAGCGTGGACAAGAGAGATAGGACCTTCTTCCCCACCACTGCAACTCCTGTAACAGCCAGGATCTACAGCTTGGCCTCCAATGAAACCCTACCAGTAAAGGTTGAGTAGTCCCGGGGGATAGCATACAGTTTTATTTGACTTAGAACCTGCAACGAATTTAATCAGAAAAACATAGGAGTTCGATATTTAATATTGAGGGAAGTCATTCCGTTGCATCTTGCAAAGCTAGAGACAGATGTTTTTTTTTCTTTGTGTCTTCAAATTATGAAGCTTTGGATTTATGATAGGTCATTTGTTAACATTTTTGTACAGTTGTCAAGTAGTGGCCATTAAATAATAAAACATAATTCCATTATCATGGTACGGATTTATCAGTAGCGGCTATTAAACTAAGCAGACGAAAAAGTTTTCATTGTATCACGATGCGGGATTTCTTTCAATGTCACAGATTTTTATTTAAAATGGATTAATTACATTATTAAGTTAAAACGTGCGTTTATGCAAGGAAATGTTCGTGTGGTAGTTTCCTATCAATATTTTTGTATTATTTAATTGTAATTCTTTATGACACTAATAAGAAATAATGCGTCTAAGCAAATTGTTTATTTATTAAATGACAGCTCTAACGATGTAATTTTTATTCATATAGATAATCCACACTTAAGTAGGATATTCAGTCTTCATGCTCGGTTGGCTCGGTGATAAACAGTATAACATATAAATAATACCTTTTTATTTGCTATATTTATAAGATATTTTAATTTAAACTTACACATTCTTATAATTAATGCAAACGTTACGTGTTAGCAAACCGTAGACTATAAATATAATACCCAGCTGAATGGTCAACGATTTCAGGAAGATAGGCTGAATGATGATGAAACGTTATTAGTTCCTTTCTGTAATGTCTTCCATCTTTGTACATAATGTGAACAAGATTTTTATACATATCACTTTTAGTCAAATATCCTATCGTTTGTTAACGGAAACGCGTCGTAGGCGCCTACAAGGCACTGCGGCAATTGTTGGCGATTCTGAGAACGTTCCACCGTCGCAATTATAAAACAATTCATACAACGGAAGCGTTGTGAGCTGCAAACCATGGCAAAATGGACATCTAACGCATTTTATTACAGCCACACGATGAATTTATAATAAGCTATTTTGTTAAATTGCTGTATATCACCCATTTGAATACATTAACTTATGACCAAGGTTGGTTTTTCCAGCTTTAGCTTACTTTATGTAAGGTTCTGTTCTCCTAATTGTTGGATTCGACTACCATTTGTATTGGGGTGACTTTAATAAGACTAAAACCGACATAGATATTCCACGGACATAGTGCCGACGGCTTAACGTGCCATATTTCTCTAGCTAGAGTCTAGAAAAATATGGGAAAGCATAATAGTTAATGTCTAAACTAGAGTCAGACTCTAGAATCAGTTTGATTAACGCCTTACCAGTAACGTCCTAACCAATAATGTGAGAAAAAATGCACGAAGTGGCCCACGTGTGACCCATTTCTGAATTCTGAAACAAAGATTTTTCATACATACTTTTATTGGTCAAGTAATATCTTAACTCATAAGTCCTCATAATAAAGATATTGATCAAGTAGCATGTGACAAGTCATCATTGAGGGCTGTAACAAGCAACAACCTCTTAAATCTGTAACACGAGTGTTAGAAACCCCTGCTGTTAATCACATTCCTTATCGGTAAGAAAACAATCTACCGTCGGATCATTGTTATAAATGCAGCCTACCTTTACATACTGTGATAAGATGGAAAAAGAAAAGCGAGAGCTGATGTAATGTTGGTGTATGACCCGTAGTGATAAGAGGGCTTCAATTTTAAACGCAGTCCGCTTTCTTCATTTTGTCGAGTTATTTTTGAAATGCTCATGAAATAGTCTCACCTGAAGGGTGCAGATGCGATCTATGGTAGAGAAAACTTACCCAGAAAATGCCTGTTCAGTCATGGCTCAAAGGCGTTAGGGTAGTAGAGTAGGTTAGTACGAGTAGGTTTCGGAAAAGAGAGGCGGGCTTATTTGAAATTTACTACAGTCAACCTTAATTAAACCTTTATTGCATTTCCAGAGTATTTAATTAAGACTAGCGGCCGCCCGCGACTTCGTACGCGTGGATTCCGTTTTACACCCTTCATCTATCTTACGCGGCTTAGATTTTTCATACAAATGTTTATTCCCGCTAACTCCCGTTCCCGTGGGAATTTTGCAATATCCTGTTGTAACTAAGCTTTAAGTTTAATAAGGTACCTGCATGTCAAATTCCAAGCGTCTAACTTAAGCGGTTTAGATTTTTCATACAAAAGGATTTTCCCGCTAATTCCCGTTCCCGTGGGAATTCTTAAGTATACTATAACCTGCCCAGGAGTATGAAGAATAATTGTACCAAGTTTCGTTAAAATCTGTCGAGTAGTTTTTGTTTCTATAAGGAACATACAGACAGACAGACAAAAATTTTACTGATTGCATTTTTGGCATCAGTATCGATCACTAATCACCCCCTGGTAGTTATTTTGAAAATATATTTCATGTACAGAATTGACCTCTCTACAGATTTATTATAAGTATAGATAAAGCTTTTCGGAAAAGTAACTAAAATAGGTCACATAAATGGACACTTTAGGGATCGTCTTATAAGTTTGAGTCAAGCAATGATAAAGCCTTTGAAGATGGCGCCAGCGATCGTTATCGCGTCGTGTTTGGTCTGCAAACGTTTTTCTTGGCCTTGAAGGCCGTGTGTCCCCCGTAGAGTGAGATATATCTGTCGTATACTTGACTGAGCTGTTTAATTTCACTTTCAGATATACATAGTAAGGTATACACTTTCATAAGATAAACTGTTTCAGAGGAAGGAAACTTTTAAGGAAACATTAAATTATTATTATTATTATTAAACAATAATAGGAGAAAAACGGAAACCTTTTTAACCCTAGATAGGTAACCTATGTACATAGACAGGTACTAGCCAACTAAATAAAATAAGGTCCTCTTCGGTATACATATCTGATGAAAACATTGTCATCGATTCAGCTAAATGACTGATGGACAAAGTAAAAAAGCTTGTAAAAGCTATTAATTCTTTAATTTGTTATAATAAATCGTTGTACAACTGCAAAGCTGGAATATCCTATTTCGAAATACAAACTGAAATCCAAACTTGATGATTGAATATGATGACTTCAGCGTATGTAAATAAATATGATTTGTGCTGTGTAAAATAAATCAAAACACAATGCATGACACTAGCAATAAATACCTTTCCTGGTAATGTATCAAATAAGTTCTATGTTTTAATAACATTAAAAACAATATTGTAATGATGATGAATGAGGTATATACTTAAGTTATGGAAGAATATACCTAAGAAAGTACAGATAATGCCACATCAACTAAACTGTCGCTGTCGACTATCCATCACTTTTTTTAAAATAAAACATACTATTACATAATAATAGAATCTTCTCTTGTCTTAGCGACAGAAACTCCGTAAAATCTGCTTAATATTTGCAATACTAACATTCTAACTCGACACAAAAGACTGGACACACGTGTTCCAGTTGCTGATGAAACTCAATATTAGTGTTATTTGTTATTTTGTCATCTAGCTAAACCAAGAAAATCCTCTTTAGTAGGTAGTAACCTACCGACACAATGTTCAGTCCTGTTTGTCCTTGCATCCTCTGACCAAACTGGATCATTGGACACATCTAAATTTGGCTCCGACAAGGAAAACCAGGCCATTAGACGGAGGAACAGGGAAATTATTTTAATAACAATACTTTACCTCTTAATGACGCCTTCGTACATAAAGCACGTACGTCAAATGAGCCACTATCGAAATGTAATGAAGACGAATAAGGGAACGCGTGATTGACGTATTATCAATATGAATTAATAAAAAACATAACCCTCCTTCTGGCGCAAACGGGTAAATAGATGCACTAGTTCAATCACAATTGAAAATGACGTCTCAGACTATACTTATTTCATCATTTGAATTTTAATACGTATTAGTAATCGCACTATTAGTATTTCTTGCATAAATGAGAAGTGTCAGTTTTCCATATACCTACCTTTTTGTTACCTAATTTTCAGACGTACAAAAATGTTAGTTACTGTTTCATTAAACTGATTATTTATTCGGAAACTGCAACAACATTCTCGCTTGGAACCTCACGTGTTACCAATGTCATGGTTTCAAACACCCTGCCAAACTTCCTATCTTCCTTAGTAAACTGTGACAGAACCTTCATAACTAAGTAGCCTAAACTGGCACCAGGAAGCCTTTAGCCCCATGACCCGGACGATTCGTTGACCGTTGCATTTTTAAAATGCCGTCTGCGTACACGCACCGCAGCGACTGTTTAGCGAGCTATGCGGGATAAATCGCCTTAGTTCAAATTCCTAAGTAAACTCTTTATTTTATAGCTTAACTAATCTCGCGTTTTGTGTGGTTGAAAAAGATACGATTTTCAACAAATAAATGAAGTTTTTTGTGTAGTAATAGTTGACGGTCCATTAGAGGTATTTATATAACTGAAACTTCATGAAAATAAATAATTCTTACTATGTTCACTATGTAAAGTTATTATTTTCTGTCCGCGAATAAATTTCGTTAATGATAGAAATATTATTGACAACAAATCGTTTAACAATGCAACACTGCCATTTACTATAAATTCTGATATTGTAATAATACATATATTAAGTTTATTACAGTATCATTTATTAACTGTATTGTATGTTATCGTAAGATTGTAAGTCTTATTTTATTTATGTGACTTACGCAATAATGTTAAATGGATTACTGATTTTCATTTAGAACTCATAACATAATATAATTGCTTACTCGCATGTCGAATTATTAAGAGGGTAATTTCTAGTTCTCATAACTTTTTTGGCTCTTACGGCTAAATTCTAGTTGTACATATTTGAGGACTACTTAGAAACATACTAACAGGTTTTTTAAGGTTTTTGAAGACCAGAAGCATGCTTTATGGGTACAAGGACAGCATAGACTCTATATAGAGCAATAATTATCAACTTACTACAGCTTTAAGGTTCGGCCAAACCAATGCGATCACACGCGATCAGCCGGCGTGCAGCGATGGCGACCAGACTTAAATGCATTGATCGCTATCGCTGCACGCTGGCTGATCGCTTGTGATCGCGTTGGTTTGGCCGAACCTTTACTTACTGTACTCTACTCAATACTACGCAATATTACGCAGAAAAAACATTATAGAAATTTTCCTACTCGTACTCACCTCATTATGTTATCCGTTTTTATACATAAATCTTCCCCACATAACACCAAGTCAATAAAATACATCCATAATGGGTAGCAATGATTATCTTCCTATAAAGAGCACCCATAGATCTTAACAATGTAAATAAGAACTTAACAACGTCTGATATGTATCGTTACAGTAATGACGTTGTCTGACAATAGCTACAATTTATAATTTAAAATATTCCATGAATGTGATTGATTACCTGTTTTAGCACTGTAGGTATCATTTAAAGGAGTTACACGAATAAATCACATCGATTTGAAGACTTAACAGCTCATCACGACTCAGAAAATTGTATTGTGATTGTAAATGAATCAAACAATTTATTATGTGAATAACTTAATGTGGTTCTAAAGGTGGCGATCAATTTGTATAGTTCGATGTAGCATTAGGTACTTTGACAGAGAACACACCAAAAGCAACGAACGTTGAGTGATCTAGTTCGACGATATTAACTCTTTCTTCCGAAACAAGCTAAGTAATATGCAGGCAGGTACCTGATAAGTATGTAGGTTACTGAGATAGTTACTTACAGTTTTTCTTTCATTTTACAATCCATATTTTAACATAGCCAATGAATGTATCGTAATTAAGTAAACTAAAGTAAAGTACCTATCACTTACTATCAGGTGAGATATAGGCCAAGAGCTTCCTCGTAGTGGATAAAAAAATCTACCCTTGTAATTTTAGCACCTATAATATACTACTATTTTTTATAGCACCCGTCGTTTCTGACGTTACTCCTTCCCGCTCTAGTCGGTATGCAGCTTTAGCGACTACTTATAAAACATCGATGCAATTTCTAGTCGTCCACGTGGTTCTCGAATGAGTGACTTGGCTTGCTGATCGAGTTGTAAATGAATGAGCTATGAAAATGCAACACTGATTGCACTGATTGTCTATGGACTGGACTAATTAAACTGGAATCAATTAGATGTTTAGTTGTTAATAAACAACAAGCTTTATGTAAGTGATTAATAAAGCCAGATTAAAAGAAAACTATTGATTCATTCGTTTTGAGCCTTATTTCATCTGACTACAGTTTAAATTTTAAGCCATGCTGCCAGTTAAAGGATTACTAAAAGCTCCAAGTGATATTATCGTGAATCCCATAAATAATTCTGATAACTTGATTGCTGCAGCTTCACAAAAGCTAAATGGAACAAAATGGAATATTCCTGGACCTAAAATACTTGATCATCGTGCAGTAAAAAACTTTTTGGTCTGCCTGAGCTTCGGGCAGCTTTTGAGTTTGGTACCTGTCAAGTTTGGGTTTTACCCACGGTAAGTATAATGAACTCAAAATTCGGAATGCTTTAAAGATCTTTCCTTAATACGAGACATTCAGTTCTTCAGTTTGAACAAAAGAAATTAGGCTTACACTTACCTACTTAATTAGGTACCTAACATGAGGAACGCGGGTTCGAATCCTGCCACTGCTCGACTATTGTGGTGAGCCTACTTGTAACACAAGCATATTTTAGCTTACCAAGAGAGGCTAACGAGACTATTACTATTACTTATTCTGTGCTATTAATAATTTCTGCAATACAAATTACTAATATTGTTTATGAAAAATATTGGTGATGACTGTACTGCTTTTATTACTCACCAACAAATATTTCTCAAAGGAATGTCACAGTTCTCTGCCATTCATCTCGAATAATTTGCGATTCTCTACTTATAATAATGCTTATTATTTTCAATTGTGACAAAACTAAGTGTAGCTCCATACTGCAGCAAATCTAGACTAATTACAATTCCTAGAAATCTTTACAGTACGAGTAGGACTATAATTTCCAAATGACGTCAAAGTGTGGAAAAATTGTTAGATTAAATCTATAATGCATGCTTTATGACGTCATAAGGCTAAGAATTTATAATCTAGTGCCTAAGATTCAGGCTAAGGGGGCGTCCATTAATTACGTGAGACAATTTTGGCAAATTTTTAACCCCCCCGCCCCCCTTGGTGAGATTTGGTGAGATTTTACCAGACCCCCTCCCCCTCCCCACAATCTCACGTGAGATTTTTTAAAATACATATTTCCAATGTAAGGGTTAGCTTCGATTAGGATTTCATATAAAAAAAACTGTTTCTTTTAATTTCTTTACTGTTTAGACGGTTTAACTTACCAACTTCGATTGCTATTGAACCTATGAACTAAAGTTGACGAACGAATTTTGATGGCTGCCGGGCATGGGAGGACATTTTCTCGAAATTTGACCCTTTTTCTAGCTGAAAAAAATTACGTGATATTTATCGAGACCCCCCCTCTCCCCTACGTGAGATTTAGTGAGGTTTTTCTTGACCCCCTCCCTCCCCTAAACGTCTCACGTAATTAATGGACGCCCCCTAAGATGATAAATCTGTTGCTACAACTTCTTAGAAGTAGGTATGTCACAATAAAAAGCATATGTTAAAGCAAGCGTTCTCAGAAATAAGGAAATATGCGGGCTTTACTCTCGTTGTTCTCAAGGCAAAAAAAAATTCTTAAACTTTTTAAATTCCAGTCTCTTATGCACGTGTGTACCTAAGTATATCTACCTACCTGCTAATAGATACTGTATGCTTTTATACCATAGACGCTTGCGCAAATAAATAAAATCGACATAGCAGTGGACCTGAAGGATTTACCAAAAGTTTACATAGCCCAAGGTAAATGAAATGATCCCCTGGATACAGGCACAGGATACCTATTATTATGAGAAAAAAGATAAAAAGTAAAACTTTTAAAAGCTTTAAATAGAACAAACACTTTGACCACATTAAATAGAACAAAAATTAGTCACTTCCGGGATTGGAACCAGTTGCATGTCTTTGGGGGACCCCAGTGTTCACCACTATACTACTTACAAACATGGCCTGTCATGTTATTCGTTTGGAATGATGACCCTTTTAACAAATTAAGTACGTCTTTAGCCTAATGAACCATTAACACAACATAAACTAAAGAACATAAACGTTCTAAGCAAAAACTATTCCGCTGGCTTTTGCCGCCACTAATTGATGCAAGTTCACAGAAAAGCTTTTGTAGATCGTACAGGTGGTTACTAGTTACTGAGAATCGTCGTGACTGACAGTCTTAACTAGAAGTTTGATACACGATATCTCTATATCTAGTGACTTCTAGGTCACAGGTAGGAGGCAAGTAGGTAAATGATGCTGAATCATACATCAACTCCACAAGCACCTAAATAACAAATCATTTTCTATTATTTTATCTTAAAGCGCAAATTAAAATACCTTCCGACAAAAATCTCGGTTATTAATGACTTTTGCTGCATTATAAACCTGCGGATTCGTTAACACAATCAGATACAAAACAACACACTACCATTAAGTATTATTATCAATCAAAAGCATAAATTACTTAACCCTAAACTATAATTAAGCCTCTTTTGAAAGACAAAAAACTTAGTACGCAATCGTATTTCCCCAAACAACGAGATGACTGGACTTTAATATACCTAAAATCATTCAGCCACTGCGCCACTGTTCTAGAGCTTTCGGCCTTACAGTCCAATGACTCGGGCGGCGACAAAAAATTATCGAATAATATTGCTGCTCCTTGATCGTGACTCATGTTGATAGACACCGCGATCTAATTTTAGAACTCCTATTTTGGTAGATAATTTCATATGCCAACGTAATGCAGCTATTATGGAACTGTTTTCACGAAAGTTCCCGACCGACTGAAGTGATCTACAGATCAGTGCTCCAATTACAAAAATAGAAATACAGTACCGTCGACACTGCCGCAGTGTGCCGGCTTTCACACGCTTTTAACCTTAAAGTATAGTAAAACAGTCTGTCAGTGGTTGTAAAGTTACATCGCAAAATGTCCCAAGACGGCGGCTTCTTCAAAAAGTTCCATGAAACCATAAACCAGAATATAGACGACGTTACAAGGAACAATTTCGCCAATTTAGAATGCAACGCTAAACGTGTTTCGTACTTGTGCAGTTTGCCTGTTATAAAAAGTTACGATATTCGTGGGGACGTAGAGAAATGTCAGACCAGCGGCGATTTCCCGGTGAAAAAAGATATGGAAAAAGCGCGGCAGTTGAAGGATGAAGGGAACAAGGCGGTGCTGAAAGGGAACTGGGGCAAGGCGCTGCAGATGTACAGCCAGAGCATGCTCTATGTGCCGGCGAAGGAAAGTAAGTGCAGACTGATCTGATGCACAACACGTGCATCTCGAATTCTCGACACCCTAATTGCTTTATCGCGTGACAGTAGCATCTTAGATTAAAATAACTACCTACTCAAAGTAAAACAAAAAAGGTGCCGCGGTGTTTTGATATTTTTTTATCTCATCTTTTAAAACAAAGTTAATCTAACTGTTTCATGATTAGGAGACAGCCGTGTTATTACATTGAAAATATCAGCCGGTACGTAAAGAAAGGCAAAAAAATATGATTCTATTTGTACCTATTATTTTTACAGCTGACGAGCAATCAATCTTGATGGCGAATCGATCGGCAGCTCTCAACCACTTGGAGCAATACGAGGAAACCCTCGCAGACATCAAGCGGTGCCTGTCGCTCGGGTACCCTCGGCATTTGAGGTACAAGGTCTACGAGAGGAGGGCCCGAACGCTTTTAGTCCTCAAAAGGAATAAGGAGGCAATATCAGCTTTTCAGTGAGTATCTACACATAGAATAATACTTGTCGAAATATTTATCAAATGAATATGAATTCATACTCATCCATCAACATTTAATAGCAAGAATTTAATGAAACGATCTCTATGTCAAGCCAAATAATCATTATAACGCACCTGTAACGCCCCTGAGACTGCGGGTGTCTATGGGCGACGGTAATCACTTACAATCAGGTGATCCGTTTTCTCGTTTGCCTCCGGTCACATAAAAAATCTAATTTTTATGTTACAGAGATACAATTACCGCACTCGATGAAGCAGATAAGCTTGATAAGGAAAAGAGACAGAAAATGAGAACTGACGCTAAACTGATGTTAGAAATTCTAAACAAAGGTCTAGTTCTAGCAGGCAACCCAAAAGACCCAGAACCATTGAAGAAAACTCCCCCAAAACCTAAATTGCCGGGTAAAAACAACCCCCAATACCCCGCCGCTTCTGAAGCTATACAAATCGACCAGGATGATGTGAGAGGTAGATTTGCTACAGCAACTAGAGATATACAAGTTGGAGAAATTTTGCTCGTAGAAAAGCCTCATAGTGGAGTCTTGCTAGGAGAATATTCTAAAACGCATTGTCAAAATTGCTTCATGAAGTAAGTTTCGACTTCAGTTCAATAGATTTCATCTATTGGTCATGTTATTTGACAGTCTGTTAATATTTTCAGGTGCCCGATTCCACTGCCCTGCCCGAAATGCCCCAACGTAATATTCTGCAGTGAAAAATGCTTGGAGACCGCGCAGAAATCGTACCACGCCTACGAGTGCCATATACTGCCTCTCCTCTGGAAGTCCGGGTGTTCAGTGACATGCCATATAGCGTTAAGAATGATCACACAAAACAAGAAAGAGTTTTTCACAAATATTTATAAGGACCTTGATACCAAGCCTACTGGGCCTTACAAAACTGACGATTACAGGAACATCTACCACTTGGTAGCCCATGAAGACAAGAGAACCAAACAGGACTTCTTGCATAGAACACAGATGACGGCGTTCTTGGTAAAATTACTAGAGATCAGCGGATACTTTGAAGGAAAACCGAGAGATACGCCAGTGAATCTTGAAGAGTTGAAGTCAATGGCTATTGACGAGAAATACAAAGACGACGTCGCTGTAATCGGTGGTCTGATACTGAAAAACCTGCAAGTTCTTCAATTCAATGCCCACGAAGTCTTTGAACTGCAGTGTCCGAGGCCGAAAGTTGGGCAGTGCGTTATTAAGCACGGTGGAAAGTCTGTCTTCCTGGCTGGAGCGGTATTCCCGACACTTGCTCTTTTTAACCACAGTTGTGACCCCAGTGTAGTCAGGTATGACCTTTATAAAGAGACGAGCTTATACCTACTTGAAATTAGTCTGTATGACGCAGTAATAAAATAACTTTTTCTTTTTCCCAGGTATTTCTGCGGCCCCCAGATCATAGTTCGTGCTGTCAAAAACATCAAGAAAGGCGAGGAAGTGTCAGAAAACTATGGCCCCATATTCACGACGGTGCCCAAAGAGAAAAGGCAGGCAGACCTGAAAGAGCAGTACTGGTTTGACTGCAACTGCGCGCCATGCAAGGACAACTGGCCTCTGTATACCGAGATGAATGAGAACTATATGCGATTCAAGTGAGTTAAACGACATGGTTTTCGTAGCACTGATGATATGAAAAACTTAACGTGCATTTTGCTATGACAATTTACTCAGGACCAACATAAATTACAGCATTGTTTTGAGAAAACAGAACCATATAGTCTTATCACAGCTAATTTATTTAAAAACCACATTGTTTGAGTAAACGATATTCGTTAAAAAAAAGACGATCCAAAAGTTACATTACAGACATGACATTAGGTCAAATTCGGGTTCAAAATAAAAATGTACTTAAAATGCAGTGAAACCCTTTGTAACCGACGGAATGAGCGCATGTATTTTTCATAACGTGCAAATTGACTCTCATTTTCCAGGTGCGACTCTGACCGTCCGTGTCCCAACGTGGTGGCGGTTCCCCATGACTGCAAGGAATTCATGGTGCAGTGTGGCCTCTGCCAGCAGTATACCAACATTCTAAAGGGACTCAAGTCTTTGCAGGTTTGTAATAGTTTAGTAAAAAGGGACAATTCTCGTGCAAAAGTGACAATAAAGTTAAGTACCTAACCAGTTGAGTGCGGTGTTCAATACGATGTTTTTCACGAAGGTAGTCGAATAGATTCGAATAGCAGGGCACGAGAGATTTGTAACTTATCTCGGGAAAGGATTGGCAAAAGTAATTGTATGGTATACAAAGTATTTTGAGATGATGACTCGACACAAGAATGGCATCCTAAAATAACTATTTACCTATATGAAAACATCTTACAAACTATTTTGTTGTTAGCACTCCGGCGACGCATCCGTATAATATGACAATTAAATTAATACGCGCTTGCAAATTTATTTAGTAATATGAATTCGTGTGAAAATACCATTTATTGGTTTATCCATATTAGGGCTCTACTTCAAATTTTAAAAGCAAACTGAAAGATAATGCCGTCTAAAATTTTCCGCCTAACATTATTGAAATTGAAACAATAACAATGATTGCTAAGAGAGAAAACTAAGTTTGTAATAAACTTACTTGACTACATAACTCGAATCTAAGTACCTGAGGAATAGATAGATACTTATTTAATTACTTTTGTATAAAATAAAAGATTGTTTTAGATAAAAACAATTTTATTGCCTAATATCAGCCTTTACACCTTACTTCAATCACTCATTCTTGAAATATAAATACTAGCATAATTATTTCACTATTTTAACGTGTAAAACCGTCGAGCGATTAAAACGATCTTCATTGCATCATCATCACCACAGCCTGAGTGTATGTGCATCGCTGATCACCAACACATAAAAAGTGCATATCGCCACTATTTTATCAGCACAGACGACAAAACTCTTATCTTTTGTTAAAACGTTTTCTAGGTTTCAATCGAACCCTTAAAGGCACACATAAAACCTTCTAACTTATTAATACATATAAACTCCATACGCAATGGTATAACAGAAGATGGTGTCGTTTTTGAACATATCGTCGATATAGTCGTCGGTCTCTGGGTCCCAGATGCAACGCTGGCCGCACTTTATACCGGCGCCTTTCATTTCCAATATCGTGCATTGTACTATTATTTTGTATCTGAAATAGAAATCTCTACTTACTTATATAAAATCACTGATTCGACGCATATGCGAGGGAAATTTCTACCTGTCTTTTACGCTTCCATGCCTTATATTGTAACCAAAATAAGCAATTTTTATGTAGGATTTAAAAATAGTAATTCGGATGTATGTACACACGTCCACACTGTTAACTATCCATTTCCGTTTTTGCTCTCGCTCTCATCAAATGGTGATACTTTGCGATAGAACGAGACGACATGACAGGCAATGGATAGTTAACACTGTTGCCGATGGTACATAGTTGAGATTTTAAAGCATTGATTTTTTAGCACGAGACGCTCGGTATAGAGCCAAAATGCAGCGAAATTCATGCGAGCGATGACGCAGGCAGACATTATGTTTCCTAATTGGGCTTGGTAGCAAAATCCGAATTAAGGTCGTATTGAAAACTATGTAACCGTGATCCAGGATTATGTCGCAGTGCATACAGCGCCATCTGTTGATATCACGCACAAACCATATCCGCATAATAAAATTAAATGTCCTGTACACACTGACCTTTTCATCTCAAGTTCTTGTACCCTCTGCCTGACGCCATTGGCGATGGCGCGGGCCCAGCGCGGCGCCTGGTCGGCTCGGTACTGCCTGCCCATTAGTTGTTCCTGCATCGTCGACAGAATTATGTCCCTGACATTCTGTGCCTGGAATCTGACAAATAAACAATGAGGGCTATCGTTTTAGCGCTCACCAGTTAGCGCCACTGTAGAATAAGGTCCTGTCACTTGCTAGTAGCGAAGACAGTGGCACCAACTGGTGAGCGCTAAAGTGGTAGGAGGACTATCGCATTTGCACTCATCAAGATGGCGCCACTGTAGAGTAAGGTCCTGTCAATCGCCAGGGGTGCCAACTGTTAAGTATAAAAACGATAGCCCTCATTAAGCTTCAAGTACATGACGCCGGAACCGCAATGGCGACGGACCAGATTTTTGTGTATGCGGATGAATATCGCGCCTGCGCCATACCGGCGCCGGAACCCTCATTATGGGCACTAGACCATTCGCGCATGTTGTTTATACATCAGAAATTCAGAACAGGTTTTAATTCATAACGAAATTATAAATATACGCGGGCGAAGCCGCCATCAAAATGTAGTCTTTCAGACGTACCAAGACTCTTTTTTTTACTATAAAAAGGTCTTACTTATTTTAGAAAATAACATACTTCTCTCCCAGCCCTGGTCTCACTTCATATTTGGGTGGTGCAAGGGGTTTGTCTGCTTCTACTGGAGTGAGGGCTGTTTCACTCCCTTCTGGTCCTACCTCAGCCTCCTCATCTAGAACTGGCAGAAACAAGAATTTATTGTCAGAAAGAAATAAGGAATAAAAAAATATGATGTTATTTTTTTGATAAAATTATTTTTATTTAATAATAATAATCTTATTAATTTACCATCTTCTTCATCTGCCATGACTTATTTTTCCTATATTTTACAGTAGATAGTCACCTGAAACAACAGTTTTCAAATAAATATTTGTAGTTCCATATTTACTATTATATTACTCATTATAATCCATCTCATCTATGATGGAGCTTGTCTAAAAAAGGTCTACCTAAAGTACAAAAAGTACAAATAATATTAAAATAAATGTTCCATTTCACAGGACACTGAAATGATGTACCGCCTGGGTCGTGCTGCAATGGAAGAGGGCAAATACGGAGAAGCTGTTAAGAAGTTCATTGAAGTTATAAAACTGTATGACGCTACACTGGCACCGCCATACCGATCATACTATGACTGTGTACAGGACCTAAGAAGCTGTATGCTGGCTGTTGGAAACTACAGCATTGTTTAAAAACTGTATTTTGTTATTTATTTTTCTTCTGTTTTGTTTGTTTAAATACTAATCTTAAATAAATGTTGGTCATTAAAAGTTTATAATTTTTGAATTATACAATGCAAATATAAAATGTAATGCTCAATACTAGTTTAAAAAATGATAATAATACTCTTTTATATTTCTATTTCTCTCAAATTGATAAAAATGTTCTAATAGTATTGACTAAATTGAAGAACTACTGTTACCTACCAACTGGCAAAAACATTCAAGTGGCGTAGTATAAAATCTCTAATGATCTTGCCGAGATGCGTCTGGTTGATGAGATACCTTATATGAGTGCTGGAAAACAGAGGTAGGAAAATCAACTCCTGTCGTCCGACTGAGCGCAAATAGATACAACTTACCAGGGAGTTTCACTATAATATTTATGTTTATCTAAGATCGCTACATGAAATGTGGATCTACACTTAATTTTTATCTCAAGCAATACGTACAAAGCTAATCTATTATCCAATTCGGATATTTGAAAACACAAACCTAACCTAAAAATAATTGAGACTATTTTTAGTAGCTGTCAACAAATAAATACCCTCCATAAAATGTACAATGATTTGACTTTAATTTAAAGACTTAAACCAGAGAACATCGTTCAATTTTTAATGGAAATTACAAAATTAAATCGAATACTTACAAAACATAGACAGACGTGTCGTTACCATGGCAACGTATGACTTTTTGTCTTATTAATTTTTTGAATTTTTTTTTACTTTTCGCTTGAACTAGTGATATTTGAGACATTTCAATTGAAAATTCAATTCGATAATCATTTCCATTTTGAAAATCGCTTAGATAGACCGCCACTCCAAAATCCAAATTGATATAATCTGTGGCGTGACAATGACAGTAGCTGTCGAAAAAAAAAGGGCGCGAACTTTCGAGGCGGGAGGTTCAATTTTTTTCGCTGCGATTTTTAATTTGAGTTTATTGAGTTTATCTAAAGGGAATTTCAGTTATAACTGCAACTATGGGTTCTGATAGTGGTGGATCTGCTAATTCTCAGAAAAAAAGAAAGTTAAACAAGACATCAACTGGTGAACTTTCTGATGATGATGATGACAGAAAATATGCACCATACTTCAAAAAGAATCACATCCGGAGTTATCCCGAGAACTCTCCAGGGACAGTATATCCAGTTTTTATTCAGAGCATTCATGATGACATTAAATTTGGAAATAAAGATCCTATTTACTTAAACACAATATTCAGTAGATACAACAAAGGTGTTAAGGAAATCAAACGAATCAATGCATTGCGGTATGCTGTATATTTCGATAACCCGAAAAACGCCAACTCTTTACTGTCTAATTCGGCCTTTCTATCATCTCACGAAATCAAGGCATTCATTCCTGCCTCCAACTCAGAGCGAACAGGAGTAATCAAATTCATTCCAACTGAATTGAGCAACCGGCATCTTTTTGACAAATTGATCAGTTCGCAGGAGATCTTGGCTGTGAGAAGATTCACCAAGAGGACCCCTGAAGGTGTCGTCCCTTTGCAGACCGTCTCAGTCACCTTTGCTGGTAATGTTCTACCTGAGCAAGTAAGTTATGGTCTATGCATACTCCCTGTGGAAGAATATATTAAACCTGTGTTACAATGTTTCAAGTGTCTTGGCTTCGGTCACACAACTAAATTCTGTAAGCGCAATGTTGTTTGCTCTATTTGCTCTGAGTCGCACCCAGGCCAGAAACTGGGTATTATTAGCATCATATTATGTATTATTATGCTCAATACAAACAATCATTAAGTTACACTCACCCCAACCGCGTCTCCGCATTGCATCGAATCCTATGAAAATGTGGTTTTTGGACATAGCGATACTTATTTTTCACAATTTTTATTTTTAAAAATTACTGGTCGATAGGTTACTTTATTTTGATGAATAAATGTTATTAAAAGTTTCTTTCTAAAACTGTCTAAGACAGAAGAAAGTACAAAGGCGGCATACTATGACTCGGACATAAGATTTGGCAGATGCTTTTCTTTAGACAAAAATGCATCAATATTTACAGCAGAAGCTTTTGCTATAAGCACCGCTTTGCAATATATCCAAGGAATTGACGATACCAACACCTTTTTGATTATAACTGACTCATTGAGCGTACTTAAATGTTTGGAAAATGCGCACATCTCGTATAAAACGAACATTTATATAACCAAAATTAGACAAATAATATTGGAAAGTCAGAATAACAAGAATATTGAATTTATGTGGGTTCCCTCTCATTCTGGGATAACTGGAAATGAAACTGTGGACAAACTTATGAAGATACGAAATCCATACAACAATCCACTTTATCCAGCTCCGCCAGTACCTATTACCGATTATGACTCGATTCTGAAAACTAGGATGAAAGACAATTGGGAAGAAGTATGGAATATTACAAAACAAGCAAAAGGAAAATGGTATTCGCAAATCCAGCTAGGAATTCCAAGTAAACCGTGGTACTTCAAACTACAGAGTTCTACTTCAAGAAGATTCATAACCACAATAAATCGTTTAAGGCTGGGACATGCAAAATTTCCAGCCCACTTAAAAGGATGAGAATGGTCTCTACAGACAAATGCGAATATTGTCAGACAGACGCTGCAGACCTAGACCATATGATTCTACAATGTCCAGCCTTTAAAATGGAGAGGCTACTGCTAGTGGGTGGCTTACTAAAGATATACCAAGATGGAAATATTCCCCGCCTCTTGCCATCCTTACTAGCGAACGAAAATTCATATCTCCATATTTATCAGTACATTACTAGTACATCAATAGAACTATGAAGACCACAATGAAGACTTAGAAAGAACAAAATAGACACAAACGCACAGAAGAACATAGAAACAAACACTGAGATGTTTTACCAAACTGTGCAATACAAGAAAGAATTGGCCGTATGGATATATATCCAAAGCCGTAAAACCTATATAGAAAAAAAAAAAAAAAATCAAACAAAACGTCAAATTTAATATATGTCAGTGTCAGTTGCACAGATGAGACAGGGACGCACAGATACAGATTATTGTAGTGTGCAGTTGTGTAATATTTTTTGCACGAAATAGCGAGAATAATAACGGTAAAATAGCCTCAAGACCCGCTTAGAAGGAGTGAAATCATTACTCTGCCTGAAATTAATTACAATAAGTAAAAATGTACATTTTCTCAAATTTAGTGAAAGTTACCATCCCCAACTATTTAGCGGGACTACCAATTCCTGACACCTTCGGTGGATGGTTCCGTCTTGGAGGTGAATAAAATAATTCTTATTCTATCCCTTTACATGTACAAACTATGTTAATTATTCTATAAGTTCTTGGATGTAGAGGTTAACTTTGTAACTATTCAAAAACTAAAACAAAACCTAAGTACAAAACGAGTTTTCTAGCACATAATTGATTTAACCATTTACCTGTAACCTTGATGGAGCTCTCATTACTACCATACTTGATTCAATGACACACTTTCAATACATAAATGAAAATGAGTATTTCTCAAAAAAAATGTACGTAACGAAACGGTAGTAACGAAATAGTAAGGCCATAAGGCTTGTTATACATTGGCGAAATATTGTGAATGCTCTTCATTTATTCAATTTGAAATATTTGTAAGTATGCACCCAAATACGGGGTAATATTAAGGGGTTAGAAATAAAATAAGGGAGTAATCATTCATACTATTTTAATAAAATNTTCATATGAAAAAAAAAAAAAAACAGTAGCTGCAGTGTTGCCAGAAGGTTACTTTTGTAACCTTTTAGGTTACTTTTGAACTGCTGTGGTTACTTTTAGGTTACACTAATGAAAAGGTTACTTTTAGGTGATTTTTCAGAAATTGTAGAATTCACTTTACAGGTTATTCAGTAAAAAATATTAATAGTGATTTAAAAATTATGTCAAAAAGTGCATTTAAACTTGAATTTGATTTATTATTTGCTAAAAAAAATGAGTTTTAGCGAATGTTTTTCGATAATAAAACACTAATCCATGAAACGTTTTTATACGACTGGTCACTTTTCGAATTTAGATGATCAATTAGATGGGTGCCTGGAATAAAGCCGCAATAGCCATAGCAGCAGTTTTCCGATTAAGTGATTTTAGTAAACTGCGGGTCTCTATACACCTTTTGAATTTTTTTCAGAATTTTATCTTTGAAACTGCCTGATTTACCAAAAGCACTATGGATATTGAATCGTTATTCCAATTCATCATTTAAAATTTGTTTACCGGAATAATCGTGCCGTAAATCTTCTACAAGCAAACGGCTATTACTGTATCCTTCAGATCAGCGCCCGAGGCTGCAATACACTATTGCTGTTTGATTAATTGCACACTTTTTACCGGAATAAAACCACAATGGACTCTTACGGAACCGACTGTCAATGTATGAAGCGGCAATATGTATTTCTACTCCAGAAAAAATATACGCATCGTTTGATATACAAACCGTTTTGATACGCCTCGTAGTTTAGAATTATTCAAAATTGACTGTAAAATTGTGTTTTGTCGATTGTGGCTTTATTCCCGGCACCCATCGAATTGTATTCATTTTCCATCCATGAATGAACAACCTTACACAATCATCGCTCCGCAAAGATGAAGGTTACTTTTGATTCAAAAAGGTTACTTTTTTTTATATTTCTGGTAATTTCTGACTAGACCCGACTGGCAACACTGAGTAGCTGTCAAGTGTATTTGTTTGGTTGAAAATTGGAAGATTTTTGGTTACGGAAAATACAAAAACGAAGTTATTAAAATTGTCTTTTGCAACAAAAAATATTTACTTAGACATGGCTACATATGACAACAAAATCTGGCTCCTCAAAAATATTAGAGATGCTTTCATTGCAACAGACGACACTGGTTTGTGTGAGATAGTGATGGCTGGTGAAGATTTTTCTAAAATATTTCAAAACAAAGCTTTCGAAGACAGGAAAAGAATTAGAGAAAGCCGACTAAACCAACCGAGTACTAGTAAAGGTAAAATAAAACCAATTTTGTGTTATAAAACTGAAAATAAAACAAAACATAATTGAGCAGTCACCACTTAATGTGATACTTTTTCAGGCAAAGAAGGTAAAGGAGACGTTTCTGAAGAAGATGAGAAGGAAATCGTGACCCAATTCGACCCATATCCAGATATGGAGGACAGTGAGGACGACGATTTGATGTGTGGCAGCTACATCAGATATGAAGAATTTGGTGGACACAGGTATGTACAAGTACAAAAAACTCAATAAATAAATCTCATTCAATCTCTCAATATAAAATCTCATTATTGTACTTGGTTTATGTTTACCACTATGTTTTTATTACATCACTGTTTATAATATTAATCTTGAAATTCCAGGCAAAGATCCAATACTGCTCAGTGGTTAGACAAAAAAGAACAAGCTTTAAAAAAGGCAGCTAAAATCAAAGTCATAAAATGGGACGACACATCAACACAACTAACATCAGAGCAGATGGCAGAGATATTCTCTAGAATGGAAGTGAAGAAACCTGAGAAGTTAAAGTCTTTGCTTGCTGAGCAAATGGAGCAGTGCCCTGACCTGCCTCATCGTCAGTATCTCGAATATGCTAAATTTGACGGGACAGCACAGCTCGGTTTGCCCACCAAATCATTCAAAATCTTCATGACAATGCTACCTGAAAAACATCAGAACTACCCTTTGGTGGTGTGCATCATAGCCCATGCTAAGATCAAGGATTTGATTGGCTTTACATGCTATAAATACAGGTAAAAATTATGTTCATTTGAATAAAAATTTATGTCACAAACTTAGGTCCTAACAGCTTTCTCAAATATTTATATTACTATAATCAAATAAATGTTTGATCAAACAGTTTAATAAGTTAAAGGATAAATAATAACTGCAATAAAGGAAAACTTCATACACAATGGTTATGTAAAAGCGCTTTCTAGGCTACTTGCAAAATTGAGTTTTATCCTCACTCAATGCTGGATTAGCCTATAAGCCTTAATTTGCTTATGGGCAATCGCTTAGGGCGTTACATTCACTGGTGAACTTGAACTCTCTTTTTTAGCATTGAACACCCTGATATCACTCTTGGATCTGTGCATGACTATGGGTTATGTATTGCTGAAGACGATGGGGAAGTAGACTGGGCATTCCCTTGCCTTGATGCCAACGAGCCTTGTTCAAAGTTTGGCTTCACCTGCCTCGGCCTTGTAGACTTGAAAAGCAAACACTACTTCACACATGCGCCTATATCCATACCGGAGGATGGCATGCTTGAAGTGTTTCCTAAAGCAACGGAATCAGGTCATAGTCAACACAACCCATCAAGGCACAACACTGGAGGCAGTGCCACTTCTGAAGCAGTTAGGAAAGCTATTAATGCTGTTGCTGAAGGTATGGTATAATATGAGTTTGTGTATTATTGCTGATGTATTTGATAGAAAACCTATCACAAAATTAAGTTTTGTATGAGTTAGTTTCTAGTAGTAAGTTTAATAACTATTATTCCAGAGAAAAGAGGCCAGGAATCTGAACTAGACAAAATACAATCACATTTGATAGCAACAGATGCACCTCAGTACAAAACGTATAGAGTATATTTATTGCGTAAAGTGCGAACGAACACTTTGGTGCAGTTGGGAGTGTCACTAGAGAGGATAGAGGTGGAACCACTGGTAGCACACAAACACGCATTTTGGGTAAGATATTATCTATTTGAGGATAGATAAAGAATGTGTGTAAAAAGCAAATGTCATGTACAGTCAGCTCTTTTGAGTGTGTGCTTGAATTGTTGAATTTTCTATAAATACATTTCTAATATTTACTTATTTGAATTACAGTCAAGATCAAAATACTTTCGACTGAACATAGACTCGATAGCGTGGTGTCAAATACTGGAAGCGAAAGCAAACAAAACTACATTTCGAATAGTCCACTCGCCGACACACAACTTGGGATTGTTAGATCGAAGCAATTCAGGTAAATATGTCATTTTTTCACTACCTACTCTTTATGTAATGGTGGCATTATTTTCGGTTAGACACCCGAGGCAGGCCAAGTGGGGAGTGTACGTACACTAGACCGCTCCCTTGTTAGAGATACAGATAACTAAAGATTCGTCGATTTTAAGCAGCAGCATGTTCAACATCGTCCGTTGTCTTGGACGTGGTTTATTCGTCCAAGTCCGTTGTCCATTTGCTCTCTCTTTGTACTAGAGCCCCTTACCCGAGACATTCAGTGGAGCATACGCGAGCGCTCTTGGACGAATGTACTCCACTATTAATCGTCAGTTCTTCAGACAGCTACGCGCGACTTTCGCCTGTCGCTGTTTTTAAGGAGTCGACCCGCATGCCTTCATCAGATGATTAAATTTTCAAAGTAATTTATGCGGTCATTGTAATTTTTTCAGGT
The DNA here is from genome assembly GCF_004193835.3 of Ostrinia furnacalis. Lineage (NCBI taxonomy): Eukaryota > Metazoa > Arthropoda > Insecta > Lepidoptera > Crambidae > Ostrinia > Ostrinia furnacalis. The sequence goes on from NW_021134518.1 coordinate 117,916, forward strand.
AACGCAAGTTTCTTCCATCCAAATACAGCCTACAAAATATACGATTTCGAATGTGAACACGATGTCGCTAGAGAAATCGTTGACAAAGTGAACACAATTCTCGACCTAAGGAATAGCCCGTGCCGCCGTGAATACAAGACTTCTAAAGACAAGAAACTGCAAACGAGAAGAAGCTTACACACAAGGCATTTGAGTTGAGTTTCATAAAGACTGCATGACTAGTGTAATATGAAGTTCCCCATTGAAAGTTCCTGTTCAAATGCATTCTAATTTATCTATTATCCCATTGAAAAGCATTGGGATAATAATATGTTCAGTACGTCCATAAGCTCTTTGAAAATAAATTGGTCATTTTTTTATTTTATTCAAATAAATTCTATACTACTAAGCCAATACTGTAAATATTGATTGTTACCAAAATCGTGGGCCTACTTGATCCATTACTATCCCAGTGTTCATGATTAGTGACAAAAAATCATCATACTACTAATTATCGTTTTTGCCAGCTTTACAAATCTATGGACTAGGGATGTTATGGATATCCGTAACCGTAACCGAAACTTTCGGATATCCGAAATAAAAAAATATCCGAAACCGTAACCGATTCAAAAGATTCGGATAGTTTCGGATGTTGGCAGTTTGAATTGTTTTTTGTATAGCATAACAGCCTGATTTACCTTCATAATGCCATCTAGTATCAATTTTTATTTTTTTATTACTTTTTATTCGATGTAAAGTGTGCGGCCATGAATGAACCGTGTTGGAAAACTATTGCAAATTGCATTCTAAACATAGATATCCGTAACCGTAACTGAAACTTTCGGATATCCGAAATAAAAAAATATCCGTAACAGAAACCGGTATAATATTATTCCTATATCCGTAACCGTATCCATAACCGAAACTACATATCCATAACATCCCTACTAAGGACACTGCATATGTTGCAGAAAAATAAGTAAACCCAATGCTAATACTTTAGCAAAATTAGCAGTTATTTGTGTTTGGGAAACTAGCCGTTAGTCGTAACTATAGTTAAGTAATCATGATCGACACATCACTGCCACATAGCTTGGTGAGCGCTGGGCCTTACTTATCGTAAGTTTAATTATTAATTTATTGTTTTAGTCCAAATGAACTTTAATGAATTGTCAACTTAAATGAAATTGCAATTTTTAACATACAGAAATATTATGAATCATGTAAATACCTAGTTTAGTCCAAGTCCATTACGTTGGTAACTGACAAAGGCTTCCAGCTGTAATTCGTAACACGGTTGATATTCTCAAAACAATATTGTTGTATTTTTTATTAATTTTGTACTAAACCACATAAAAATGGGATCACACCAAAGCGTTCGTTATTTATAATTTTACTGATGTATTATTACGCTTTGATGTATCTCAAATTTATGAACTCATGTTGCATGTGTGTAATAGTGTGTTGAATTATTATTGAATTGTATGAATATAGTGGGATTATTTAATTTTGCCAAATGCAATCATGTCTTTCTGAGAGTATAAGTGCTGACATTATTGCTGTTTATGTGATTAATTTTAAATATTTTTGTGTTAAAAATCTCAAAGTATTGAATTCTTAGGAAATTCATTTTCTTAGATACAGAGTGAAGACTTGAAATCATTTGGTTATTATTGCTACTACTAAAATTAATATTTTTGAAATAAAATAGCTTTTACTCTTTCCTTTGAGGTATTTTAATAATTTGATAAAATGAAATTGGATTCAGAATGAATAAGAGAATAATTTTAAAACATGTAATTGTATTATTAAGGATAATAATTGACTGCTTAAATAATTACCAAAAACAAGTATTTTACGATAAACTGGCTACTGATAATCCACTCTGATATTTTAATTAATATTGTTGAAAATTAAATTGTCTAATTCCATTGTATGAATTGTATTAATGTATGAATGAATTGTAATAATTTATAATGAAATATTGAAATAAAATTGTTATTCATTGAACTAAGTCAATTTTATTATCACTTCTTTATCAATTAAAAAAGTAAATAGTTCAGTTAGTATTTTATTGTAAAAATATTTACACTACTTAATGTTATGTACAAAGTACAATAATTATTTTAAAAACTACATTAAATTATTATTTACAGTTTAAGCATTTATACGAAACTTGTTAATATTTTGATTTATTAAATACACAATCTTGAAAGGCATACCATGGCACTGAAACAACACTATTTTAAAAACAAGTCATAAATATGAGCCTGTATGATGAATTTGAAGTTTTACTCCTAATATTATATTTACAAGTACCAATCTATAATACAAAGTTTTATTCAACTGGTTCAACAGTACTGTTTTCAAGGATATACTCTGTTACTTTATTAATTTTATCTTCACTGAAACTCAATATGACATCATCCAGCTCATTGGCCCTCCTGTACAAAGCCCTTGTTTCTTTCACTGATTTGTGCAACTTCAATTGGCTCTCAACAAGTTTTGAAATGTTCGGTTTCATTTTTAGAAACTCAATGTCTTCGTTCGAAAGTGCTGAATAAGAAATTCTCGATCTGCTTGAAGCTTTTACTGCCATCTGATACTGCCTAGAAGTAAAAAAATACATTGAAGATAGTGTATCAATGTTAAATCTTCAGGTTTCACAATATTTCTTTCATCACTCTCACTACTTACTGTCGCAGGTCATGGTACTTGTTTCGTCGATTGTTTACTTCCTTCTTCCACTGTTCTTTTTCTACCAGCAGTTTCTCGTAGTACCTACGAAGAGATCATTTTTAAATAGGCCATAAAATAAACATTTAAAACACGATGTAAGGTTTAGTCACAGGGCCATACTTACGTTTGCAATTCCTGATTGTGTTTATCATTTTCCGTCGAGCTTTTTGCACATTGACTTGGATCAATGTTTTCTGATAGTGGTTGTGGTACTGGAAAATAGAAACGTTTCAACAAAACGAATATATGAAACAGTTTAAAGTCTCCGCGAACTATCACTTTACTCACCTACTGAATCTCGTCTTTCAAAGAATGTAGACCGCCTTCGCCGAGGTGGCGATCGAAATGACTCATGCACCTCACCTTCGTTTACCGAATTTTCCATCATTCTGATACTTTAGTTGTGTAAATAACCCTAAAAATTAAAATTATATTCTTCAATTTCAAAAACAACGCAAAATCTATCCAAACTCAAACGGACGCCAGCATTTGACATTACTTTTTTTTATTTGTCTATGGTGTGCATGCATGGTTCATTTTGTTGCCATCATCAGAATTCATTCCGTTAGGTTGGCTATAAATTTTGAGAAAATAAATAATAAAAACTGTAAGTAAAGCAAGTTGTCCATTAGGGTGCAGAATTTTTCTTGACTCATTTCTTAGGAGTATTAATAATATTTTCTTGCAGCAGCATCCACTCCTTTTGGTGTAATGCCTGTGGTAATGCTAATGCTTTGAACGGCTTTCAATGTTAAAGCGCGAGCACATATTATTTAGGTATAATATAACTCTAAAATCTAAAATAGAATTGAATCAAAATAAGGTGCAGTTTCACCATAACTTTTTACGCGTTGCATTGTGCATTCGTTCCGAATCCGTGGAAAAACAGCCTAGTGAAGAATCGAAAGAAATCCATAGTCTAGGACATTACGTGATGCATTAAGTTAATTTCATATTAAATTATTTCAAATAACTCACACAAATTAGTTCTACCATTTTGGTTTTGTTTGTGGTAGTAACCTTACCACTGTTTTATCCGACTGCGCCAGAAGAGGGTTATGTTTTTGTATTTATATTATAAACTTTAATGGCATTAATGGTAATTGCAAATCAATAATCAATCACCCTAGTCTGCCATTTACAATAGTATTGTGTGGTGTAGTGGTTCGATAAGGATTATGTCAGAGGTCGCGGGTTCGATTTCTGCACAGTATGTAAGTACATACTTAGAAACATTTTAGTGCATGAACTTAATTTTTTTTTGTTTTTGTATGGGTGTTTCTATTATACTGTGTTTATATTAATGTATACCTTGATTTTTTAGAATCCAGCAGAGATGTAAACAAACACTTTCATACACAATTACACCATAATCACTTACGTGTTCATAATATCATACACACTATTTAACAAGCCCATGAAACCAACTTTATTTTCACGTTTATACAAGTTTGAAATCAATCTTTGAAACAAATTATTTTAGCAAAATACGTGGACGATGAAAATTTGTGACGTTGTCAAATTGACTTGACGTTTAAAATCATGTGTTATCTCCATATTGTCTATGACTTGTCTCTGACACATCAGTGCCGTAACCTGTGAGTCATAGACAATAATCTGTAAATTTAATCGATATTATTTTAAGTATTCACTTATTCCGATTACTGATTAATTTTAAATAAAAAATATACGATACTTTGCTTAGTTTTCCAGCGATAACTTCGACAATATTGGAGATAACGTAAATTTATTTTTCTACTTTTAGTGTTTACTTTTTCGGAGTCAGTTTAATTTTTAGTCGGTTTTATTTAAACGAAATTATTTTACTTTTTTATGCAATTATGCTTACGTATTGTTCCATTGTTTATTTTTAAGAAAATAAAAAACTTCTTTCAATGAGGGTTTTCGCGATTGAAAAATCCGCCAGATGGCAATACGTAGACGCGAGGTCCAAATGCTGCATGATTGGTTATTTTTGACATGACATTGACAGATATGTCAAAATCCACCAATCACGCAGCAAGCAACAGCAAGCAACAGAAGTTTAATAACTTTACGGATATCATTGATTGTTTTACTGTCCAGTGTGCTTTTTGATTACATCTGTGCATACAGTTTGTTTCCTGTTCTCGAAAATTTCATAATCAGTTCACATTCAATGTTGCGACTTTGTTGCATATTTTTAGTATTTTGACGATCACCCGGCGATGATACGCAAGTACTACAACATTTCACTTCGCGATTAACGAGAGGTTTTGTCGCATCACTAGTTCACAGACTAAAAATATTTTTATGTCAGTTGGCCATATTTGATGACATTTCTGCTGATTTCTAAAAAATTAGACTATAGATATTTGTTTACAAATAAAGGTAATGCATTTTCTAATAAGTATACTCTTAGAAAAACTTGTTTCTAACTGTTTTGGGACTAGAGGCGCAGTGTTAAATGTCTATGGATGTTTATTTATTTATTCAAGACACAAACATCAGCATAGTTCATTGAATTTCTGTATGTATTGGCGATTATTTCCAGTACGTCAAGCCACCAACACAATGTTAAAGCTTGGTAACTTGTACTAAAGATGATTTCTAAATTATTTCATTATGACTGTAATTTGTATAATGCTAATTTTGTTTTAATGATACCTACTTAAACCTAGTTCCTTTTTATACTACTCACTCACGATACTACAGGGACAGGGCTAAGTAGGGATATAGTGTTATTTATGTATTTCAAGGATAAGTATATTTAATAAGAAGTGATTTTTGCTGACCCATCAGTTTACAACCAAACAAAACAAAGTTAGATGGGTCATTCCACAAAAATATGTCAACTCTTAGTCCGTGCCACATTTCACATGAAATAATTGTTAATATTTTATTCCAAAATTGTTAAATAACAGCTCGCAATGTGCTTTATTCATCACCCATTTGTATTTTTGAAACTATTTTTAAAACATCTTAAATTACTTTTAAATGACCCAAAACGTCATTCCCTAGGCATGTCCGTACTCCAAAAGTTTGTGTTTTGGAACCCATATTTATAAAAACATCAACTACATCCTTTGTTTTAATTAACGAATAATCAATTTAAATGTATATTACACCAAATTCTATTAATATTTTGCGGTTTCAATAAACAATAATTTGATTTTCTTTAGTTGAAAAAGAGTCCACAGCTTTTAGCGTCATTCCCTCGCCACGGACTGATTTTATAATTTTGCGCTTTAATATGTATTTAGAGTGAATGACATTTAGTTGAGTTTAAAGTACGATACGAAGTTATCCTCAGACCATACTGGCTTTGCAGTAGCCGTTTTTTGAATTAGTGCAAACGTGGCAGTTGTTGCGGAAACATGTGTTGATCCAGGCACTTCTAGTCCAGTCAATGAATGCCTTAACGACGGTGTAGAGAGAAATCCGTGGAACACAATTTCTGACCTCGGGACTTTATTTAGCCTAGTTAGGTGGTGAACATAGCAAAAGTCCCCGCCCTTAGCCCTTGAGCCGGCGGGGAGAGGGGGGTTTAAAGGTATCACTTTTCGGTTTTTCGCTTAATCCTCGGAAACTATGCGTCCTAGTGACATGACTACTATGAACTAAAAAAAGCTTATTCAATTTGCTACAGGTGAGACCGTCAAGTTTTTCTATATCTTGTATAGTTCTTGCGGCATCTGCTCTAGAAGGTCTGTAAAATTGGAAATTTTATTTTTGTCTTACATGTTCCCATCAGGAGAAAATCGACTAAATCAACATTGAGCAAACACTATAGACATACGGGAGCATGTTAAGCCTAGTTCCATGGAGGGGACTGCACCGTGCGTATATTTAGACGAACCAATTAGAGCCACTTTTGACTCCTCATCATTCAAAAACTACTGTGCATTAACACTTCAAATTTGGCTCATGTATTGAGACTTGCAAGATATACATCAGCTTCAAATTTCATAAATATACCTCAAACGGTTATTTAGGTATTGACGTTCAAAAATCGATATTTAGAGCACTACTATCTATCTATCACATGTGAAATGTTAAAATTTACTGGTTTTTTATTTGTTCCTTTGTATTTACATAACTACCTTTCTGGATGCCAAATTTGAACCTTCGAGGTCATCTGGAAGTGGTTAGAATTTGGTCTATAGGTCATCTTATAATATAAAGTTAATCTGCATTTGTGTTAAGTTTTACTCCAAATCGTCAGTCCCTAGACCGTCAGGCCCTAGCTTTAAACGGCGCTTGGGACTAAATTAATAGTTAGGGAATGACGTTTTTTATATAGTGATAATAACAAAACAACTACATTAAGTATATTAACTTATTTATAAATGTTAAGGTTATAAGTTTTATACTTTATTAGAAGTCGTATAGGAGTAATGTAGTATGAAAAAATTGAAAATTATAATTTCTCCTAAAATAAAGCATAAAGTGACTGGCCCTTTTAGACATAACATAATTAATTAATAAACTATAATTTACACTAATAAAGTATTCAAAAGTATCTTAAAAAAGTTACGGACAAAATGACGTCGAAAATATACAGATTTTTATGGAATGACCCAGATAGAGAAGCTAGTTTAATAATAATATTGTCACGCGCGGCTGCGAACCCATGCTGGCCATTGTATATTATTAGAAGTTTTTTTTTGATAATTTTGGGGTCCATGGTCGGAGTCAACAAAAAAAGCTACCTGCCCCGAGCGTCGCAGGGGCTGCTTCGCTTGGGTCTCGTTTGTACACAAAGCTAACAGCTGTGCCGCAAGCATCATCAGTTGTTTGGTGTGTCGCGTTCATAGCAAGTTCTTTGTTTGTAACTGTGAATTTAACTCAAAAGTTATTTAATTAACTTTTGTATGATCTCGATCAACAACGTGTCTTTGGTACGTGCATACGCGAAACGGTGAAACGGAACCTTTGTGAATTTTGACGTTTGTTTGCTTCTCTCTCAATCGGTCGGTAAATATCTTCCAAGTATTTGCTTGTCGGAGGTTTTTGTGTAATAATTAGCGAAAATCTACTCATATTGAAAATGTCTTGTTCTCGCAAGAGAACCTAATTTTCGATGGGTAAGATTCAAGTAGTTTTTGGTTGCAGTTAATCTGTAAAGATGGTTATTTTGAGGTGTTAGTCAAGTATCAGATTATAATTGTGTATGTGAATTATAGTTTCAAATGATTTCTTAACAGCCTACAGTGATGGAGTTCACTGAAATTCGCACAAACGAGGTGGAACCCATAAGAATAGATTTGTACGCCGATGATCGGAGCCGCACTCCAAGCCCAGCGCCCGTTCTTACTTCCAATGTATGTTGCGATCTGGAAGACTTAATATCTGAGGTAAGTGTTTGAAACGTATTCTATATATGTTTCTCTCTTGTTTAACGAGTTATATACTTGTTATTTTAACATACCACTGTGATAATGACTACATAATGACACAGATAATATAATACTAGTACAGATNATGACTACATAATGACACAGATAATATAATACTAGATAATGATATAATAAGTACATAATTCATTTCACATTTTTTGCCAGAATAAGTGGGCATTCCATATCGTTAAAGCAATTAGCATAGCAATTAACATGATTAACATAATTTTTTGGAGCCTTTCAGTATTTCACACTTGCAAAATCATCATGAAGTGAATATGGATGACCAAACTTCAAAATAGTTGAATGTTTGATTTCCCAATTTAGTACTGGCTTAATCATTATTGGAAACACAGACAACAGCACATCAAGCTTAATACTGTAGCATCTTTTGTTATTGTAATATGTGCTATTTTGCAACTAAATGTAAAGTCCTCTATGCTGTTGACTGTACAGTTTTTAATTAGACAATGCTTAGTTGTGAAAAAAAAATAAACACGTAATACCTACAAACAAAGTAAATAAGGTCAACATTACCCTTTAGTTCTTTCTTTTTTTATTTTAGGCAATCTCAGAATCTTTAAGTAGCTCTCTTCGCATAAGTCGGAGTCAACTTATTAACCAGGAGCTTACAATCAGACCAGAGGCAAATATTGAGTCAAACGTTCCAGACGGCTTGGATCTTTTCAACATCATTTTTGAGGTTGAGAGTGACTCGGAAGCTAGGATGGGCGATATTGATGATGCTGCTCTCCTAAACAACCCAACTAAGGAACAGGTAAGAAAATATTATGTTATAACTTTTTCTTATCACAATAATTAAAAATATACGTATATATCACTTCAAAACTGGAAGTGCCTCTTTCAGGTATGCTTTGTTTGACTTCAAGCTTCTGTTGCAAATGATACCCACATTTTATTACTGAATTCCATGATTAGAATGTAAAATTAATTCTACCTACAGTGTTAGGTAAATGGGTATATGAGCCGACACTAGACCATGTTAACATGGTCATATAAATGGTATGGTGAAGTCAGAAATTTGATATCATCATTTTGATTTTTTAAATTTTCATACAAAATAAATTTTATAAAATCCGATTTGTATTAAAATTAAAACAAAAAACATACACTAAAAAGTAGAAAAATGATTACTAATTACTTATTTATTAGGACGAATTAATATTTATGTATACCATGATTGATACTTCTGGAGTCGGTGCCAAGATTATGAAACGTGTGAAGTTTGCCTGCACCGACTCCAAAAGTATCAATCATGGTATACATAAATATTAATTCGTCCTAATAAATAAGTAATTAGTAATTATTTTTCTACTTTTTAGTGTATGTTTTTTGGAGCCGGTTTTTTTTTATAAAAATTAACTTATTTCTTGCTTTTTAGTTAACTAATTATTACCTTGGTGTTACCACTGAAGGTAGGCAGTATATTCTTCATGTCAAGTGTAAAATAATATTCCCTACAAAATACAGGTTACCATATCGGCAACCTAAAAACACCTTAAACCGTCAGCCTACCTTAAAAACATGAAATAATACAACTGTTGGGCTATTTGTACCTATAATATTTAAAGAATTATCCTACAACTCCTAAGCGTTAAGGAGTTGTATCTACCATGACCAGTTCATCATGATGAGATGATGGCTATCTGATGCAAACACTTGAATAACTTTAGAAACTATACTTATCTATAAAATTAAAAGAATTATCCTCCAACTCCTAAGCATTAAGGAGTTTTACTTTCTATCATCAGCTCATGAATTTGAGATGATGATTTCCAGGAGCAAATACTTGAATAACTTAAGAAAATGTTTGAAAAACGATATACGTGCCTATAAAATTTGAGGGTTGCAGTCGATTTCCCTAGGATCCCATCATCAGATCCTGACTTGGTGACAATGGGACCACCTCAGAAGTGTACCCTATCGAACAAAAAAAGAATTTTGAAAATCGGTCCACAATTGACGGAGTAATCGGTGAACATACATAGAAAAAAAAAACATACATACAGTCGAACATATAACCTCCTCCTTTTTTGAAGTCGGTTAATAATTAAAATGAAGATATCAATTTTCTGACTTCATCATACCATTTATATGACCATGTTAACATGGGCTAGTGTCTGCTCATATACCCATTTACCTAACATCCTGTATATCAAATAATAAACAAAATTATATGGACGGAATAAATTAGATTAATTGGATGCAGGCTGCTACCAACCGTGCGATTTGGAAGTCGTTGGGAGAGGCCTATGTGTAGTAGACGTCCTGAGGCTGAAATGATGATGATGATGATGAAATAAAAATAAATAGGTAAACCAGCTAAGGTGATTAGCTCAGCTGTGATATATTTGAACAATTTTATCTCCATTCTCCATTGTTCTGAGGTTCAATGATCTCTGTTTATTTAGTTGCACACTCATTTTATTTCATTAGTAATGTAGGTCTAAAATGAATATCTCCTAGAAGTAACATTTAATTGAAGAACAAACCCTGCATTTATGTATGCTTCTGGAACATTTTTTTATTTCATGAATAAATTTTTAAGTTGAAAAACCTTAATTTTAGACTTTTAGCACATTTCTAACAGTTACATCAATGCCAAATTATTTAACTTGTTTTCACTTATCATTATTGGCTTGGTTACTCTTAATTGCGTGAAGTTAATTGCGCTAATAGCATTGAAAGCTGCTTATCAGTTAAATTCTTCTATTTTATTGTTGGCAGCCAATGTCATACTTTGAACCCATACAGTAGTATAAAAATATTGTAACTCAAAAATAAAGAAATATCATCCAAAACATGCGCCAAGTGGGCATACACGTCATTAGAAATTATTAATTCAATCAAATCCTTTAACCTATGTTATTATCTTTTCTATGTATAAATATGTATGTAAAATTACAAGTCTTAAAGACAAAGAAAAGAATCAGATAATGGCTACTTTACACTATGAGACTTGAAGCGAGTTGAACAAAGGTTCAGTATTGCTGACGCCACAAAATGGAGGGTGCACGCCGCAAGCGAGCGAGATAAGGGCATAGATAAAAACATCTTTTTTTAGACCTCACACTGTTCATTGGGACATGGATTTCGTACTAGCGGCAACAGTGTTAACTACCGCCGGTCATGTCGTCTCGTTCTATCTCAAAGAATCACCATTTGGTGAGAGCGAGAGCAAAAACGGAAATGGATTTGGTTAACACTGTGGCCGATAGTACCTACCTACAGTTGTCCCAGGGCGCATTGTTAGGCTACGCAAAACATTTACGTAAAGATTCGGCCAAACCTATGCGTGCGCGATGGTGATGGCGGTCCTATTGATCTTTACTGATCGCCACTGCATACGCAGGTTGCACGCGTTGGTTTGGCCGAACCTTTAATAACAAAACAGCTACAAATAAGTGACTTAAGCTGTTGAGTTGCATCATCTTACTTTGACTACTACATAACGATAACCGAACCGGTGCTTTTTGTATGGAATTTGACAGATTTTTGACGTTTGTTAAAGTTAAAGTATGATGGTGCAACTCAGCTTCAATACCTGGGAAACGAAGTATATACAGGGTGTTAGGTAAATGGGTATATGAGCCGACACTAGCCCATGTTAACATGGGCATATAAATGGTATAGTGAAGTCAGAAATTGATATCATCATTTTATTTTTTTAAATTTTCATACAAAATAAATTTGATAAAATCCGATTTGTATGAAAATTTAAATAATTAAAATGAAGATATCAATTTTCTGACTTCACCATACCATTTATATGGCCATGTTAACATGGGCTAGTGTCAGCTCATATACCCATTTACCTAACACCCTGTATAACTTGATGTTCCGTTTAATTAATCAAAATAGTATTCGATGTAACTTCGTTTGTTTGGATGGTTTCCCAAATAAAAAACGAGACAAACTATAATAGCATGAGTACTTTCGTGTGTCATTTGAATTTATTTGACCGTAAACCGTAGAACTGGGACACCAATTCCCGCGGCAAATTGGTCAACACGAGTCGGAGATTCGTTGTTACACTAACACCTCCGTGTTTGTTACAAATATTTTTTGTGAATACAATATTCGTTTCCCACCTAAAGTAAAATCACTTAATGACATAGGTATTTAATGCACCTTTGGTTAGAAGAACCCTCACTCTACTTAATTGTTTGTAAAGTGTAATAATGATTCTGTGCTTCAGAAAGCACGTTAACCACCATATAAATAAAGTTTTATTTGTGATCCCCAGTCGTTAAAATTTGTTAAATTTTGCTTAGCGGAATCTATTGCACTAAAGGAAATTGTCATCAGATCGACTTTGAATCTACGACAATCCTTATTGAAGTCAGGGAAATGTAAATGATCCTTTAATTATTCGACATTTAAATTCAAAAATTGAATATTAGAACAAGTTGATTCGTTCAGAGATCCGGTTAAGTCCCGGACTACGATAAAATAGGGTTTTCACCCAAAGTAATATAGCAACCTCAGATCATAGAAAGAGAATAGATATGAAGTCGCGCGTAACTACAACGAGAACCAGTGTCCCCACATTTCCCCCACCACAGCTCCCACACACACATTCAACTGTGTAAAAACAAAGCGACTGAGAGTCTACGACAACATGTGCAACCGGCTTAAAAGTGCTGTGATTGGCCAGAAGGCGTGCCTTATGGCCAATCAATGGCCGCGTGACGTGACGCACACTTTGAAAAAAGCAATTAGAGAGAAGAAAGATAAAATGGAGTCGATAAGATATCGATACTTTAAATCCTGGGGGCAAGGCTCGAAATTGGTTTAAAAAATGCTTGTATGAAAACCTTTTTATTATTATACGTTATTTTTTTTATTTATAAGCAAAATACCAATGGATTTGCAATATTTACATGTGGTAAATGACTTCATTGTTCCTGTAGTTCTTCGTTTCACTTATGTTATTGCACGTTACGACGCATTATCCAACAATATCGGAGAACATTTCCTCAGTACGACTGAATCGCGACTAACCTGGCGTCGCGGGCGATGTTCGTTTCTGGGCATATCGCGGAGACACGCGCCACGCCCCCGTTTCACATCTATTCCCTTCTATGATCTGAGATAGCAACGGTTTGATAAATTATTTGCTTTAATACCCCCTAAGTAAACACTAGTGCGATTCTAATCAAATCCTTGAAAAAAACACTCCCAAAATGATAAGTTTGCTCAATGAATCATTTATTCGCCGATTGCACGTGTACCTATTGTAGGTGGGTCTTACTTACCTAGGTACATTTTATGGAACCTAAAGACCTAGATAAGGTTTGTAAACGTTTCTCATATCGATATTGCATCGATTGCCAGTTAGATATAATTGCCTATTTAATTTCAATTTGCATTTTAAATGTGATTTATTCTTTTTACATTTAAAAAAAACGCGACAAGTTGTAAATCTGCCCTGTGGGTTTTACACACATGGTTTGTTACTATAATTTGCGTCAAATAGCAACAATGTCCAATTTTATTTAAACTGCTGCACTTCGAATATTCCTAATGACTATGATTGCGGTGACTAATTACTTATTATATCATTTCATCGTTAAAGTTTACTTAATACTCAATGTTGAAAGACTTGTTCTTGAAACGTTAATTAGCATTGATTAAGTTTGTGCACTGATTTTGACGTGCGCAAGATGTCTCAATTTGAGGAAATAAATCTCAGTATATTGAGACTCGGTCAGTATTTTTAACTCGGTCTTTTTTGCAAAAAAAATTGCTTCTGATGAGCTGACGCTGTACATTCTTTACAGAAAACCTTAATAGGAGCGCGCTGCGATGAGCTTTTATCGGGCCATTTTATCGACTTGACATGATATCCTCCTATGCTCTTCTGATTAATTTGGTTGCGGATCCAATGACAGTTTAACTTTCCCCCGGGACAAACTTGACCATCATTGGTTGGGTTTTTATGGCGGTCAAGCTGTAGATCCCGGCTACACAGGAGTTGCAGTGGTGGGAATAGTCCCGTTTTGACATGATAAGCCCATACTTTTGTCGTCTAAAGTCATCGATAAGATTTTATCACAGCGCCTCCTAGCCCGGCTGGTTTATGACATAATATCCATCCAAATCTATCAATCATCCCTCCCTTCACCATCACTGTATCGACACCGTTACAAATCTAAAACCGGTTCTGACCCCCGCATAGACGTTTCGAAAATTACACAAAAAACGCAATCTTTCTTTTTCTACTAAACTTACGTGTACCGCCCCAATGGGTCGTGTCGTGTCGCCCTAATTGCCGTCTACGGGCTAGCCGATAACTGCGTTTATTGCCTGTAAAAATAATTGTAGTGTTGTTCATTGCGTAACGCCTCCAATCTGCGCTGGAAGAATGTCGGGTGCGTGTGAGGTACAAACGGCAGTTAACAACTTTCTGTTTCATCGTGCATTTATCATAGAGTAGAGCTCTTAGTGCAGGGGTAGCGATAAATGGCTGAACTGTTTTTTGTAATGTGCGGGTTGTAACGACTGAGGTAACAATTCCACCCTACTGCTACTATTGTTAATGCTAATGGCTGCGCTTTTTTTATGCCAAACTCCATGTTTCGCCAGGTTTCTTTGCCCATAGCTAATTCACACCATGACAGCTCAACGTCCCTTCCCTCTTTTATTCCTCTTATCTTTTAGACTCCCCGCAGACTAGAGACTTTTGGTCTGCCGGTAGTTGGGCCCGATTGTAATGTATGAAGAATCGGCCGATACCAATGTGCGCACTTCCATACTTGTTCATACTGATTAACAGCCCGACCCAACTATCGACCGACAAAAAGTCTGAAGTCTGCGGCTAGGCTTATGTGAACCATGTTGATTCAAGTTAACAATGTTGCAACGAAACTGGGATTAAAACCTACTACGTAAATTGATTTTACCCTACACGGCACGGGCCTCATCAATCGGGATTCGAACGTTAAAACGTGATAAAATGTGCAAACACTGCTTTATGATCCGCAACTCGCATATTGCCCGATTTCCCTCCAAAGTGCGCAAAAAACTTCCTTATCGGATTATCCCAGGTTTACCGAAACCTATAATATGCTGTTCAAACAAAACGTGACAACATAATGTCATATTGAATCCCAGACCTCCAGGTGAGAGTTAGAACCGTTTATTACAAAGGATATTGCTTATCCGCAAGAGCAAAACGAAATCCACAATTTGAAGAAGTTTACAGCTGCGAACTTCATGTTTCAAATTAAGTTTACCCATAAATGTTGCTACGTTAATTATTGGTGTTGTTGTAATAGCAGCCCATCTATACCTGACTACGGAGGTACAATGCGAAGAACTGGTGAAAAAAAAGGATTCCATAACAAAGAAATATTACCTACAAGTTTTTGTTTCGGTTACTTTAGTACTTTAGTCCATTATATAAGTTCCTATAGTGTTACGGATAAGGTTAAGGTGCCCTTTTGTTTTTAAATGTCTTAGGGGAAATATACCTGTATTTTCACCAAAACTGTTTATTGTGTTATTCCCTGTTGTAGTACTGTCTGGAATCGTAGACGGCTCATGTCCTCGAAATTCTACAAATTCTCTGTAGCTCAGTGACTTAATCCATCAAGATGACAGAAAAATAAAATATTTAAGCACCCTGTATCAGTTCGTATACCTTCTCACTTAAGTATTAAAGTGATTTAAGTCGCCAGTCGAGCAATTGCCTTGGATTCATGAACATGAATTATTCAGTGGAGTTCACGATCTACTTGAGATTAAAATAGAGTTTGACATGTTAATGGTTTCATAACAAAATATGTCTGGGAAGGAAATATTGACGAAAACGCTTTTTAAACTATTACAAAAAGTAGAGGTCACATCGGTTTCTTTACTGTTCTATTAATAAGATTCGTTTTGTATGATTAAGGTTGGAACTAGTACGTAACTTTTGACCCAGTTTTAATCTAACATAATGTAATAAGGCGGTTTAGTGCATTCGGTGCAAACCGAGTTTGTTGCGTGTGACGCTAGTCCTCTGCACTTTACGAATGTTCTTCGGTGAGCTTATCTTTATAACGAGTCAAAATAATATGTTTACTAGCTGTGCCCGCGTCTTCGTACCCGTGAAAATATTTTGAATAATAAATATTTCCCATTTTTGCAACATTTTTCTTTACTGCTCCGTCTCTATCGGCTTTAGGGTTGTATATAGCCAGCCTTCCCAAATAAGATTATTATTAGTATAGAATTAGATAAATTAAATACCCACTTCACTGAATTGTGTACCCTACATAAATATTTTTCGCTTTGCTTGTCAATACCTCCATGCCCTCTGATCTGAGGACATTAGCCTGTATGTTCTTGAAACCCTTTAGGGTATTTCCCTTCCGTATGATAAATAACTAACTTGTGGCTATACTGATAATCCATATTTTAAGAATGTCGTAAAAATACCTTATCTTTACACGCTAACTTTATCTTTTCGGTGAATATGGTGTTGATAACGTTATGATTTTATTGCTATCTTTTGCCCCTGATTTCGATTTTCGCCCTCCTATTTCGTAGGAAATCTTTTAAAATTAAAAATAAATGTTATATTTAGTGACACGTGTTTAATTTTCTTCATTTAAAAAGGTACCAAAGTTCATCAAAATTAATAATTATAGTGATTAAAGCATGAAAAAAAAACCTAAGAAAAAGAAACTTTCTCGTTCGTAATGAATGTAGGCGTTTTTGTTTTCACTCAAAAAAGATAATATACCTCGTTTAATAACAGTTTAGATGTGCGTTTTTCTTTTTCATCAGAGAAGTTCGAATTTGTTTTTGCTGTTGGGTAAAAAAAAACAGATGCATTCGGCAGCTGCTGTGTTGCGGACCGTGTCGATCGCTCAGCCACTCCACTTGACTGCACCGGTGATCAAATGTGTGGGTCATTTGTATGTTTTGTCCGCGATTCTCTATTGCACTTCGTTACACGCGTCACTGGCGTGTATATTACAAGCTTTTTATTACTTTCACATGTCTGGTGTCTGTCGTCAAATCTTGCAACTTAAAATTGACCCACTTCCCGGTTTCCTATTGAGCTGAAATTTTGCATACATGTGTAAGTCCGATGACAATGCAATATTATGGTACCATTGAGCTGGTCTGATGATGGAGTCGGGAGGTGGCCATAGGAACTCCTAAACAAAACGGCGGAAACTCATCGAGTTTGGGTTCGTTGGATTTGTCTTTTCGAGCACTTTAGTGTTAGATAACGTCCAGGGTCCTGAGATTAAGATATAACTAAAAAGTGTAAAATAAAATTATAATAAAAATAAACTTTTTTAAAAACAAGCTTTTATTCTGAATTTCGAAAGCTTGTAGCGCAAACAGAGAAAAAGAGGAATAAATTCCATGCGCGATACAAACTTTCGAAATTCAGAATAAACATTTGAGATTCGCTGATGATTTAATACTTTTCTCCGAATGCCCGATGACCTTGGAAAAAATGCTGCAACAATTATCAGACGAAAGTGCAAATGCAGGGCTCACAATGAATATAACAAAAACGAAAGTAATGACCAACTCCTCACAAAACATTCATATTGCAGTTAATAACCAACAGTTAGAATATGTAAGCGAGTACATTTACTTGGGACAATTAGTATCACCGACAGAGAGTATGCAGAAAGAAATAGAAAGAAGAATAGCAAACACTTGGAAAAGATTCTGGTCGTTGAGCGAAGTAATGAAAAATAATGAAATGCCTATGGCTGAAAAACGGAAAGTCTTCAATGCTTGCATATTGCCATGTCTTACATACGGATGCCAAACTTGGGCCTTAACTGAACAACAACAAAATAAATTAAATATATGTCAGAACGGGATAGAGAGAAGCGTTCTAGGAGTGAGAAGAAAGGATAAAATGCAATTAAAAAAGATCAAAGGGAAGACAAAGTTTGGAAAAGTACAATCATTATGTAGGAAATTAAAATGGCGCTGGACAGGACATATGTTAAGAGAAAAGAAAGAGAAATGGACCAGAATAATTACGGAATGGTACCCTAGAGAAAGCAAATGAAGTAGAGGAAGACAACCAAAGAGATGGGAAGACGATTTGAAGCAAGTAGCTGGGCCAGAATGGTTACGTACAGCAAAGGACAGAAACAAATGGAAATCCTTAGAGGAGGCCTTTGTCGAAAGACAAGCTGTTAAGAGGAGAGATAAGCCGAATGCCGAAAATACCATTTAGTTTAAATGAATTTTTTTCTTACCTCTAGTTATAATGTGTAATATTATGTATAGTGAAATAAGTTAAAAAAATTAACAGCAATAAAGGCTTATTTTATTTTTTATTTTATTTTAATAATATTGTAGGAAGAAAAGTAAATATCACAGAACTTTATTTTCCCTTAGTCATAAAAACTTACTCACTTTCAATTAAAAGATGATTTTCATTATCAACCTATTGTAGCAGTCTACCACTGGACATAAAAATAGGCATTATTGACTAGTCTGCCCATTAAGCAACAGTATTTTATTTAAATCGGAGTTACCTAACTCCCTAGGACGTTTTTTGTTTTTACAAAAATGTGTTTCCATATCTTTAAGAGCTTCTTTGCCATCTTTGAGTTATTTTTATTGGAGTAGGGTTTAATAGCGTGTTCTCTATTATGGTTAGACCTAAGGTGTAGAGTAGACACGGATCCATTCAAAACCCATCCATCATGAATTTTGCCCTGAGTGTTAAAATTAACCTATCGCCTTCACAGCTCTCATATAATTTTAATGCAAGCCTATTTAATTATTTATACTCCCCGCAAGTGCATTCAATAAAATCCACGTTAATACGATACTTATTTATTTTATCAGGATATTTAGATTCCGTGAGACGATTTTCATTGCACGCTGTTATTTCAGAACTTAGTGTAGACAGCGACCTTGTTTTATATCAATTCAGTTCAAACGTTCAATTTCAAAATTAGATAAGTGTATATTATACGTTACTTGCTGTAATGAAAACCGAAAACTGGAAAGTTAAATTGATTACGACTTCTATCGTGGTACCATTTATTATAAGGTCTGTTTTTCAAGTTGATTATTCGCATAATATTTTTTCGATTGGGTTCCGATACTGCTATTAATTTAAATTATTGATGAAAAGTCAATTTGTCGGTATGTTTGTGCTTCCATTTGTAGCATTGGTAGGTCGTTGACTGAGGTCTGACATTTCCAAAAGCTAGGACAGAATATCAACCCTTCGAATTCGCCGACATTCTGGGGTTAGTGAACTAAGGTCAGCCATCGGCGCACGGTGGGCTGATATTAGAGCTTCATAGACTTAGCGTCGCTCAAATATCAAGTGCCTAATTTTGAAAAAATAAATATGCCAATGTGTTCCTTTAGCAAAAGGGAATATTTTATGTTATGTAACGTTTCTTGATAAAGTTATTATTTAATAAGTTATTGACAATTTCCTTTTTTTTTGTATGGAGCTCAACATTTATTTTTATTTTATTCGTTATTCTTAAGCTTTCTTAAGAAATTGACTTTTGTATTATGTAATGCAACATATAAGCTATGTTATCACCTAGTGTCGCATTTCGGAAATCTTCGGAACATTGTCATTTTGGACTTTAAATAAATAATAATAATAAATAATAAAAAAAAAGCAATTATTGTCAATAACTTATTAAATAATAACTTTATCAAGAAAAGTTACATAACATAAAATATTTCTTTTTGGTAAAGGAACACATTGGCGTAGTTATTTTTACAAAATTTGGCAGTTATTTAAATTTTTTTTTTTTTATTTTAATGTCCAAAATGACAATGTTCCGAAGATTTCCGAAATGCGACACTTGGTGATAACATAGTTTATATGCTGCATTACATAATACAAAAGTCAATTTCTTAAGAAAGCTTAAGAATAACGAATAAAATAAAAATAAATGTTGAGCTCCATACAAAAAAAAAGGAAATTGTCAATAACTTATTAAATAATAACTTTATCAAGAAACGTTACATAACATAAAATGTTCCTTTTTGGTAAAGGAACACATTGGCGTATTTATTTTTTCAAAATTAGGCACTTGATTTTTGAGCGACGCTAAGTCTATGAAGCTCTAATATCAGCCCACCGTGCGGCGTCGGCTGTGCAAGCCTTTGGAAGGCAACGGAAAGTTAAAATATCAGTCATTCCAAAACAAAGTTTTTTTTTACTTCTCTGTGGCCAGTGCGTGTCAATATCATAATCATTCCAGAAGTTAAACAAACTTTTTACTTTTCTGTGGCCAGTGTGTGTTTAAAAATAGGTAAAATACGTCAATGTTTCGTGTTTGATGGTTCAGCGAGATATAACAAAACCAATTTGATACAACGTAAGGGTTTCGTTAGGAATGTAATGCGGCGTGTAATTGTGTGTGTATACTTGCGCTATGCCTAATAAATACCTGCCTACTTTACCACATGTATGGTTATTAGTTTCTGTTAATGGTTGTACGGCTAGCAACACAGCTAGTTTATAACTGGTTGCGTTTTCTCTGTTTATGTTGTTGTTGGTTTTACCATAATGTTTTTAGTTTATGCGTTGAAAAAGTATTACAATTACAAAGACATTTTACCTTGTCGTTGCTGGAATCTAAAATGCCTATCCTCATAAATAGGAAAATCTATTTTTATAAAAGTACTATTGTATACTCGGAGATTCGATCACTGGCATCTAATGATCAATCATGTACTGTTTAACACCACTTCAATTTTTTTTTTGTTTCTTTTTTTTTCTTTTGTCTTTGCATTTGAAACAATACCCGTGGTAGGGCCACGAAACACGCGTTCACCAAAACCTTCTTTATTCCAGGACTCCTGCCGCCTGGTCGGCGGATCCAAGTTCTACGAGGTGATGGACGGCTCTGCGTCGGCGGACGCGTCCACTCCCTCGCCTACCGAGAAGCACGACCACATGAAGCCGATCGAGAGCGATGACGAAGGTATACGCATATGTACGTCGATGATTCTCTGGGGGCTTTTATTAGCGGTAAAACTGTAGCTGTAGATCCTGGCTACACAAGAGTTGCGGCGGTGGGAACGAGAGGTGGGAATAGCCCCGTTTGATTATCTCATTTAATGGCCACACTTTTGAATGGCCATTTAGGCGTCGAAAACTCCAGGTTAGAAAAACGCTATCTAGAATAAGTTCGTGAGATCAGATTTAGATTAATTATTTAACTGTATCTAACTAAACTTACCTCGAATAGAAGGATAACCCTTCTAGATCGCGAATTTTCCCTTGTAGCTTTATGTAAATAAGTAAATAAAGTGTACATTAACTATGAAAGTCAAATGAATATTTTTGCGATTTCAATTTCCATACACTAATATTTTTTATTGAAAAGTCACGTACCGCGAACGTTGGGCCGCTCTCACTTTGGTTGGTCGGTTACCTTCTTTAATAATTAATGCATAAAATTGTGCTGAATCATTGCTTAACAAATCTTATCACTATAATCTAATTCGAGTAACCTGAATTTGCTTAGTTTTGTGTTTGTATTATGATAATTTACTACCCGAATTGAGTTAACAGTGATGTAATCGATGTTATTGTTTATTAAATGAGTAATAACAGCAGATTCAGTTTGTAGTAAACATAAATAGGTAATTGTTTTGATTGACTGAAATTGCGTTAATAGGTTGACATTCACGCACCTCGCTTTGTCGAAATTAATATTGTTTTGAAATTAGTTAACAGCTTGTACAGCTTTTAGGCAACATGTAGACTGTAGTCTTATTATGTTGTTAACTGTACTTGACCTAATATACAGGTTGCTGAAACTCAAATATTTGAATTATTAATGCAAATAATTATACATTTTCTCGAAAGAGTTTTCACTTGTTTTTAAATAAGTACACGCAGCTAATGCTTACAGAACCATATAATAATCTTAAAACTTAACGTCCGTCGTGATACAAATTTTTGTCCTCACTCCTCACCATCTTAATGGCGCAAGTACACTATGCGGGAAATTGACCGACCCGAAACGCTAGATCGCCCACCGAAGTATGGGCGACGTACTGCGAAACTGACCCAAGTGCGTGTTTACATTACGTCTCGATCAATTTCCCGCATAGTGTACTTGTGCCATAATATTTCCCTCTGGATCTTCTAACAACCATTCTTCTTCCAGTGTCAGATGTGGACCAAGAGTGCACGGTGTTTAGCGGTGTCAGCTACCTCGGCGCTCAAAACATCTCCGACCCCAAGTCTGAGAGTGACATTCAGCGTATTATGAAGGAGCTCAGCTCTATGCCCGAGAGCCGGGACGGCATCGCCGTGTCGATATCGATACCCGTCTGCTCGCAGGGACTTGTGGTGTAAGTAGTTTATATGTGTAGTTAATTAGACGATAGTAACCTAAGAACATCGCCGACCCCAAGTCTGAGAGTGACATTCAGCGCATCATGAAGGAGCTCAGCTCTATGCCCGAGAGCCGGGACGGCATCGCCGTGTCGATATCGATACCCGTCTGTTCGCAGGGACTTGTGGTGTGAGTAGTTTATGTGTAGTTCAGTAGACGATAGTAGCCTAAGAACATCTCCGACCCCAAGTCTGAGAGTGACATTCAGTGCATTATGAAGGAGCTCAGCTCTATGCCCGAGAGCCGGGATGGCATCGCCGTGTCGATATCGATACCCATCTGCTCGCAGGGACTTGTGGTGTGGATGACTTTTTATTAGATACTTGGCATAAATTGCCTAGTGGTCCACGGTGGCCAAAGACTTAGAGCTTGCCCAAACAAATGTTTCCGCATCCAGGACAGAATGTCCTGGCGCCACAACGAGTAGAGCCGTCCGAGGAAATGGCTAGGACAAAGAAAAAGTGTAGTCCAAATCCTTTATTTGCCTTTGGCAAACTGGAGAGAGTCGTGCTCCTGCAGTGGAGACTAAATGACCTGATGATAATAACGTATAATCCTCAAATACAATTTATAAGGATCATTTCCTTCCTGCTCTGAAAATTAGTTTTTAATTGGCAGCCAATTTCGATTTTTATAACTGGTTCTTTTAAAATCAATAAATTGCTAGTCAATTAAGTTACATTTCTACTTCTTTTATCTACAACTGTCGTATTCTTCACAGCCTCTACCAAGCAGACTCCAACAGCGTGATGACCCGCTACGCCGTGAACCGCATATCGTTCTACGCACGCGGCGCGACCGGCTCGCCCGTCGCCTCTTGCTTCGCCTTCACCTGGTCTCACGGCGAGACCAAGGAGTCTGCCGTCTATCGCTGCCATGTGTTCCGTTGCCACATCGCTGAGGCCGTCAACCAGGTGTCAAGTAAGTCATAAGCACTAATATACAGGTAAAGGCTGTTTAACAGCGTTTTAAAAGCGACCAGCTCGCCCGTCGCCTCTTGCTTCACCTTCACCTGGTCTCACGGCGAGACCAAGGAGTCTGCCGTGTATCGCTGCCATGTGTTCCGTTGCCACATCGCTGAAGCCGTCAACCAGGTGTCAAGTAAGTCATAAACAGCACTATTATACAACTGAAGGCTGTTTTACAGCATTTTAAAAGCGACCAGCTCGCCCGTTGCCTCTTGCTTCGCCTTCACCTGGGCTCACGGCGAGACCAAGGAGTCTGCCGTGTATCGCTGCCATGTGTTCCGTTGCCACATCGCTGAGGCCGTCAACCAGGTGTCAAGTAAGTCATAAACAACACTAATATACTGCTGAAGGCTGGTTAGAAGTAAACAGTTCGCCCGTCGCCTCTTGCTTCGCCTTCACCTGGTGTCACGGCGAGACCAAGGAGTCTGCCGTCTATCGCTGCCACGTGTTCCGCTGCCACATCGCTGAGGCCGTCAATCAAGTGTCAAGTAAGTCATAAACAACACTGTTATACAGCTGAAAGCTGTTTTACAGCGTTTTAAAAGCGATTAGCTTGCCCGTCGCCTCTTGCTTCGCCTTCACCTGGTGTCACGGCGAGACCAAGGAGTCTGCCGTCTATCGCTGCCACGTGTTCCGCTGCCACATCGCTGAGGCCGTCAATCAAGTGTCAAGTAAGTCATAAACAACACTGTTATACAGCTGAAGGCTGTTTTACAGAGTTTTAAAAGCGATTAGCTTGCCCGTCGCCTCTTGCTTCGCCTTCACCTGGTGTCACGGCGAGACCAAGGAGTCTGCCGTCTATCGCTGCCATGTGTTCCGTTGCCACATCGCTGAGGCCGTCAATCAAGTGTCAAGCAAATAAGTCATAAAGGACACTATTATACAGCTAGCTGAAGGATCGTTAGAAGTAAACAGCTCGCCCGTCGCCTCTTGTTTCGTCTTTACGTAGTCTCACGGCGAGACCAAGGAGTATGCCGATTATCCCTCTAGACAAGTTAAAATCCGTTCCGTGAATCCATTTTGAAATTAAAACTGTCACCAATGCTATTTTGTCTATAGGGCCCATAAACTATCTACCAAATTATTGTTCATTATTATTAGTAATTAATTACTTACACTTTTACACAGCTACTAGTCAAGGAAGATAAAGATCAAACGACCGGCTCGATAAAGGGGCACTCATAAATTGTGATAAAAACGTATTTTTTTTCAAATTAGCTTAATTAATACTTGCTAAAGTAGTTAACTACAAAGTTGATGGAACAATTTAAAACATTATTAAGTTGATGGATTTATTTACTACAATGTAAACTATAATGATTTTCATTCATAGAACAAACTACAAAGCCATCATTAATAAAATTGGGTCCCCAAGTCTGTTGGACGTGACCTGGTAACTTAGCGCTACGTCAACAGTGCACCTTCTTGCACACAAATGATGTCATATCAATCAACTCTATGTATTCTGACATAAGGTACAAAGTCGCGCAGGGTTCGTAAAGCCCTTGACTGTACATTTATGATGATGGTAAAGACACGCATTTAGAGCTCATGATTTGCCTAAATTGATTCATCAAACTGTCAATGCAGATGTTTGCGCGTTCATTTATAACAATTCAGTGCGCGTGAGCATTTAACGTTTAGTCGAAGTCTATTGTGAGGTTTAGGTGGTTTGTTTTGTGGTATAAGTGTGTTATTAGTGCGTTCATAACAATAAAATTATATCACAGTGACCAATTAAATTATACTGCATGAAGTTACGTGATCTTGAGTGAGAGGTTATTATAGATTATTTTATTTATTGAGATAAAAATATTATGTCTACTCGTAAAATTATCATCTGAAATGACATCTCGCTTAAATTAGTATTCTATTGTGTTTATTTATGATCCTTCTAATTGTCTAACTATGTATCTATTTAATTCTGTTCAATCATCATTAACATAGTTTTGTATTGTTTTTGATGATAACGACATACCATATTGAATTACTGCATCCTTATTCTGATGGTTTTATTGTTTTCATTTCAAAATAATTTCAGAAAATTTAAGGGACATTTACAAATATGTAATTGCATGTTGGTATTATAGAGATAAAAACTATACACAACATTATCTTGATCTAGATAAATGATGACGAACCATTTTCTTATCTTGCGATAAAATCAACTATAGGCTGTTATTGTTTTCCAAGTAAAATATTCATCATTATTGTAGTCCTGTCACATATAATATTCATCAGACTCAAGTTTTGATTACTATAAACCTTCATTGACAAAAGTTAGCCCACATTAGTGACATTGACCTGACTGTTCCGAATGTATCGATTTATTTCAATTTTGTGTCCACTTTGAAATGCCATAGTTCGACTGGCACGCGGCACCGCGCGGCGAGTAATTATTTCTCTGAATAAGCCCGCCGCTTGTAACCTTATCGCACTGATTGGTTTGTTTGTGTTTTTACTTTAAAATGTTGGGCTTATTTATCTTCATAGTGATTTAACTGTTGTATTTAGTAGCTTCGTGACAGTCTGTTTTGGTTATTTCAAGTCAGTGCATTAAATATTGTGTAAAATACATTTAATGGTTATTTTGTGTTTTTGGTGTGCCTAGTAATAGTTGTATGTGATATTAAATAGAAGTGTGTTTATGACCGGTCAATATTATCGTTTAATAGTGCTTAAGGTACGTTTTTGTTACTAAAATTTGTCCGTTATACCGGTGTCAGTTTTCCGTGGTGTATAAAAAGTATAATATCTGTCTCAATTTCATAGTCTAGAAAGATGATAATACTATCGATTTTCGTACGAGTCGTTCTACTTGGATTTAACCTTAATTCGTTATGTATAATTTCCCAGAGTTTAGTTCTAAATTCTATGAATGGCGTGTACCCCTGACTTCCTAGTGGTCCGAAGTGTACCAAGGACGAAAACGACTACTTTTTGCAATCGCGATTATTAAATCGCTCATTATACGCCCACCTATCGTGACATGTCCTTTTATACGAATAGATATTTTGCTACTATCATAACACAATATTGATGAATAATAATGTGATTAGCATTTGCACAATGCTGCCTCATCAGCTGCAGTTGTTTATCTTTTCTTTTTGTCAACAGGTTGCTTCGCCAAAGCGTTCGAGCGTATCCCTCGTTCGATGGCTTCGTCTCTGGTCGGCGAGCTGAGCGCGGCTCCGTCTATGACCGGCTCGCTTACCGAAGCCCTGGGGGCTCCAGCGCCGCCGATGCAGCTGATGCATGTACTAGAGTGCACTGTGGACATCAAGGAGACTGACGCTAAGGTGTGTATACCATCACTATCATCAGTGACATACTAATGACGTCTTCGCTAGACGGCGAGCAAAGTTGATGATACGATAGACACTACAGAGAAGGGCAGCTGAGATCTGCGTACAGCTGTGCCGGAATTTTTGGTATTTTTTAAAATTAAGTAAGTACATGATATTGCTGGAGCATTAAACTCAGATTAAAATGTTGCTTTTTAATTGTAATATTTTTTTCAAAGCTGTGTGTATTTGACAGAACTTTATTCAGAACAGGCCATTACAGATGGTTGTTATGCATCAAACTATGTAACCTATAATCTAGTCACTCAGCTAGGTATAACACTCATCTGAACAACAGGTATACAGTTGGGAGAAGGTTGTGACAGAGCTTCGCAATGACGTCACGCGAGCGAAACGGCGTTACGACTACGAGCGACAGAAAGAGAAGCGAAATAATGACAAGGAGCAAGCGCTCCGGGCAGATTATAAGCAGAAACGGTCCATGCTCCGTAAAGTCTCCACTTTTACATATAGGGACTATGTCATGAAAAAGCAGGTACGGTGGGCCAAGTAAAGGATTACCACTTTTAAGTGGTCCGTGCATCAAAATGCGTGCGTGCATGCATTAAGTTAAGGCGAAGCTTGGATTTTGATCGTCATAACTTGTAATTGACATTTTCTGCTCTGTTTGTCTATGATACTTGTCAAGCATGCGACAATATTGTCGATATGGTGAGATTATCTTAGGGTGGTAAACCAATAATTTGGCCAACCGTACCTGATTTGGAGATGGAATGCTAAGGTTTAACGGTGCCAAAATACCGCCTAAAGATCCTGATTCATTTATTTTTTAAGCATGAGACGCATTTATGCTGCATATACTGCATTTATTTAGGTAGTTGGTCGATGGGGCTTTAACTGCTTATTAAATGTAATTAATCTTTATGCAATATTATTTCACAGGGCACATTTAGTCACGTGCCGAAAGAGAAGCTCGGATTCAAACTGCGCGGGGGCATAGACAAACAAGTGACAATCAACGTGCGCCAGGTCACGAACAACGTGCAGCCAGAATCTGATGATCCGCAGGTACAATATCGATCTTATTTTGATTGTGATAGGAATCAATTTCGTGCAGTGATAGTAATAAACATTTTTATTGCAGTCTTGCACGGGCGGTCTGTACATTGAACGATGCTTTGGGATATTGCTTGCTCCCGGGCGCAGCGTGAAGCATGCAGATATGAGGCTGCTCGAGATGGTAAGTCTTTTATGATATTTAAAACGATTAATTGGTAGTAAGACACCAGTATCGTTGATTCATAATACAATAAAAAAAATAAAAAAAAATCTCTAAGCAAGTAGGTATAGCGTGTAGTAGACAACAATCTATCCATCCCTCCACATATTATAACTGAATTAGCACGTGACACCGGATATAGATGGGCCTAAGGGCACCTCCCCACGGCGACTTTTTACGCGCGTTAGTCGCATTTGCAACGCACTACATAATAGATGCCAACGCGCTACTAACGCGCTACAACAGCGCTACGAAAAAGTCGCCGTGGGCAAGGGCCCTAAGACATCGAACAAGCCTAATATGACCGGAGCTAGATGACCTTTGGTGTTAGTATGACATGCTTATTTTGGGTTTGGGTTCCCGTTTTACCCCCTTTCGTAAAAACTTTTCTTAGTGAGCACCTACGTTCTAAAAGGAACCCCCATGCAAAATTTGAGACTCCTAGCACTTGTAGTTTCTGAGATTCGTGATGAGTGAGTGAGTCAGTCAGTCAATCAGTCAGTGACCTTTCGCTTTTATAAATATAGATATTCTTAATTTAGTATTTATACAGGGTGTTAGGTAAATGGGTATATGAGCCGACACTAGCCCATGTTAACATGGGCATATAAATGGTATGGTGAAGTCAGAAAATTGATATCTTAAATTTAATTATTTTAATTTTCATACCTTTGTCTTTAGGTTGTTTGTTTTCTGGAGGCCTTTGTCCAGCAGTGGACGTCATTTGGCTGAAACGAACGAACGAACGAACGAATTTTCATACAAATCGGATTTTATATTTTAATTTTAATTTTAATTTTATTTTTATAAAATTTATTTTGTATGAAAATTAAAAAAAATTAAATGATGATATCATTTACCAAACACCCTGTATAAGTATGATTCTTGATATATCCATAGTACTCAATATTTCGCCTTTCGTAGGTGAGCGGCTCAGCCGGCGGATATACTTGCTCGGTGTGCGCCCTATGGAACGCGGGCGAGTCCGCCCTAGCGGCTTTCAACGTGGCCAGCGGAGACGGAGCCCCTGCCTACATGTCCCTGGCTCTCGACCTGGTCATTAACTACATCCCTGAACCGCTACGGTAAGTTTCAATACGTTTAAGGCCTCAGCCTCGAGTTTAGCTGGCAGCGGGGCGGGAGCGGCGGCGGCGCGGGAGCGGCAGGATCTTATGCGTAAAATCAAATAGACCGGTTCTCGAAAACAGCGGCGCGGGAGCGGGCAACGAGCGGGCAGCGCACTCCTTCTTTTGCCCACAATAAATCGAGCGTTAGGAATAAATTTAAATCGAAATAAAATTGTCGCCGTTGTTCAGACATTTCGTTTGCGAATAAAAACAAATATCTCGACAACACAACCACGAACACAACACTTCGCCGCTAAAGCGCCGCGCGAGCTGCCCGCTTGTTTCGAGAACGGGTCTGCGTTGCCCGCCCCGCTCCCGCGCCGCCGCCGCTCCCGTCCCGCTGCCCGCTAAACTCGAGGCTGAGGCCTAAAACATAGAGATATTGAGATATGCCTACTAATGCGCTGAGTTACAAACTCACACACACAAAGTAATCAAAATAAAAACAATACGTCACGAATAGTATGTGTCATGCACACATCGCATTCAGAGCGTACTAGGTTACAAGTAATGTGCGTACAGTACAGCACCACTACATACGCAGTGACGTGCGATTGAATGCATTCTATTAGTTTGAATGTGCTCATTATCCACTGCGGTATCAGTACTTAACGTTCGAATAATCTTTAGTACTCGCAAGCAATGTAAACTGTTTACATATATGACGTCGGTGCTATCGTCATTGCTGTTACGAGCAATGTGTTCCTGTTTTTGGGCATATTGCTGCGACACTGGCCCCGCCCCCTTGTCACATCTCCCTTTAGTTTCTGTGATCTGTGGTTTCAAACACGACAGGGTTCAATGTGAACTTTTAACCAGGCAATGAGTTTGTTACTAGGTCTTGAACACTTTATTTCGTTTCAGATTGGTCATCGAAACGCCAGTAAAGGTGTTCCCGCCCACAGAGAGGTTCTGGTACTACTCTAAGAAACCACTCGTGCAAGAGTTCTACATAAACTTGAAAGAGGTGAGAAACAAAATTCATATGCTGGAATTACCACCCAACTAGCAAATTAGTGGAAATAGCAGCCTATTTTGCAACTTTTACCTGTACAGTAGCGCTTTAGGGGTTCAGAAAGTGGTTTTAAGTTCTACTATTGCTTCCGTTACAGCTCATAGCTGTAAATATCACTAGAGGTAGCAGAAACTGAACCAAATGCCACTATAGGCTTTATAAGAGTTCATTTTTACAACCCATTTGCAGTCTATAGCTTTAAAAGAGAGTTAAAAATATATGTTAAAGCTTAAAGCTGCTAAAACGCTTCTATTGTCGCTGCTGTACGCTTCAGAATTGCATAAGAGAGTTAAAAATATTATGTTAAAGCTTAAAGCTGCTAAAAAGCTTCTATTGTCGCTGCTGTACGCTTCAGAACTGCATAAGAGAGTTAAAAATATGTTAAAGCTTAAAGCTGCTAAAAAGCTTCTATTGTCGCCGCTGTATGCTTCAGAACTGCATAAAGACTTTGATTGCAGACTGCGAGGGTCCCGTAGATTTTGTTTTTTCAATTAGTGATAGTGGATCAGTTATAGAGGAAAAGTTTAAGATCCACGCTCACTACTTGATATACCAAGAAATGGAAATTATAATTACAATATTGTTTGTTTTAAATGCAGTTTATTTTAGTCCACTTTGGTTTTCAATCTTCTATTTCACATAATTTTGTACTTTTATGTTCGGCCAGTGTTACACTCCACGTTTTTCCCACGTAGATGGAATTATTTTCAAAGGTAATCTGAAAACATGATAAGACATAGTAAGTGTCAAACAATTGAAAGAGCGAAAAATATAGAAGTGGCTGCAAACGATCATAGTATTTTAGGGTTTTCAACGAGTTCTACGGATCTCCTAACAAATAACAATTAGTGTGGTATGATACCTGTAGTAAGTACGAAAGAAAATTGATTGTAAAGACTTCAACTGCATTAATGGTACAGGTATTACTTGGACCTTCAGAAGAGTGAAACTTAACGTTTTGACGCGCAGAGAGGAAGTATTACAGTTGACAGCAAGTTAAAGCTGCTTCTCATAGACGCCATGTTTACAAGACAATTATTTAAGGTTACTTGAGAAATTAATAGGTTTTTATCACAATTTGTAGTAAAATATAACCAAATATAGAACTAGCAACTTATTAAATACAAATGTATTCAAGTATGTAATTTAAATATCGTGTAGGTGTGTGATATAACATATTTTACGATATTCTGGGGTTAGATATTGAGGCGCATTAAAATACTCCAATAATATCAACTAAATGCAAGAAAATGCAGATCAGTTTATCTGCGTTTTTAACCACTTGCATTATAACAAAACATAGCTAAAAAAACACTTACCTTCATTTCCATGGACCTATAAAAAAAGTCGGACGGATTCTCATCAACAAAATACTGTGACATTAGGATACACCAGCTTGCCTGTACGTACAGGCCGGCACGCACACATTCACACCCTGACGCACCACTTCGAGTGCAAACTTCACACAGTTGACACATTTAGGCGGCGAAAAAACAACACGAATACGACATGTCTTGTGTGATGAAATTGTGTAAAAACCGTTCTGTTCTAATAAACAAAATTAAGGAATCATATTTCACAGGTAAAATATTAATCCAATCACTTATTTCCCGACATTAAAATATTGAAATTAATTGAAATCAAACGTCAATCACTCGAAAAAATAATACGTCAAAGACCAGTGTTCTCAGTTATTTACGTGGGAAAATTACCCGAAATATGGGAAATTAATAATAATTTTAGGACTTTTTAGTTATTACGCATACTATAGAAATAAAATAATTTATCATAATAATTGTGTTTTAATGGGATATATTTTCATAGGCAGATTTGATCCTTCCCAAAAATGTGGAACTGCGAAATTCAAATTTTCTTACATTGATTGCAAGTCAGTGTCAGGTTGTATGTTAAAATCTATCCGAGATAATAATAATTATATTGATGTTGCATAAGATTATGATTATAATGTACACAAGATTCGTAATTTGTAACTGCGTGAATCATTTTTGATCAACATTATGTACATACCCTGACACTGACTTGCAAACAATGTAAGAAAATTAGAACATTGAAAATTTCGCGCCTACCTCAACGCATTCACCTTTCATCCTTTTCAAATTCTGTCTACATTTCCAAGTAACATCTGCCGATCTATGTTTTTCTTAAAATAAACGGGTAAAATGTTTTGGCTAACATGGCATCCCTAAATTCACTCACACAATAGACAAACGCCAAAATTTTGCGTCACAGTTTTGTTGTAGCGCGAGTTCCGTCCGCCTTTTTTTATAGGTCCATGTTCATTTCACTTATTTTTTATTAATATTCAGTAATGTCTGACTCAATAACAACACAATGTTTAATAGATGACAGGCAAGGTGAATGATCAGTGATCTTTAATTCGTTCAATTTAACCTGTCATTCATTCAATAAATGCCACAAGAGCTTTAGTGTGGTGTTAATTATTAGTTGCAGCTCCTGTAGCGCTTTTATGCCCCTATTATGAAGTTCTAATAAAACTGTGGGTTGCAAAAAGTTGTGCCCCTTTGGCTCCCAAGCGGCTGCATAAGATCTGTAGTGCACGCTCTAGCGCTTGAGCTTGGCGCCTTTGGAAATAATCGGATTGGCTCCAAAGCTCTTAAGCAACTAGTTTGTGCTAGTTGGGCAGTATATTGACTTGTGTGCTTAAACGTACTCGTTACTGCGTAAGAAAATACAATGTGAGTCACGATAAAGTGCACATATGAAAATAGGTGAAACTAAACCTATTTTTATCGACAAAAAAGAGGTCAAAAATTTTTAAGTTTTTTTTTTAATTTTTTTTCTTCCAATTACTTATTGTAAAGAAAACGTATTAACTTTTAAACTAAGAGGTATATTCTGATAAAATAAAAACAGTAATAATGTTAAATAACAGGCGATACTAAAAAAAAATACATAAAATACTCAGAAAATGGCAACAAATAATAAAAAATGATACATTTTGAAAACACTGTATATGACAGATTGTACAGCGCCCCTAGAGGCACAGAATAAGTAATAGTCTAGAGGTTACTTTCAAGAACTAAATTCGTCATATATTTTTTTAAGCACTCCCTAGCGATTACTTTTGATGTAAACTCACTGTAAAGCTAGCGGACTATAACTTTATGACGATTTTTTAAGTTATTTACAATTTAGTTTGAGATGCGACTATAACTTTGTTAGTAAATTACATCTTAAACGCTACATTGATACTTTTGTTTCAGGTTGTAACCGCCTCCGGCGAACTGAATTACGAAGTGATAAACGTGGATACCTCGGGGGAGTTAGACCGATCTCGCCTGAACTTGCCGCTGTCTCTGTCTAGCCTGCTGCCGTCGCCGCTGTCGGCCGCGCCCGCGCCCCCCTCCCCTTCCGAGCCCGACTCAGGTAAGCCACGCCCACCGCTCTCACCCTCTGAGTCCGACTCAAGTAAGCTCGACTTAAGTAACAGCGCGAGGGCCGCGAAAGCCAAGCCCGGCTCAGGAAACGGGACTATTTCCACCTCTCATTCCCACTGCTGCAACTCCTGTGTAGCCAGGGTCTACAGCTTGACCGCCAATATAACCCAACCAGTGAAGGTCAAGTTTGTCCCGGGGGAAAGTTAAACTGTCATTGGATCCGCAACGAAATTAAACAGAAGAACATAGGACGAGTTCGAAGTTAAGGATGACAGGAACCCGGCTCAGGTAAACGGTAACAATGTACCTTTCTGTTCTACAGTAGGCGTGGCTTACTGTAGGCCACGCCCACTATAGAAAAGAAACGTGGCAGAAAGGCGCTTGCCATCTGGCTAATATGGAAATCTTTAAGAGACTATGTTCTCGTCCAGTAGCTGAAATGTGTTCGACAAAACAAGCGACAAAAGCCCAATGGTGTCTGTGTCGGAATAGCCAACTCGGGATCCGAATTACGCGGGTTCGTACCCCACCGCCGCTGCACTATTTTGTGGTATACCCACTCGCAATATAAGCATATTTTCCTTACCACAATTTTAGTACTTTTACTTTTTCATGATACTTAAATGTAAATTATCTATATCATACTAAAACGACACCTAAAGCCTGGTCCGTGAGCACGTAGAATCCCGTCCAATGACCCCAAGCTACCCATCCCTACCGATCGCGCGTAATTATGTTGCTGTCGCGCTCGCACACTCACTGCGGGCGCCCGTCGCACAGTCGCGACAGCAATATAATTACGCGCGAGCGATAGGGATGGGTAGCTTGGGGTCATTCGACGGGATTCTACGTGCTCACGGACCAGGCTTTATATCTTCAAACATTGCTCGAGTATTTGTTCTTATGTATAGTGTTATGTAATCGTGCTGATAAAGTAAATATTTAGATGATCAGTTCCCCTTCACTTACAGATGGTGACGAACCTCTCCTCAGCGGCACGGGCGAGGTATCGAAGGACTGCGGCGAGGACGTTCTGGTCAATTGGGCTCAAGTTCTAAGAAGGTAAGAACCTTAGAGATATACAGGGTGGAAACGATAAGTGATCTCACTCGATTATTTCTAAACCATACAAGATATCTAAAAACTGGTTCCTGATCCTGAAAGTGCTTTACGAGCTCTTTCAAACGGCACCAATAACAGGTTACAGAATAAACTGGATCTATCCGAAAATTCAATGTTTCCGGCTTCCATACATTTGGTACAGCCTCATAATATTAAAAACTACAGAAGGTATCGTAAAACTGGTTACTGATCCTAAAAGTGCTTCACGAGCTCTATCCAACGGTATCAATATTAAGTTACAGAATAAACTGGATTTATCCAAAAATCCAATGTTTCCATCCCCCATACATTTAGTACTACCACAGTCATGGCACTCATCTCTTGATACTTGATACAACACTTTATAGCAAGTTAAGCCTAAAACTATTTTTTTCCTTGAATAATTTTAAATAAAAATGCAATTTACGAGTTTTTTTTAGGTTCATTATTTAATTTTAAAAAATTACACTTAATATTGTGTGGTTGGCATACATTTAGTATGGAAGCTGGAAACATTGAAATTTCAGATACTTCCAGTTTATTCTGTAACCTGTTATTGGTACCGTTTGAAAGAGTTCGTAAAGCACTTTCAGGGTCAGTAACCAGTTTTTCGATATCTTGTATGGTTTAGAAATTATCGAGTGAGATCACTTATCGTTTCCACCCTGTAGAGAGATGCCAACTAATGCGCTGAGATCGAAACTCAGTGTCGCATTAGAAATTCACACACACAAAGTAATCAAAATATGTGCTCATTATCCACTGCGATATCAGTACTGAAAGTTCGAATAATCTTTAGTACTACGCAAGCAATGTAAACTGTTTACATTATGACATCTGCAGCAATGTGTTCTGTTTTTGGGCATATTGCTGCGACACTGGCTACGCCCCCTTTTCACATCTCTCTTTAGTTTCTGTGATCTGTGGTAAGAACCTTATCTCATGTAAAAGTAACGGAGTAGCTCCAAACGAAGTAGCTAGTATTAGAGTGGCTGGATAACGAATAGAAAAAAAAGTGGAAGAATTTTCGTGACATTTAATTATACCGCATCAGAATTCAGACTCATCAGAGAAAGAAATTATTTCCTAAAACGTGGCCGTTACAGAAGCTCTAAATTAGTGCCACAGTACCTTTCTTTGATCGATAAAGTCAAAGTTAAGAGCCTAGTCCTTAGCACCTTATGCTGTGACATTGTCACAAAATTTCCAGATGCTAGACATAGGCCTTGAACCAGATTCAAATTACTGCCCAATACTTATACTAAAACGTTTGTTTTTATTTGTATAGAGAACAATAGTGTCTAGACAAACCTAAAAAGGATTTAGGACGCTATTTGGATCAAATATGTAATTGCTCAATAATGAATAATAAATAAATAAAATAAAAATAAAAATAAATAACTTCCGATGTCAGAGAAGTGGGCGTGGTTTTTTTCATTTGTCATTGTATCTCATACCTAATTTTATTTATTGATTTATATTAGGAAGACCAGGGTTTACATAATTGATTATTTTATAATTAATAACACTTGATAACCACTCATAGGTCCCCACAAAATCAAATTATTAATCAAAAAGTGTATTTATACATACTTTTTTCCTTTGCCCAGCTGGACGGGTCCGCGGCCGCGCGCCCTAAACCACTTAGTCCGCGTGGGCGTGCCCGAAGCGCTGCGCGGAGAAGTGTGGCTGCGGCTGGCCGGCGTCGACCAGAACGACAAGCTTATGGAGACGTACAGGACACTTATTAGCAAGGTCAGTAGGTCTATAATCGAGTGGCGTGCATCGATACAACTCAGAAACTTTTTGTCCGCGTGGGCGTGCCCGAAGCGCTGCGCGGAGAAGTGTGGCTGCGGCTGGCCGGCGTCGACCAGAACGACAAGCTCATGGAGACGTACAGGACGCTTATTAGCAAGGTCAGTAGGTCTATAATCGAGTGGGGTGCAACGAAACATCTGCGGAACCATTTAGTCTTGTGAGTGTGTCCGAATATATGTGTAATAAAACAAATGAAGTAATGACCCTGGATTGAAATGAATTTAATGATGTTAAATAGTTGGCGCCATTGTAAAGAAGCGCTACACGTTAGTGGCTTAGGAAGTGTTCCTACCGCTTCAAGGCACACCACGCTATCTTTGCCACTTAAAAGTCTTCTCACGCGCCATTGGCATCAACTAGAGGTAGGTTTCACTACGGGAACGTCGTATTACATCGATAACAACAGTATATGGTCGGCAGGCGGGCGACCGCCGTGTGTGCCCGTTCCTATGCTTGGAAATGCTCGAACGCGTGCGAGGCGCTAGTGTCAGCGGAGGCCCAACAAGGCTTCATTCTGGGAACTTTTTGTCGCGTCAATAACAAAACTAGGATGATCGCTACAGTAATTAGCCAATACATAGTTATTGGCCAACTTGCCTAAATAAAATGAACAGAAACAAGCCTAATGGAAGAGGAAAAGAGACAAATATTTTTTCTGAGCTTTAAGCAGTCCAATGTAGTAAAATTTTTGTCTCTTACTTATTAACAATCCAATATGCCAATAACTATGTATAGGCTAAGTACTATAGCAATCACCCTATATGCTCTCCCAGCCTTAAACCGTGTATTCGTTCCCAGGACTGCCCATTCGAAGCGGTGATCCAGCGGGACATCGCTCGCACGTTCCCTGCGCACGACTTCTTCCGCGAGGCCGGCGGGCTGGGCCAGGACTCGCTGCTTCGCATGGCGCGCGCCTACGCCGTGCACGACCACGAGGTCGGCTATTGCCAGGGCCTCAGCTTCTTGGCTGCTACGCTGCTGCTACATGTGAGTACCTGAGTAGGAAAGAAGAAAAAGAAGAATAATAAAACTTAACACTATTACTTAAAGTCCGGTCGCCGAGCAGATAGAAGTACGTCCAATGACGCCAGAGTACCTGAGTATATATGTAATAGGACCACAAACAGATTCACAATCAGAATTTATACAGGGTGTCCCGTAATGTAACGTCAAGCCGGAACTGGGTGTTGAGGCGAGTTGTGCTGGTTATCAGAAAAATATAAAAAAAATTCTATGTGGCATATTTTAAAAATAATAGGCATTTAAAAAAAATCTAAAAATTCTACTCCAGGTGACGGTCATTTTGCTCGTGTTGCCACAAATCTTCACTTTTTCCAAATTTTTTTTTTGTTATGTAACCCTGAATAATGCTTCTCTAAATTGTTATCAAAATTACAAAACCAGCTGCTCCAACTTGGATGAAAAAAATACATTATTCCCAAAAAAAATATCAAAATAAAAAATTTACCTAGTTTAAACTGACTGTACTGAAAAAAAATTGTACTACGCGAGTGTGGCAAGTGACGTCATAATTTGGCGCATTTAGTAAGGATTCCAAAATGGTATAACACTTTGTAAAATCTTGCTGTAATTGTCGACAATTTTTGTTTATTGGAAATAATCCCGTTTTTAACTTTATCTACCTTGGTTAAAAATATTATTCTAATGTGCCCAAAATGCAAGTTTCTGGCTTAAGTGAGGTGGAGAAGATATTTTAAAAGGTATGAGCGGGACGGAGAGGGCCATCTTACCAAGGGATGTTATGGATATCCGTTACCGTAACCGAAACTATCGGATATCCGAAATAAAAAAATGTCCATAACCGTAACCGAAACTGATTCAAAAGTTACGGATAGTTTCGGATAAAGGCCAAACTGCAAAACTCTATGAAATCTGCAGTATACACGCCGCAGCTGCAATGCCGCGCTGCCGATTTCATAGTTTTGCAGTTTGCGGTTGCAGTTTGCGGTCTGCGACCCGTCTTGGAATTGTACCTTAAATCTTAATATTTGTTACCAACTTGTCTGGCATTCGCTGGCACCATCTAATATGCCAGCCTGTTTTACCTTTATCATACATAGGTGTCGTCTTAGTTGGTACATAAAGTAGCTATGTGGGTCACGCTCACGCAGCATCTTGCTATTTGAATTATACCCACATTTTTGAAATTCTAATAATTCCGTAACCGAAATTATCCGAGACTTTCGGATAATCTGAAATGATTTCATATCCGTGACCGTAACCGAAACCGGTGTAATATTATTCTAATATCCGTAACCGTATCCATAACCGAAACTTCATATCCTTATTATCCCTGTTACCAAGTACAAGTGCAGGCAGAGCAGGTAGTAAAGGCGCGCGCGCACGGGTGACTTTTGTCACAGTATGTCAACTACTAATTACTGTCATGGTGACAAAAGTATCTGTGACTGACTGTACGGTAGTCAGTCACAGAAACTTGAATTTTGGGCACATTAGAATAATAATTTTTAACCAAGGTAGATAAAGTTAAAAACGGGACTATTTCCAAAAAAAAACAAAAATTGTCGACAATTACAGCAAAAATTTACCAAGTGTTATACCATTTTAAAATCCTTACTAAATGCGCCAAAATATGACGTCACTTGCCACACTCGCGTAGTACATTTTTTTTTCAGTACAGTCAGTTTAAACTAGGCAAAATTTTTATTTTGAAATTTTTTTTGGGAATAATGTATTTTTTTCATCCAAGCTGGAGCAGCTGGTTTTGTAATTTTGATAACAATTTAGAGAAGCATTATTCAGGGTTACATAACAAAAAAAAAAATTTGGAAAAAGTGAAGATTTGTGGCAACACGAGCAAAAGGACCGTCACCTGGAGTAGAATTTTTAGATTTTTTTTAAATGCCTATTATTTTTAAAATATGCCACATAGAATTTTTTTTATATTTTTCTGATAACCAGCACAACTTGCCTCAACACCCAGTTCCGGCTTGACGTTACATTACGGGACACCCTGTATAAAGAAGATAGTATAAAATAACGTACATTATTATTATGAATCAAACGGCGCTGGTCTCAGTTTACTTATCAACTAGTGTTAAGGTCTTTTACATAATTTTTAACTAAGTATGCATGTAAAATAACTTATACAAAAGAAGAAAAAGAAGAATAATAAAACTTAACACTACTTCAAATAAAGACCGGTCGCCGAGCAGATAGAATTTAGTCCAATGACCCCAAGCTATCCTTATCGGTCGCGCGCTTCAGCAGTGGACGTCCTATGGCTGAAATGATGATGATGATGATGATGATAAAATGTTGCTTTATTCAAATTCCTACGCTAAAAATTATCCATTTGTATTTAATGCCACTATGCAGTCCTAGTTTAACTATTATGAGAAAAACTCATTTTTGCATTTCTCATACTAGTTACTATTCAAGTAGCCATAAGATAAAAATAATACAGAATACATAGGCTTGTGATACCTTTTTAGAATCTCAATTAACCAAGGAAGTTTTTAAGGTAATGGGCACGATGGTCT
Organism: Ostrinia furnacalis; assembly: GCF_004193835.3. NCBI lineage: Eukaryota > Metazoa > Arthropoda > Insecta > Lepidoptera > Crambidae > Ostrinia > Ostrinia furnacalis. Next base: position 157,955 of record NW_021134518.1, read on the forward strand.
TCCTACATTTTTTTTACACGACGGCTGATCAAAAGTGCAAGACAATGAATTAATTTTTCCTTCTTCTCTGCAATTTCTTAAAATTTTCATACTTTTAAACTAGTTTGTCGAACTTTAATCTTTTCTTTTGATAGCCCAACTATCCCTTGTGATAACGAAAAAAACTAGATTGAAAAGTATCCTCATTTGTAGAAATGGCATGAGAAAAAGTAATCGCAGGTGGCAATTTTCTAAAAATGCACAAAAACTTAAAAATCTTGAAAACGGTGATATTTTTACTGGAGTCAAAATTGGACGTTAAGGAAACCATGGCGAGGCCTATCGATGGTTACAGGGTTATCCATTGTTTTTGGGACACCCTGTATGTATACCTACAGTTCTTCCCTTTCGCATTTAGTCACACAAACGCAAGTAGTCCTACTCGGATTCGATCCCAATAGCAAATGGTTACATGAAAGTATTTTCAAGTTCGCAAAAAGAGAATGTTTTATGAATCTATTCAACATTATTAATTCTTGTTACAGATGCCTGAAGAGCAAGCTTTCTGCTTACTAGTACGTCTCATGTACGGTTACGGACTCCGTGAACTGTACAAGGACGGCTTCGAAGCCCTTTATATGAGGCTACACCAGCTTGATAGACTTATGGAGGTAAATACTTCTTTAAATTTCAAATACATACCAAAAGGCTACATTTCTACCTTTTAAGTAATATATTTTTTAATTAACATCAGATAGTAACGTCATCTACTGGCACATTCCTTGTACTCGAAGAGGAAATGACCTGCTCTGATAAATAGTTTTGATTGTTATCACCACAATAACCCAATGTGGTCTAAAGCTACTAAAGAAAAGAACTACTAAAGTTTGCTGGAATATCCCTGTCAATTTGTAATTTTTTTTGGCACATCCATTAACTGTTCTATTTTATTATATCCAGGAACAACTGCCCGATCTACGCGCTCACTTCCAAGAGTTGGGCGTGGAACCACACATGTTTGCGTCGCAATGGTTCCTCACGGTGTTCACAGCGAGATTCCCTTTGCCTTTGGTAAGTAAGAGCTCTAGGGTTAGGGACATTTTGTGCATATTAAATGATACTAGCGGCCGCCTGTGACTTCGTAAACGTGGTTCCCGTTTCACCCCCTTAGGGGTGGAGTTTCGTAAAATCCCGTCTTAGTGAGCACCTATGTTCTAAAAGGAACCCCCATGTAAAATTTGATACTCATAGCACATGTAGTTTCTGAGATTTCGTGATGAATGAGTGAGTAAGTCAATAAGTGCCCTTTCACTTTTTACCCGATTGCGCCAGAAGGAGGGTTATGTTTTTCGAGTGTCGGAACCACACCGCCTTGTAATGTTTTCTTTGTGGTCTAGCTATAGACGTATTTCGTTGGATAATGTTTATTAATAGTGATTATAAATAAACTACTGCCAATAATGGCAGTCGGTCATAAGTCCGTTTAGTTCAACAGCATAGCAAACGCTAAAGTTCGTCAAGACAATCTAATTAATTTATTTCTATTTTTCAGGTATATCACATCCTGGATGTGTTCTTGCTGCAAGGAATAGACACGCTGTTCCAAGTGGCGTTGGCTCTTCTGTCACGCTCGCGCAAGGACTTGTTGACACACGACTTTGAGGGTGTTCTCAAATATTTTAGGTAAGTTACTTTACTCTTTACATTTATGTTGCCGTCGCTTTTGCATTTTTGTTACAAAATATAAGGTCACCTCCAACAGACAGACGATATTTAAGGGACAAATAAAACGTCTTAAATTAATTCGTTTTAGATAGTACAACCATATTTTTAGAATGCTAGTTTTCGAGATTTTTTGATGTTATGTCGAGTGTACCCGAAGTGCTCAGTGCGGTCCGGAGGCATGGCATCGATCGTGCCAGACAGTGCATCCGTGTACAAGGACGTCACGTCCAGCAGCTTATGTAAATTAATAATGTGAAAATGACAGAGAGAGTTTAAAAATAAAAATATTACATTTAGTTTGTTAGGAAAAGTAAAAACAGAAACTAGCCTATTTTTTTTGGTTTTAATGCTAGGGTCCAATTTTTCTAATATAATTAGATGCCCTATTAAAATTTCGTCTGTCTTTCGGAGGTGACCTTATATGTATTTAGCGTCATATTTGCTTAGTGAGTTGGCGCCTTAGTCCTGTCAATCGCTACTGGCGTCAACTGGTGGACGCAAAATATGATAATCCGCATTAAGGCAAAAAGGCATTAAGTCCGCCTTATGTTCCGTTCTATGTGCATATAAGTTTTAAATAAATAAATAATCCTCGAAATTTACTCAATAATTTTCTTTTCCACAGAGTGACACTACCAAAGAAGTGTCGCGCAGAAGAATCATCGCGACAGATCATAAAACTTGCGTGTAGCATTAAAGTGAAACGACTTGCTAAATATCAGCAAGAATACGAAAAATTTGTCAAGGGTACGGTTTATACTTTTCTTATCAACCGACTTCAAAAAAGGAGGAGGTTCTCAATTCGACCCGTATGTTTTTTTTTCTATGTTTGTTACGCGATAACTCCGCCAATTATGAACCGATTTGAACTAATCTTTTTTCGGCGTATAGGTAATACCTCAAGGGTGGTCCCATTTAAATTTAATAATAGAAAAAACAACCCCCAAGGGTGGAAAATTGGGGATGAACTTTTTTATACGCAATATCTCCGCCGATTATAAATCAATTTGAACGATTATTTTTTTGTTGAATAGGTATTATCAAAAGGGTGGTTTCATGCGAATTTGAAGAAAATATTTCACCCCCAAGGGTGGAAAATTGGGGATGAACTTTTTTATACGCAATATTTTTAATTTTTAGTTTTTTTTTGTGTTCACGCATTTGAAGTCGGTTTTATTTTTTTTAAAAGTTATTTTAGAAATTCTTAAACATATTTCAATTAAGGAATCTATTTAAGTGTTAAATTATTTATTACAGAGACTACCGAGAAAGAAAAGATAAATGTGGAATTAGAGAGGCTCAAAATGATAAACACACAGCTACAGCAGGACAAAGAGGGGTTGGAAACCCAGTTGAATGAGGTAAAAATAATCTTTAGTCTATATTGTCTGTGGTAGAATACTAAAAGCGGCAATAGCCGGTGAAAGGTTTCGATCTGTCCGAATCGAGATCTGAGGAACGCGGGTTCGAACCCCGCCGCCGCTCGACTATTGTGGTGAACCCACTCGTATTGTTCGCACAAGCATATTTATTTAGCTAACCTCGAGGGGTTAACGGGAAAAATAACACACCAATCACATGTAGATTATTTTTATGTGGCTACATCAGTAAACTATCCTATCATATACTAATAAATTCAATCATTTGTTCCCCAGGCTCGTGGCTCGTTGGTGGAAGCCAAAAAAGATACAGCACACTACGCGGCCGTTGCTCACGACTACCGCGAGATATGCGCCCGTTTAGACAAACAGCTGCATCAGGTCCAGGTGAGCTACTGGCATACTTATTGCAATCGGCATATGGTTCAAAATTATAATGCAAGCTTTACACTATGTTTTGTAAAATGTACCATTCTACTATTGTTTCGAAAAGATAGTGATACTTATGCTACGATTAGTGGCTTAAGCAGTGCTTATTCAAAAGCCTTAGTACTTTGCACAAGTATAATATCTAGTTGGTGTATAAAGTAATAAGACCAATGCTTTGCTTTTGAGTCACTTTTCACTGAAATAATCTTCACTCTAATAAGCATTATTTTATGACTATATTTTGCCGTGTAAACTGTTACAGGACTACGTAAAGGATTGTGTAAATTGTAGCGTCAAATTTGCACAGAAGGATAAGGATAATAAAGACGGTGAGTGCTCTTTTCACACAATTTTAATTCTTATTCATAATATTCAAAATCCAATTTCCCTTACACAGCTCAAAAAGTATTTTCATCAGACAGCTAATTTTATATCGGACCGTCATACTAATAGAGTTGATTTTTGCACAGAATCTGAAGAGAAAGCTGAAGATAAGGAAGGTTCAAGCGACGCAGAGGCTAGACTCAGGCAGCGCGTGAGGGATCTCGAGCTGGAGTTGGCGCAGGTCAAACTGGCGCATGTGCAAGCGCAATGTAGCAACCAAGTGGGTAACATTATTGTTAAAGCCCGGTCTGTGAGCACGTAGAATTTTGTAATTGAGAATGTTACTAGGTATGCAAAATCACTTGAAACCTAAGTTACAGTTAGGCTTTTACATTTACAAATACATTAGTTTTTATTTCATTCAAAAATACCCAGTAGTTATGATTTTATAGGCATTCAAAGTTCGCTTAAATATTGAGTCCCGCCAACGGTCACGTGACCGCGCGTGACGTACATTCACAGTGTCCGCTCACTAGAAAACGGATATAAACATACTTAAATACATTTTTTTATGTAAATACAAACTTATTATACATATTAACACCCAGACCCATCACAGAAATTAAAATTGAACCAAATCCAAACTTGATGCGATTGTATCGTTTTATTGCGAATTACCTTCCAGCTTCATCATTAGACCCTGATTATTATATAGAATTAAAGTACTCATCAATACAAAACGAACGAGCCCAAAATCGATGGATTTAAGTCGTTTTATTATAGAGTTCCTATGGCCACCTTCCAGCTCCATCATCAGATCAGCTCCATGTCATCATAATATTGCATGGTCATCCAAATCACATGTGTTTGCAAAATTTCAGCTTAATCGGTTGCCTGGAAGTGGGTCTTAATTCAGCTTGCAAGATTCCACCCATACAAATATGAGCCAGTCACTGAAATATGACGTCACGCGCATAAAATGGAGGGCCGGCCACCGCCCGCACTTTTAAAATTCAATATCTTGGAAACTAATTGACGTATCGAAATAATTCTTTCACGAGTATTTTTTATTTTTAACAAAGAATACAGAAAGCTAAAAAACAAAATTAGTGAACATTCTTCATTATATTGCTGTCGCGACTGTGCGACGGGCGCCCGCATTGAATGTCCGAGCGCGACAGCAACACAATTACGCGCGAGCGATAAGGATGGGTAGCTTGGGGTGATTGGACAAAATTCTACGTGCTCGCAGACCAGCCTATAGTTCTAATCGATACATTACTCGACAAAAGATTGATATCGATTTGTCATTCATCATTTCAGCCATAGGACGTCCACTGCTGAACATAGGCCTCCCCCAATGCTTTCCATGTTGATCGATTTGTCATTAAAATGGCAGAATAATCACAAAACTTAATCATTGTACCGCGCTTCTCGATACACTGACTATTTTAAGGTTCTTTTCTTAGACTCAAACTTTTTACGATCTATTTTTTATTATCACACCGTTTTGCGACCAGATTTTTCTGATTTTCGTCTTTCAACGACTCGCTGATAAAACTTTTGTCACATCGCTTGCCCTCTAGCTACACAATCGCATAGTTATGAAACTTTGGATACATGGTTTTCATCTACATTATTGTTTTTCACAGGAATTGAGCCACCAACTGAACGCAGCCCTCAACGAGCTGCAAGCTTTGATGAATCAAAAGCAGTCCGTAGCGCCATGGCTCGTGCGCACTCTAGGTAAGAACACTTGGAACAACACAAAACTCACAATAATTGTTGAACAAAAAAAAACGTTTCACTCCTTAACTATAGATATAGCTCCCCTGACTAAACTTATAAATCCCCCAAGATAAAATAAAGCTTACATAATTAAAAACCAAATGCTCGCCTCAGCATTCGATGTTTCACACCCCGCACACTCATTGCGGGCGCCCGTCGCACAGTCGCGACAGCAATATAATTACGCGCGAGCGATAAGGATGGGTAGCTTGGGGTTATTGGACAAAATTTTACGTGCTCGCAGACCAGACTATAGTTTCAATTTGCCTCAATTTGGTTTTATACCTTCAGGGTTGTTAAATATTTCAAAAAATCTGCAATAACTTTTTCTAATGCCTGTAACATTCATGTTTTAATTTTCATCCTGTCTAACATAATCACCACTACAGCATGGTCATGAAATCGAAATCAGTTCTTTGTATTTTTTTCTGTATTATCATTGAGACTAATTTTGTCTTTTAAAATTATTTTAAGTTCCCAAATCAATCTAGCCTTTAAAAGAGCAATGGGAAAATGATTCCCACTTTATTTTGAGCCTTTTAACATCCAAAAGCCTGCAATTTTTTGTACAATTGACAATCAAATGTATAATCGGTTCATAAATGTTTCTTTACCCCATTGTAGGTCATTAACGCGATGTCCTATACCAGAGCAGTCGAGGTGATTGAATTAACTTGCTGTTTTAATGTTGCTGTGGCAATGCTAATGTCGATGTTAACTAACAGTCCGCTTGTCAACCGTTAACGCATCGTTATTGTTTGTTATTTAGATTAACGCTATTTTTAACTTCGCATTGTTCGTTTATTAATGCCTGGTAGATTAACCCTTTCCTTTCGTATCATTGTAACATTAATGTAACATTTCTAGTACTTTGTAGTTTGATAGTTCTGCAAGAAAACTAATTTCTTTTTTATTAATCATAGACTGAATGGTTTAGGGACTTTTAATACAAATTATGTCATTTTCTTCACTCGGTGTAAGGTTTCTGAGACAGAATGTGAAAATGTGTTAGAAAATAGTTCCTATGTTTACATAAAACTTTCTTTCAAGGTTCTATCATGGAAGCGGCACAAAATCGGCCATCATTCCAAACGTACCTGCCAAATATGAATCAAGAAACGAGCTCGTTGCACAGACAAGGATCCTTCTCCAATTCTCACAGCAGTCAAAGTACCAGCCAGCCCAGTCTAGACAGACGTGTGTCCGAGCCATACAGCCCAGACGTCGTCCGCAGGAAGAAAGACCTCAACGCCAAACGGCATTCAATGCTCGTAGACTCAAACGTCACCAAAGAGGCGAAGGAACTGAACCGGCGGAGCCATGACGCCACCGTCGTCAAAAACCTCTCGATGGGTTGACCCCACGATACTCATTCGGTTAGTCTATATCCATTTTCAAGTCGTATGCCCACTCTTTCTGTAACGTAGAATGCGAACGAGACAGACTAAACCTTAAGAATTATTTTCGTGTTCGCAAATTATTTTTAAATTTTATTGATATTATTTTGGTGTGTATTGTGAGAATTTTTACTTTGTCTGTAATTTGTCGGTATGATAAAAAGTAATCTGCATTTATAGTCGAACAGTATTTTCCGCTGACATCTTATGATATTTATGTCCAAAAGTGAAAACAACACTAGTCATCATATTTTATAATGAACAGAAAAATATTTGCAAAATGATGTTATTGGATAAAAGTTCAAATATTATCACATATTATTGGAAATATAAAAAATATCTAATAGATTGTTTTATATTCATCGAGCTATGGCTCTTGATCTCACTTTAGTTCATGGGATCTATAATGAGCCTGCTCAGTGAGAGACAGTTCAGAAAAATATTTCTATACTTGTCCCAATCATGTAACTGATTTCAATTTGAATTACAATTGGTAGGTATATTCTGATGTTCCCATGACTAATATTTACTGTGAAAGAAATATACAAGCTCTATATTTATTGGAACATTGACCACACTGTTCTATTATAGAAATCTATATAAAAGAGTTAGGGATGTAATGATTAAATTGTCTTTTTTCATTTTGTTAAAATTCTGTATGAGGAATTTTAATATTACGACTGCTCTACTTCCATGATATTCATCATTATAAAACGTCTTCAACATAATTCCTACATAATTATTATCACTGTGTTTTTGATTGTAATGATTTAATTCCCTTCATTAAGTAGTGAGAAAAGTCACCAAACATGTAATGTAAGTGCACTGGATGTTGATCACGCATTTCATCACCATAATCATTTTGCAAAAAAATATTTGATTAAATTATTCTATAATTTATCAATTTTGTAGTAGTATAACTAGAAAAATATCATTACTAAACGAATGATAAAGTGTGTTTGTTCACTATGATGTGTGATGAAATGTGGCGAATTGTTTGGATGTAGAGGCGATGACACATCGAAGTAAACTGTAGCACTGTAATAAGTGCGATTTTTCAACAAAAATATGTCTTATGTGTCGTCGACTGTACCACAGAGTGAGTGCCTTTGTGTTGAAACAGACTGAGATGTGATGCTTGATTTATTTAGATATATTTATTTCACAGTATTTTTCAATTTTATTTACACATTTATGAATATTATTTTATATAGTTTTCTCTTATCCGTTTAGTAACTAGAAGTACGTGGGTTGACCGTCATGAGAAGTCGTATTATTACAGCATTACCTTATTTTATGGACAACCTTCGTATCTATTTAGTAACGGCCTTTATTGATTATTTTATATAATTTTCAAAATTAATGGATCGGAAACAAACGCAATTATGAGTAATCGAGTAGATTTCTCTTATTTTAAGGCTGCGAAATCCTGTAACCACGTTAAAATTGTTTTCGAAGGTGAAGGCGTTAAAAATATGATTGTGAAAATCTGGGACCTAATCTAAAGAGTTTATATGATTCTGTATATTTTCACTTAAGGAGGTTTATGATTAAAATCGCAACGCATTACATTTTTAATAAACAAACGTATCATTCTCAACAAGCAACTCCAATGTAAAATAAAAAAACCAAGCGTTGATACAAATAGGACAGTTGTATTACCAGACATAAAAACTGTTCTTCGGTGTTGCTACTAATTTAAATTTTAAATGCAGTATTTATAATTGAAATGAAAAGTAACTAAAATATACGAATAAAAAATTCCTCATTAAAAATAACAAGAATATTGACCTTATAATTCTTAAAATATTAAACTTATAATATCATATTAATATTAATAACTAATATGAAAAAATATAAACTATTCAATGTACTATGAAAAAATATATGTGCATTTTTGTGTTGTGTTATGTTAAATTCAAATTATTTGTGTTTAATTACAATTCGAATGATATTTAAATGTAGTAATAGTTTTAGGGTATACATACTACATTACTTTAAGTCACATTTTATGTCACATGACGTGTAATCTTCAATCATTATATCTATTTACTTCCTCTCACATGTAGCGAACAAGAAACATTTTTGTATATATGTATTTCGAACAGGCCTAACGTAGGGAAATAACGTCTGCTATCTAATGGACCATTGGGTCAGGTTTTGAGATGTTTACTATAATTATGTAGCTATTGTCGAACTGTTTTCGAAAAAATGCGAAGGGACATGGCTGAAAATAAATGACTCTCGAACCGAGAAAATTATAAATTAGTTTTTTCACAATGTTTTATTGCTGGGTGATAAAATAATTGTTCCAAATTGTCAGTTTTTTATTTTGAAAGCGATGCCCCGCCTTTTTCATGATACAAAGTACAATCATACTCTTTGTATCATCTAAAACAGATAATAGTTATTGTAAAATATCTCGAAATCGGTCATATTTAATTAAATGTCTATTGCAATCGAATGTATCTAAACTCTTGTCTTGTCTAGGTCCACACACACTCACTTCGCTTGTAAGTGTATGTCTACCTCCACAAAACAAGCGGCACAAGAGCTTATTTTGATGTGTAGGTACGTAGCGATAGATGCTACACGGAATCAACCTACAAATGCACCTAACTAGATTTGTGTAACATAGTATTGCTAGCTTTTTAGCTCACAAGAGCTAGGCGTTGTATCTAACCTCCACGTAAAGTATTGCTATGTGAAAAATATGCTTTTACTGATGTTGACTCGTGATAGAAATATTTAAATCATCAGTTACAGTCACGACGAATGTATGCGGTCCACTATTTTCAATTAAATCATATTTGTATACATACATACATTCCAATGCTGAAAAAAAACTAAAATTGTATATATCAAAAGCAGGTAGATTCCTTGTAAATTTAACTGTAGTAGTTACCTATAATGCTGTTTCGAATGTACTCATCTTAATACATGCATAAAGTATTACCTAATTATTATAAGATTTATAATTTCTGTTAATAACATAAACCCTTTTTTCTCTTCAGTGGTTGAATTTCACAAAAATAAAATACATTTAATTGAAATTAAAGCCCTTGAAAACAGGTTTATTTTCAGAACTTATAAATCAGATATTATTGATATTTATTTTAATAAACGTAGAATCTCGGCTTTATTGTATTGGCTAGACGCCATATTATTTTGAACGTATGTTATTGTGTCATTCATTTATAATCTTCTAAGTTATAATCATCACTGTACCTGTAGCTATTCTTATGAACCTATCTTTTAATTAATAATAATTTAAATTGTAGTCTTAGGCTCTCTTATTCTAAATTGATTTTATTGACAATAAAAATGTTTATGCTATCGAATACATATCCACATGTTATTGAAGTGCCTGTGCGCATTATATCTTCAATACAGCTTTGATGTTTTGTAACGAACAGTTTGTGTTGATTTAAGAGATAACCAGCTAAAATGACTTTAAATATTTAGTAAAATATTTATACCACTATTTGATAAAAGACCTCTCCATCTTATGAAAGCTTTTAGAATGCCAGGCTAAGAGAGTGTGTTTTTATCCTTTTACGGAGCTCCAGATAATTGTTGGTAAAACAGATATAAGTGCAGCATTAGTGCCATTATTATCTGTTGTAGAGTTTTAGAGGTATTATGGTGGTATTGTAGTCATTAAACCTTCAATACATCTTTCAACACAAATGACGAGGCGTCTTGCTCGGCATGCTTCATATCATGCTGCATTATTCTATAAACGGCAAGACTGTACTGCCTCTAACGAATTAATATCGTTGCAAATATTGTATGAATAAAAGCATTAGTCTGTCATATCTTATGTTGTTTGTGATACACGAGTGGACTATAATTTCCTTGTATTTCTTTTGATTTGAGTCCTGTATGATCTCTAAATTACCTAATTAAGATATTAAATACTATACTTTAAACATATTTATTGGAGTTTTCATTTATAATATCTATCTGTTCCGTCTTTTATGATAAATGTCGCAGATGATATAAATATAAGATACCACAAGTCTAGAAAACCATTCTTATGCCACAGTCTTCTAAGGGAATGCGATTTCTCTATTACGATTTTAAGTATTCGTTTTGTGGCGCCATAGGGAACCATTGTAAATGTAAGTAACAATAATTTTAAAGCTTAGCAATGTTATAGGGATATTGTTGTTTATAGTAACTATATTAATAGCTTTATAAATAATGCCAGGATATCTAGCCGAAAGCAACGTAAGAATGAGTTTATTCGCTAAGAAGTGTTGTTTTAGTCTGTCATTTAATAAACATTTTACAATGGTAATATTTTGTTTAATTTCAACAAGATACCTAGGTACATTTAGTAACAACTTCTAGCTAGATTATTAATTAAAACAAAATGAATTCGAAGCTTCAAATAAATGTAAATCCGCTCTATAAGATAGAAATTAGTATAAGTATCTTCTAAATTATTCGTGAGAAAAATAGGTCTTTTTTAGTGAAATGTGTGAATGAAAAAGGTCTTCATTATGACTAGTCTTAGTAAATAAACACAATACTTAGACACATCTGACAGCCAGCGCGTCGGCTGACAGTCGACGCAGGCGCAGCGAATGACGCACGTTCGACAAAACAGTGGCAATATTTTTAGACTCGTCTACGTGACATGCGGTAATCATTCGCCTGTGCGCTGAATTAATACTAAATTGGTCGTTTACCTGCATACTTTTTATTGAAATCAATGGTTTTGTACTTTTGTATGCAGGTGTAGTCTTAATTGTACTTATATTCCATGTGGCATCAGATACTTTTAATCAAAAAGCTACATCGTCATTTGGCGCTGCTATACTGGGAATTTGTACAGCAATACATAAATCAGTTACCGGTATCTGTTTTGAAAGCTTGTCTTTTTGCAGACGGACGGTAAGGAAGTCTCCCACAGAGAGAGAGAAGGGTACAAACATGTCACCTCATGTGGTGCAGTTAACGCAAACAATAATATAAATTGGATTCTACAGGTGTGGTTGGAATGTCTCGAGAATGAAGCAATACACGAACAGTCCATACAATCCACGAAGAGGCCCATACAATCCATGTAGGCTCTATGATAAAATAGGTATGTTTAATGCAAACGTGTTTGAATATGGCAAGTAAAGGATGTTGTATCCTCTACGCATATTATGCCTAGTAGCAATGTGAACAAACCTTAAGTTTTTTATAAGTAATCCTTGAAAACTGTGCTTTTCAAAGACATTTGAGATGGTCCTAGTTTCAAGAAGAACAAAAAGCATCACCTTATCTTTTAAATAGGGACAGTCCTTCCGTTAACAAACGAAGCGCAAAGATGAAAGATTAACGGTTGATAACGATTTGCCGATGGCTTCTAAGCTTTACCACAGGCTTCACAACCAGTTTCGTTCGTCTCGAAGGAGGCGTTGAGATTTTCCATGTATAAACTGATGGAAGGAAGAGGAAGTGATCTTGAGATCCATATCAGCTATAGCCTTGTAATTATGGCAGATAACCGCTAGTGTTGGTTAAACTCGCGTTTACTGCGATAACATTGGACACGACCGTGCAAAACACAGCGTGTAGAGACGAGACATACAACGGGTGAACGGTTCTGTGTGCTTACCATGAGTTTACGTTAGGTGTGCTCGCTAGCGACTGCGTAAAAAAATGACATTTAAATGTATGACATATTGTGCAGCACCCCTAGCGGCTACTTTCAAGAAATAAAATCTTCATATAATTTTTTGACGTATTCGCTAGCGAGCTCACCCAACGTAAACTCATGGTAAGCACACTGTAGAGCGATTTTTCTTCACCTTGCTTACTTAAATAAATATCTGGAAATTCTATTCTAAAACATTTTTTTTAAGATTATTAATTGCAAATTAATTAAAAATTGTGTTGCCACTTAATTACGCAGATTTACACGAATTAAGAAATTGACTATTTAAAACGAAGCTCGATGGACAGCCCCAAGAAGAAAGCTAACAGTGCTTTTACGTGAAACAGCTCTGAAAAAAGTATAACGGAAATTACCGAAAAAAAAGGATGACTATGGTGACACATGGCGGCCTCTATTCCCTTTGGTAGTTTTTTGTTCCTTCTAACTGTTGGTAATAAGTAGGTAGATATTAATTAGTTAAGTAAAAAAGTGATAAGATGCTTGAAGAGGGAAAACATACAACACCAAGGCACATGCAATATGTAACTAATCGGCTTACCTACCTACCTATTATCTAATTGCAGTTATCAATAATGCGACTGGCGAAGAATATTTTCCAGTAAGTTGTTCAATCATCAACAGCCCTTTACAGTCCACTGCTGGACTATGAGCCTCCTCCACTATAGTGGAGGGTTTTGCCATAATCTCCACGCTTGGCGGGCGGGTTGGAGATCGCAGTTTAAAAGCCGTAGCCGTGTGGTGACGGCAGAGTAGAATACATTTGTCACCAACCCCTACTCTTCCCACGGGTGTCGTAAGAGGCGACTTAGGGACTACACATCAAACAGAGAATGGGCAGCAGCGCTCTCTGAAAAGTTGTTCAATGTAAGAACATAATTATGTTCAGTTGATTGCTTGCCTCTCGTGGGAATCTTCTATCTTAGTAGGGATAAAAAGTATGAAGTTTAACAAATAAGGCATTTACGTTGATCCCTCATCTTAGTACATACCTACAAAACTACAAAGGTGTGCTATGTTTCTAATTGTCTAACAAAGCAATTTGCTAACCAGGTGCGATTGCGGTCAAATACCTGCCTTGTCTAGCATAAAAAGAAAATTGTTAGCAACATTGAAACATTTGCAAGTGGAATTTGCTTGCTTGCCGAACGTCAGTTACAAACTCAATCAATACATTTGCTTAGTTTCAGAAAAACTAAAACTACCAAGTTCAAATGCTATTCTAATACTTTTTTCAAAAGGCAGGTGCTACCCCCAGATGTGAGCCCCCAGCGCACGCGGCATGGAACGTGTGAAAGGAAGTAACCCACGTAATTCCGTTTCCCCTAGCCAAAAAACAATGGTGTTTCTATGGCTTGTTCCACGAATGTGTCATGGTTATCTACACTNAATACTTAGTTATTAAAAACATCACAAAAATCAACTATATTTTTCGATAATTGACTTTAATAAACGCATTGAACATAAATTAATAGTTTTTAATTTAAAGAAACAGAACCAGTACTTTTTAGGAATCGTTTTTTTGAACACGAACCATGAAATTTGAATATTATCAATAAAAAATTGTTACAATAATATTTGTAATTAAAAAAACATTTTTTTTTTTGTTAAATAACACCTATACAAAATATTTCTCTAAAAGTAGGTTTTACTAACTCTTCGAAAAAAATCGATAGATAAATCGCTACGGTTTAGTTATGTGACATCTCTAAATCTTTCAAACTCGAAACGCCATACGGATCATCTTAGGTGAAAAAGACTATAGTGTGTCACTCGCATTACAGTGTCGCGCCCTAGTGTCACACTGTAAGGTCTTACTCGCCTCCTAGTGCCTCCAGTGTCGCTCGCGTCTTGACGCGAACAATATCAAGGTGTTGCACCAGAGTAAATACAAATGAGTAGGTCATCTTCATAAAAATTGATTATTCGTTCATTCATTGAATTGATCATTGATTGAATTGATTAGCAACTCACCGCTAATCAACGCTAAATTATGTCAGTGTGTGCGTGCGCACCGCATATGTATTGGCGCGCTCACATACAAACCGCGCTCGGTGCGTTTCCATGAAGATGACCTACTCATTTGTATTTACTTTGGTTGCGCCCTAGTGTCTCGCTCGCGCCCTAGAGTCTCGCTCACGCCTTAGTCCCTCTCTTGCTTATGGCTCCAGTAGCTACTACGTCACGTCTCTCTGTAGGGAAGTGGTGTGATATAACAATGATACTAACCCCTGCCTGTATAGCTCTTCCTCCTCCAGCAAGTATCCCAGCGAGGAGACGGCAGGAGGCACCTCCACATCGTTCTTAGGTCGGGGCACGTCGTTCTGTGGGAAGAAAGATAAAATAATCAGTGAATAAGAATATTCGGTAAAAACAAAAACTTAGTGCTCAATGCGGGTTGCAGTCGCAGACCAAGAGCCAAGGTATTATTAGTTTGTTAACATAACTAGCATACATAGCTAGTAAAAAAACTAATAAAACTCAGTTCAGTTCAGTTAATCTCAGTCGGAGTTTGTCAGTGTTTGTACAGTTTGCAATCTGATAACTTAATAGCGCCCTAGTGTCTCACTCGTGCCGTAGTGCCTTGCTCGCGACCCAGTGTCTCACCTTAGTGTCTTAGTGGCGCCCTAGTATCTTGCTTGCATCCTAGTGTCCCACCGTAATGCCTCAGTGGCGCCCTAGTGTCTTGCTTGCCCCTGTAGTATGTGTACGCGCCAAACCTATACAGTGTGTCCGGGCATGTAGTGATCAAACTTTAAGGGCGTAATCTATGGACAATTTTATCGATGAAAATACTTCAAATTTGGGGCCTGACCCATTTCTCGAAATCTTACATCGATTTAAGTTTTTAATTTTTAGTTTACACCTCTTCTTTAAAAAACAAGTAAAAGCGTGGGTAGCTTAACATTAATAGGCAAGTATTTTATATCATGCGATAGCCAATAAAATTATCTATTAGTAGAAGAAGAAAGCAGACACAAGTTTCATACATTTTATGGGAGTAAGATTGGATTTAATTAGAAAAATACATTACTTTTTTAACTTCTTTTTCAGTTATTTTCCAACACAAGAAAAACCAGGTCGTTAAGGTATGTTTTATTTGCATTGTATTTTTTGTATTTGAGCTATTCTACAAAACGAATGTAAATTTATTAGTCTACGTCTATTAGTTTCGACGTAATTGTTGAACAAAGATACCCCTTCCCAGCGGTTTCCATAGTAATCGGAATAGGTTGTGTGATTCTTTCAGGCAGTGCTTTTTCGCATGTCACGTGCGCTATGGAAACCGCTGGGAAGGGGTATCTTTTTTCAACAATTACGTCGAAACTAATTGACGTAGACTAATAAATTTACATTCGTTTCGTAGAATAGCTCAAATACTAATAATACAATGCAAATAAAACATACCTTAACGACCTGGTTTTTCTTGTGTTGGAAAATAACTGAAAAAGAAGTGAAAAAAGTCATGTTTTTTTCTAATTAAATCCATTTTTACTCCCTTAAAATGTATGAAACTTGTATCTGTTTTCTACTTTTGCAAATAGATAATTTTATTGGTTATCGCGTGATATAAAATATTTGCTTATTAATGTTAAGCTACCCACGCTTTCACTTGTTTTTGAAGGAAAAGGTGAAAACTAAAAATTAAAAACTTAAATCCTTGTAATTGTGCGATAAATGGGTCAAGCCCCAAATTTGAAGTATTTTTATCGATAAAATTGTCCCTAGATTTGGCCCATAAAGTTTGATCACTACATGCCCGGACACACTGTATATTTGACGTTGCTGCGTAAACTGACACACACAATATACTCACATCGCACAGTATAAACTACTTTCATTGACAACTCCCGGTCCCCACATTACATGGCGACCCTGCCAGTGCTGCCTTAGGGCAGTACTGTGCAATAAAATAATATGTTAAAATTTTAATTGGTGTTTATTTAAATGGACTAAAATGAAGTAAAATCAATGAAGAATCGGAATAAGAAGTGAATTTGAAGAAAAAGTGAAGGAACTTCAGAGAAATAAAGAAGATATAATGTGTCAGAAGACAAAAGATAATTAAAATGAAAACGGAAATGGAAATGCTGGCTGCCGGGCGTAGATGGTGCCAGATGGAGGTTTGGTGATGTGCAGGGCGCTGGGAGAGTTCGAGTCAGATGTTAGTTAATTGCTGGCTGCCGGGAGAGTTCGAGTCAAGGTTCCGGATGCCGTCGGATGATGAAGCTCGCGTTAAGGAGATGAAATAATTAGCAAGTACCTACTAAATTACGCATTTCTTAAATTTTAACATTATTTTGAATACCTATATAAAATAAAAAAATACATTTTAAATAACTTAAATAACTAATTTTGTAATTCACATGTGGCCACTGTGTAATTTGTGTATTTTTTTTAGAAAATAAGAATTTAACGTAGCTAGAAGGGTCAAATTAAGTAAGTAATTTTGAAGTCTGAATAATGTCCAAAATTATAACATTATTAACACATTTTTAAATATTTGATATTAATTTGCAGTTTACTTCATCAAATATACATTTCAAAACTTTTAAAAGAAATTGGTTAAAGACTTTATTATATCTATTAATTGTTTATTGTAATTAATTTTGTTTGCTTAATTAAAAGAGTTTTAATTGCAGATTTACACCCGTATTCACAAACGATACTTACCTATGCAAAGCAGCAACGCTATGCGAAATGAGACATTTCTCAATGCGTTCCATATGACAAGCCTTTCAATTCATAAACAATACTTAAACGACCCTTGACTATGCAAAATCAGAGTGTTGAATAGAGTTCTGTGACTGTGATTGGTTCGCTTATGTTACGCACTTCACTCCGCTAACTGACATGACATTCCTGTCATTCAAACGGTGCAACGGTTTATAAGTGTCGTTATTTTGTGGATTTGTGAATTAAATAATATAAATAAATATGGATAAAACTACAACTATCAGGTTAGTATGAATATTTCGATTAATAATAATAGTGAAAATCATGTTTCAATCATTATTTTTCAGATAAAAAAGCTGCCGTTTTCTTCTTCCGAAAGAGAGCTGCTGATTGTAGCTTAATAAGAGAAAGGCCTATTATTGAAGACAAGCATATTATTATCCTCTCTAAAATATCGAGTTGACGAAGCAGGCCTGGGAAACTCTAACAGTGGCTTACAATTCTCAACCATATTTTATGTTTCACAAAGGCTCACACATCAACTGAAAAGCTGCTGGAATAATTTAAAGACCCAAAGAATGAAAGAACTTTCTCAGGAATCAATCAAACGTTCTCAACACCCACTAGTAAGTAATGTTTTTAGATTAGCAAGCTGAAGTGGCAATGGGCAGGGCACATAGTACGCAGAACTGATGGCCGATGGGGCAGAATAGTTCTGGAATGGAGGCCGCGTACCGGAAAACGTAGCGTGGGACTTCCACCTACAAGGTGGACCGACGACATCGTAAAGGTAGCAGGGAAGCGCTGGACGCAGGCCGCTTCCAATCGATCAACATGGAAAGCATTGGGGGAGGCCTATGTTCAGCAGTGGACGTCCTATGGCTGAAATGGTGGTGGTGGTGGTGGTGGTGGTACATATACTGAAAATGTATCATTAGAAATCAACTACGGGGGCTAAGGAGATAAAAGGAGGGTTGGAAGTTTATATTATGAAAGTCCTATGTGTTTAAAGTAAGAGAGTTGAAATTTAAAATGTATGCGCTATAGATGCTAAGAGCGGATTTTACGAAACTCCACCCCTAATGGAGTAAAACGAGGTCCACGCGTACGAAGTCGCGGGCGGCCGCTAGTAAATTATAACGAGACAGTTATTTTGAAAATGAATAAAGAAACAATAAATTCATGAATAAGTGCGCTGATTTTAGTTAAACGATTACAATTTATTATAACTTAAACCTACATTGTATTTATGAAAAAAGTTCAGCGACTATATTACCTGCATAGGTTTGTTAATTTAACTACTTAGGTATTTATTTACTCGAGATTTTAAGGCTTTGTTTTTGTTTTACCCTAGCAATACTGTTGCGTTATGCAATGCATTCCGTTAGAAAAAATCTATTAATAGAACAAAAATGCGGGTACATTCATAATATTGGCAACCGCATATTTCACGTAGAATTGTCTGTCTTTTAGTGCAATGTCGGCTTTCAGCATCAATCAATATCTGTCGAGCTGTGTAATGATTATGTTGTGTTGTGAACAGTGTTTTGGCTACCAAGGAAACTCGAAGGCTACTTTCATAGGTGAGTATAAAACTGTGTTCATATTCTTCCGCGCCTTTGATTTTAACCACTACAAAATGCATAAAATTATCAATGTATTCGATTTAAGTTACCTAAATACCTACTGATAAGAATATTTAATTTGGCTTATTCCCAAAGGTCCACGACTCTATTGTCTTCCCACCGGGTCCATGAAATTTTAAAATAAAGTAAGAAAATGTTTTTTTTATTTTTAATGTCGTGGAACTCGGACCCCTTGGGAATCAAAGTAACTATGAACTTTTATTTTTTTTAAACAATAGAGCTGTTGACCCTTAGGAATAAGCCTTTAATATCACATTAGTGTAAGTACCTAACTAGTTAAATCGTTTTAACAAATTAAATCTCTGTAAAATAAGATCACAAGTTTCTACATACCTAAAGTGAGTTTTAGGTTCAAAGTAGGTGCTAATCTTTGTATGTTCCCTATTCTTCTTATTTATTATACAATAGAGAGTGGGCTCATTTTGTAAAAGAACTTATGCAACTCAACGGAGTAATGGATTGTAGAGTGTTACATTTTACTTGGGTACGTTGGTTGATTTTTAACGTGAAAGTAGATCGATCACATAATACCTACCTAGTAGTAACGGATGAAAAATGATTGTACTTACATATCGTAAATCAAAAACTTTGATTTCACATTATTATTAATCGACTACTAATTTGTTTCTATCATAAACTGGGCACAAAAGCTAAATTATCTATCATAAGCTAAATTAAAGTTAGCCAACAAGACAAATACTTAATTAGCAAGTAAGTAAGTAATAGGTAAACATCCCACTTCGGTGTGCAGGTCAATAATTTAATTAATTATTTTTGTTAAAATGCTAAATATTCTTCAGTCCAAACAGTGTAGGGTTCCATAAATCGCAAAACAAAGTATGGCATGTTAATTTCATATTCACAACCGTGTCCATAATTCAAAAGGAGAAAGGAAATAGAATCGTGTTTTTGTATCGGCGATAATAACCACGAGCCATAAGCTACTAGTATAATACGCGGTATAGTGATATTACTATGGTTACTTGATGCTTCGGTGACTGACCTTTCCATTCGCTGACGTCGGCATATTTTGTTCCGCCTCATTGCTTTATTGTTCCCTTCTTTTGCATAAATAACGATTGTCAGTTTCTATACATTTTGTTTAATTACTAAGGTGTAGATAGAGTTTGTAATTTGTGTAGATATGACGTGTAGGGTTAGAAGCTGAACTCTACAAGAGTCTGATAACGTTTTCACATTTAAATTTTTAAAAATTCTTCTCAAAGATGTTCAATTACACTAAAATAAACGTAAAATTCGATACGTTTTTACATGGCAGTTAATCTTTTAAACTACCTTCCGTATTTATTGAATGACTCCTCTTGCACAACGCTTTCATATTTTTACACATTTTATGTAATCTGAGGAGTTATGTCGTGACACGGAGAACACAATTAACCGTCCAATTATAATTTGTAAGTTATTATTTAAGATGGCCCTACCTGAATGGACAATTTGTGAAACGCTCGAAAATTTTTGTAAGTCTCATAAAAGCTCGAGTGAACTCGGTATCACTGTATAGACAATGGCATTTATTGTCAAGATAAGTTGGTGTATTATGGGCTTGTGTTATGTAGTACTAATGGGTTGGTAATGTAGCCCTTCATCAATAATATAGGGAGGTAGCGTTCTTTTTTTGTCAACTTTAATTAAACAAATAAATGTAGAGCATTCCTAATACTCGTAACTCCGACACATGGATTGGATGGAGATGTAATTAATGCATGTTTATTATTTTTTTAAGTAGTACATACTGTACATACCTATATTTAGACTATAGTTCGAGCGATTCTTTATCACACCCTTTCATGTTTTCACTCGCAGTTCGCACGGTGCGCGCGAGTCGGTGAAACCGTTGTCACTCGTAATCGTGGGTACTTTCTCACGCGACGCCTCAACTGTGGCCGATATGGTGAAAATTGCCCGCAAATCGGCGTCGTGTTTGTTTTCGTCGGTGAATTACTGCTCATGACCATGAGTGTTTTCACGCCCCCAAATGAAAGGGAAAATACAAAGTGGGGCAAAAGTCGACCGATTGCGTAATACTTACCCTGGTAGTTGGTCCAATTTAAACTTGAGCTATTGATGATATTATGCATGTATTGTTGCAGACAATGTTCGTACAAGTAATAGAAGAATATCCAGGCCAACGCAACCTTGTGTTGACAAAGGGCGACGTTATTACTACATTTACCAGTCAAGGTTAGTATTGATAGACCTGTATTCATGTGAGTTCCCATAGTTGTCAACTGCTCCGAGCTTGAGCCATTGATATAAGTGGCTCAATCGGAGCGAGCGAGGGCTTGACAAAGCTACCTGAAACCTGAAGCACAAAATCATACAATTTTCTTGACAACCAAACTCAACTCAACTTCTAACCAAAATCAATGTTATTACTTAGATATGTTGGTACATAGATATTTTACTCTTACGGATTCGAACCCGGAACCTAATGTGAGTAAGAGAGTTCAACTTTTGGAAATGAATTCCTCAGGCTATAAAGGTTAAAATAGCACCACATCTAAGATACCGGAGACATTATGGATCAACCTTAATTTAATTTGTTTAACTCAAGAGAAAACGCTTTCTTATGAAAACAATACGCTTGTCTTAAAAACCCATAAAGCAGATATTCATAGAGCCACTTTCGAGCTACGTATATCAAATTCCACGGCACAGATGGTACCGTTTAAGATTTGATTGCATTATCTTTCTGGGATGGTCTATCTAAAAGAAGTCAGTAGAGCCATATTCAGCTCGATGGAATTGCCACTGATGCTGAAAAAATTAGGGCGGTTTAACTATGGTGGCTTATACATTTTATGCACCATTGTTTTAGATAACGGTCATTCTCCGGATCTGGATTATTTTGTTGATTACCCCGACCTTTTTTATTTTTGAATTTAGAGTAAGTTTAGGTAAAACATTTCAAAATAGACATTATTACGAGCATATTTTTTATATTGGCCCATCTGTAGCAAGCAGGAATAAAAAGTTATGTGACATCAAAATTTTCATGGTCGGGGTAATCAAAGTTGGGAGTCAGAGTAATCAAAAATAAAACAAAATATTTTATTTTCTAAGGTTTTTTTTTAAGTTATGGTAAAATAAATGTTATTATAACTAGCCATTTGTTATTTTGATGTATAAACGACAATATTGTAAAGTTTCAACAAAATCTGTTAAGTAGTTGTTGCGTAAAAGAGTAAAAAACATACATCATTATACATATAATATTAGTGACTCAATGTCCTATGTCTCCTATATGGGACAGAAGGCGTCCACAACAGTCTTCCATCGCATTCGGTCTTGAGGTTCGTGTTTGATCTCGCTCCAAGTCTTAACAGTGCGCCGCTATGTTTTTTTGGCGCGACCACGTTTGCATTTTCCCTGGAGGTTCCAATCTAGAGCCTGCTTGGGGATGTGATCGGGGTCCCTTCGGAGAGTGTGGCCTATCCAGTTCCACTTGCAGCGTTTATTCTGCTGAAAGATCGGTATTTCGTGGCAGCGTTCCAAAAGTTCGTTGTTTGAAGATTTTGGAGAATTCGGCGAAGACAGCGGATGAAGAAGATCTGCAGCTGGTGCGAGATAACCTTAGTGACCTTCCACGTTTCACGCCCATAGAGCAGAACTGGTTTGACGTTGGACCCGAATATTTTGATCTTGCTTGGGTCAATTTCCGTGACTGCCATACGGCTCGAAGTTGTGGGAAGGTAGCTCTGGCTTTGGCAATGCGCGAAGTGATGTCCTTTTCGGTACCTCCAGGCTCTGAAACGATGCTCCCGAGGTAAGTGTAATTGTGGACTCGTTGGACATCCTCTGCACCAACGGTGTGCAATTCCTCACTCCAGATCGCATCTCTTGGGTCTTCCGGTACTGATACCCTTGCTTTACCCTTTTTTCGGCACAATAATTAGAAGCCCCTTATGCCAGTCGTCTGGGAGTTCCTCTTCCATCCAGATGTTTTCGAAGACAGGTGTCAGGACGTTAACGGCGGAGTTTACATCGGCTTACAGCATTTCAGCGGTGATAAGGTCGAGTCCAGGGGTCTTGCCAATTTTGAGGGAATATACATAATATTCCCATACTACATACATACATACATACATACTACCATACATATTAATAGGAGATAGGATTTCATTTTAGTAAAGGGTAATTTTGCTTATTTAACGTTATTTATCATTAGTAAAATTACAGTATTATTGATTACTCGGTGACAAAAGTCGGGGTAATCAAGGTCGGGGTAGTCAAAAAATTAAGGTTTATCCTGAGCCCTGCCCAATCTGTAAGTTGAATCCCATATGTTTTAATACACAAAAATGCGGTTACATGGACCATTATTCCTGTACATTCTCAAGAACTTTCCATGTAAAGAAACCTAAAAAAACAGGATAGAGTAAATCAATCGTGCACTGAACCAAGGTCGGGGTAATCATATTCTTATCTCGATAACTCCGAAATCCTGCGACGAGTTGCATTACCGATCACCTCGGCACGCAGGCCACCACTAAAGGTTCACGGGGGAGGATAGAGCTCGTTTCTAAATTGCGTAGCTAGGGACGTAGGCGCACATTAGTGACGTGTCGGGGTAATCACGGTTAACGCCCGGACACAACTTCAAATAGTTATTTTACAAAACCTTTTAGTCATATAGTTATATCGTATTTAATTTATCAATGTTTATTTAATCAGTAATCGATTACATAAGCATTGAAAGCGGTAATAATAACGGATTAATTTATACGAGCAAATTTGTTCTGAAATCGGGAGCGCGGACACGTCGTGGTAATCAATTTTTGACGACTTACGATTTTTTTTAAATTACTTAATTAACTATTATTAACTATCTCTGTGGTTTAACAACAAGAACCAAAGTTATACTATTAGATAAAAATATTTGTTACTAAAATATTATGATATTCGGGTACTTTTTGGCCCCGGACACGTAATTTTCTTGGCCGGTGGAATGACCCATAAACCCATATCTATTGATCGACTTAGATTCGGGGTTGTGACCGTTTAGTTGAAGTTTATTTTTTTAAGCCACACTTTTGATTATCTCTAGGATTGAGTAGATACCAAAAACAAAGGGAAAATAAACTTCTGAAACCTTCTGAAACTTAGTTTATTGCAGATATTTTTCTGAAAACTTATATTCTAAGTAGTATACCTACTTAGATGCCTAGGAATTAAAACTTCTACGATAGAAATGTTTTTGCATGTTTGCCAATATAAGCTCAGAATAAGGTTATAAAAAAAATGGATGCGGGCAATGCAGGACCGAATTCCTTGGTTTTTGTTAAATCTGTGGACGTCATTTGGCTAAAACGAACAAGATACAAATCATTTACAGCGTTCGAACCTACTTACATTAATGTTTATTGTGGTCAAGTCTCGGACATGAATCACTGGCTCAGGAAAACAAACTGTTTTGGTCCGTTTTGATCTCGGTTGTACCAGTAGTACGTCTCGTGCGTAGTTCGCTCCCAAACAGACGAGCCGTTTATTTTTGGAAAGTAGACAGTTAAGGGTTTAGTCAGAGAACACAGATGGACAATAATAACGTAGATTAGTCAGATTAAGTTTTGTTGCAAAAACGCATCTATTACGCCTCATATACAGCAGCTGGTCGTCATTCACAAACTACAATTTAGTTTGCTTTCGCGGCTTACACCTAAAGCACTGTTGCAGCTAATTAAAGAATACATAGTGTAGCTATTATAGATCTTCGAGAACGTTGTATGTATTATGTCACAAGATCTTATTTTGAGACCATTATGGACAACAGGGTGTCGTTTATAACAAAGGTATCCTAATGAGCACTTTATAGAACAATTCGTGCCATAATGTATGCCATAAAGTACATCGAAGCCACATAGCAAGCCTAATTTGTCAGCAGAGACATTGTTGCGTTCATCCAGTATTTTGCAGGACATTAAAGCGCATCAAACTTTCTCGAGCCATCTGAACAACCACACATAGTTTTATGGCGCACGCGCATGATCGGTCGCGGATCCAAAGCTCAATTAGCCTCAATCGCACAAGGTGACCAGATTATCCGACCACCCACCTGTCTCCCTCTGACATGCCGAATGTCAATTCGTGGGAATGGAACGGGAAATATGTAAATTCACGTTATTATCGTGAGCGGCGCTTATGCCGTCAGTTCTGCATTCCACGCGGAGTTCGAATCGACAACTAATGCACTTTACGCAGCCGCAAGTGCTGACCTGTATTGACGCAAATTGTTGTGGTTTATTTTCGCTTAGATTGTAATAAACAAATTCTGTTTAAAGAGAGTCAATCACAATCCAATATACGTTTTTGTTTCTAAAAACGGGATCTTGCCTTGTTTGAGATATGTAATGTAATGATTTAGTTTTAGGCTAGGGTTAGTGAGTACATTATCCAGTCAACTCTCAATTTAATCTATCATTATATTGCATATTGTTATTGTTACTTTCCCTTTACCTACTCGTAATCTTTTTGTTTCCTACTTATCAATATCTAATCAAAGAGAAAAATCGATCATAACCCTAATCGAATAAAAATTGCATCACTCTCAGCGGGGTCTGAGACAATTGCGATAATCCGGACAAGTTTTAATTTAAATTTCGATTGTGGCAACACTGAAAGAAATCGCGATATCACGCTTTCTCGCTCTCCACGGGAGGTGGATCTATCTATTAAATCTGGGGGCACGGCAGTGCCCCCGCCAAGTCGAGCGCGAAGCAAACACTGCCGTACCATCCTTTACTGGAACCATTTCGCCGCATTTTCAGGCCCCTATTTGAGAACCTTTGGATAAGACCAGAACGCAGAAATTTTCGTCATCTAGTAAGCTATAATCACATACTTAAAATCCAAAATTTCAAGTCTGTAGGTCATTTAGTTACGAAGTTAAGCGAAAGCAAAGTTTCGCATTTACGACACTCACTCACTGATGATCATCAAAATAGAACTAGTACTTCCCATAAACTCAGAGAGCTGAAATTTGGTACAGAGTTAGGGTTTAATGGCCACATAAAGGGAAAACTATAAAAACTAGGAAAATCGAAGATCTGGAGTAACACCACATATACTAGCTTTCCGCCCGCGGCTTCGCCCGCGTGGAATTTTGTCTGTCACAGAAAAACTTTATCGCGCGCGTCCCTGTTTCAAAAACCGGGATAAAAACTATCCTATGTTCTTTCCCGGGACTCAAACTATCTCTATGCCAAATTTCATCAAAATCGGTTGCGAGGTTTAAGCGGGAAAGCGTAACAGACAGACAGACAGACAGACAGACAGAGTTACTTTCGCATTTATAATATTAAGTTGGGATGTAATCTACCTTTACTTCCCTATTGTTGAAAACTTCCGTAGTGCAACACTAAATTATAAATTATGAAACCGTACAAAAACCATTTTCTTACATTATTATCTAATAGCGCTTACGTTGCTAAATTGATAAAAGTTACCGTCTTATTTATAACATGAAGGAGTTGTAAACTCACAAATACTGGCGCCAAAAATGTTGAGAGATCAAAATCTGTGTCACAATGGAAGTATCAATATGTTCAATAGACGTACTATGATCAATAATGTTCAGTTTGGCCTTAAGGTTGACTGGAGGAAAATGCCGAAAGGCATTAAGTCCGCCTTATGTACACTGTTATATGTGCATGTAAGTTTAAAGTAAATAAATAATGTATGTGCCATACATGATGTCAAAAAAAGTCAAATTTCCCATTGCATAATCAGCTCTACCTTCATCATTTGAGGAGAGTTGTCGAGTTGTAGCTGAATTAATGTGGTAATCATTTTGATCTCTGACACGGCTTAACGGGACTCCTTAATTATGGAAATTAGGTGTGTACTGTCTTGTACTCCTTAGGTCCGAATTAATTATAATATTGAGGTTTACTGCCCTCCGCTGCTGCTATGAGGAAGCAATTTTTAATGATGGCAACATTACTTTTTCCTAAGACCTTTATAATAAGAGTTTACTCTATCCCATTTCCACGTGCGTTGAAATCGACAATCGATTGTGATTAAGTTTTATTAACCCTTCATTTGATTTTGTTCACTGGGATGAACATTCAATTGAAAAAAATAATATGCCGTGTGCATACGTCTTAATTTCTGGTAAGTTTTTTTTTCACTAGAAAATATACTTAAGTTTTGGTAGAAAAATATTTTTATGTGCTAGTCACAGTCTGAAAGTGTTAATTTTAGCCAAAATGCCGGCCATAGCGAAGACCAGGCTTTAGTGTCAAGGTGTTTATTCAAGCTTTACATGTTTTTTATTATAATTGAGTAATGACAGTGGTTTTAACGTATTGGATAGTGTTCATGCTTAATAACTTGATTGATTTACAATGCTCATTTAATAAATAAGCCATGTTATAGCAGGTCAAAGTCGAGTGTTCATCCCAGTGAACATTGCCAAATTACTAATAATCTTTGATTGTTCATCCCAGTGAACGTTGTCAAATAGGCTATGAAACGTTTATTTTTGCTTAATTTTATTTCAGTGGACTAATTTCTTTATTTAGAGGAATTTTTTATTTTGTTTGGGATGTTGGCAGCTTAATACTGTATATTCCATGAAATGTAATATCAGAATAATGTTTTGTTACTGGTAAAAGTGGACATAATTGTTTTCTAAATGTTCATGCAAAATAATTACATATTTTAATTTAGCGGTTGTTTGTAGATTCAAAGTTTGTAGTTCCAAATAATATTTTTGATTAAAATCATTTTTACTTTTTTATTTAAACCCTGAAGAATATATTTTATAAATGTGGGATCTGTTTTTTTTATTATTTAGTGCGACATGTCCACTTTTAAGTTACATGAACAAAAAATTATGATTTTTTCTTTAAAAACATTAAACATTGTTTTACTTCAACGATCAAACAAAATTGTATGGTAATAGTTAATTTCTTACTATTTTGTGCACCAAAAAGCGTTTAATAATATAAATTTTACTTTTTATATGAATAATTATTTTAATTTAATGCCGCTACCCTAAATTGGCAATGTTCACCCCAATGAACAGTTAAAATTCTCCATATATTTGGCAGTGTTCATCGGGATGAACATTGTTTTTTTTCTATTTGGTAAAGTTCCGATTTTTTATATATTTTTTTCTGACCTATAAATAACCCTAAGAACATAAATCCGACGATGTATTTTTATTTTTTGATAAATAATGAGTCTGCCAAATTAAGGGTTAAGTAGGTACCTATTAGATACAGTTCGGCCCACGGCTTTGTTTGTGTGGAGTTCGGTATTTTACTAAAAGCACTAAAATAACTAATTTTGTGCTGAAAACCTTTATTCTGAGTGCTCTACCATGCAGCTACCTTATCATGTATTCACAATAGCATATGTAGGTACTCGTAGATACAGTAGCATCCATATTTTTTTCTGAAAAACTGTCAGCGACGAGTAGGTTCACAACTTGATTGTTTTTATGCACCACCTTTATGTCAGGAAAACGATTTACTTGCCTTGCATGATCGTTACATAACTTGCAATGTAGGCGATTTAAAAATAAAAAAACATAATAAATCCAAATGACTCTATCACGGTATCGTTATTTCGAGTTAGTGGATACCGTGATGTTACAAATGTCAAATGATTTTTCCAACTTTCTGAAAAGTAAGCTTTTAAAATGTACTTTATGTTCTTGTAAATAGAGACGAGGATATTAAAGTGAATTAACTTGCAATGTTAAGTGCACGTTTCGACCACGACACGAGGGCGAAACGTGAAATGTCTCGCGTCGTAATGTGGTGATAGCTGGTGATGGATGTGACGTGACTTCTCCGGTGGATGAGATGATTACCATGTTATGTGAATTTGAGTTGAAGTTATTGAACCCAATGGCTCCCATGATGGGGTGTAAACCAATGAACATGAAGTATCTAAAAATGCTAACTTCCCCCGATTGTTTTAACTTAATTTTCTTAATAGGTATCTATCTTATAAGGTTTATGCGGATATTCAATTTTGCCCAACATCAAGATCAAAATCAGAAGAACTAGGAGCTAATAAAACATTCGATTTCGGTTCGAGAAGGCTTATCAGGGTGTTATGTGAATTCATTTATTGATCACTGGTCTCTCCAATGCAATGATTGCACTGGGCAAGAATCCATCCAAGTACGTATTGAAATAGTGCTTGAGATGTTAAGTTATCCTATCCACTGTTAAACTTACTGGCCAGTCTATATCGACTATCGACGCTTGTAGCAGTATTTCCTCAGTCACAGAGACCAATCGAAGGTAATAGCCCGGTGGACCATTTCAAATGATTGTAATCCGACGTCCGCGCCTTTGATCTACCAATTAACGATTAGCTATGCGCGTGCGCACGACTCTGGTGCGCGCTCTAACGATGCATAATTACTGTGCTCTATTGCAATCGGAATAAGTTTCAAGTTCCAATGATGGGCGGAAGATGGGTATACCATCAACACGATTCTTCATAGGACGCTCGCTCGGCGTAATGAGGTTCGATTCTAGGATGGACGTTAGGTATGTTTTTATTTATAGAACATTTTCAAGTACAAAATTAGAATGAAGCAAATTAACATAATGTATTATGGAAGAAAGATATATTCGTAGAGATGAAATAAATTCAATCTTTGTATCTATTAGATGTTTTAGTTTAAAACAGTGCTTCACAGGAAAACGGTGTTTTATAAAATGAGAATTAGTAGGTAATGTATATTGAAAGACCTCCTATTTCGTAACAAAGGCAAGTTGTTAGGGTTTTAAAAAAGCCGAGCCCTTAGAATATCCGAGTCATTTGCATTACGCAAATTCTTATCTACACTAATATTATAAAGAGGAAAACTNATTATTCATTTCATAATGTGTAATATTTTTTAAATATTGGTTGTCATTATCATTTTCAGTGGTAACAATAAATATTTTTGTAGAATCTATAAAAATCAATTAAGTATTAAATTTTAAAATGTGCTGTCTTGTCAATATTTTATTACATAATTCTCTGTTTTGATTTATAAATGGCAAGAAATTTTATACATTAATCAAGGTTAAGCATTTTTCAAATCGTAATTTCAAGTATGTATTAGAAATTAATTTTATCAAAGTGCCTAAGTAAGTGTCGAGCTATTTGCGGTTCACATTCGTCAGCGAATTCCTTCAGGTAGTCATGGTACTGTTACGTTAGTTGGTTTTAAATTTCATCATTTCTGTACCAAATAACTGATAAAAGTATTTTTTATGAGCTTATAGCATTTATTTGTATTTTTCAAGACATTAAATTTAAAGTTAAACATCATATTCTCAATTGAAATTTCAAACAGTTTTAATGCTTCAACTTTATTTCCTATCTTTGTAATAAATGTGCAAAAACGTACTTATTTTTTTTTACTAAATTCAAATAACTAAGAGTTATTTACGATAGCAGAGATTTAGTTGTAATTTACAAGAATCTTTTCAAGCTCAATGCACTATATTGAGCAATTTCTACCAGTCAACTTTTCATGTCGCAACTTTTAAGTTCTATTTGAACGAAATTATACATTTTATCCTATTTTTTTTAATTTAATAAATTATATCCATTTGATATAGCTAAACTACTTGATATTTTACCGAATGACTATTTAAAAAAATAATGTAAATGTAAGTTACTCTAAATACAGCGTTTATTAACTTTGTTCAGTTTATCATGATTTATCTAAAAATCAAAGTAAATAATTATTGTGATTATCATTGTTCAACATTTTAACTCGATCCGATTTTTTTTTTCAATTTACATATTTTCCTATTTATTTATTTTTTTCATATTTTCCCCACATTACACCCCCTAGTGTCTTAGTATGTCGCTCGTTTGCAACCAGTGCCTCGCCCGCGCTAGTGTCGCACCCTGGTGACCAGCTGTGATGACGTCATACCTTGACGAGCGGGTGGCGGTACATGTAGCCGGTGCGGAAGTGTCTTAGTGGCGCCCTAGTATCTTGCTTGCATCCTATAAAGTCTCAGTGACGCCCTAGTGTCTTGCTTGCCCTCTAGTGTCTAAGTCCCTAGTGTTTCGCTGGCGGCCTAGTGTCTTGCTTGTCCCCTAGTCTCTCTAGTGTCTTAGTATGTCGCTCGCACGCGCCCTAGTGACTCCCTCGCGCTCGCTCTAGTAACTTGATTGCCTCCTAGTGTCTCGCTAGCGCTCTAATGCCCGCTCGCAGTCTGGTGACCTCGCTCGCTCGCGCTTAAGCGACTCCCTCGTTCCCTCGCTCTCTCGAGTAATCTGATTCGTTCACGCTGTAGTGACTCTCTCTTTCTCTAAGTGACCTGCTGTAATGATGATGATGATGCTGGCACTTCAGTTACTTGTGTCCTAGTGTCTCCCTCTCGCCCTATAGTGCCTTGCCCGCGCCTTAAGTTTCTCTGGTGCCATTCGCCTGTGGTACGTAGTGTGGTGGCGGTAGATGTAGCCCGTTCGCTCGCAGTCTAGAGACCTCTCTCGCTCGCACTCTAGCTAGTGATTCTCTCTCTCGCTCTCTCTCTAGTGACCCAGCCTACCTTGACGAGCGGGTGGCGGTAGATGTAGCCGGTGCGGAAGTGTCTTAGTGGCGCCCTAGTGTCTTGCTTGCCCCCTAGTATCTTAGTATGTCGCTCGCTCGCACCCTAGTGATTGCGCTCGCACTGTAGTGCCTCGCTTGCCCCATAGTGCCTCTCTAGTGTCTTTCAGTGTCACTCGCACGCGCCCTCGCGATCTTGTGTCTCGCTCTAGGAACTTGATCGCCTCCTAGTGTCTTGCTAGCGCTCTAGCGCTCGCCCGCTCGCACTCTAGTAACCTGACTCGCGCTCTAGTGTCTAGCGACCTAGCTCTAGTAATGTGTCTTACCCTAGTGACTCGCTCGTCTCCTTAATCGCGCTCTAGAGACCTTGCGCGCTTGCACTCTAGTGACCTCACTCTCTCGCGCTGCGTAGCGACTCCATCTTTCTCTAAGTGACCTGTTGTGTGTGATGATGCTGCCTATCGCCCTATGGTCTCGTCGCGTCCTATTCCTCTGGTTCCTGTGGTACTGAGGGTCGTCTGCCTACCTTGACGAGCGGGTGGCGGTAGATGTACCGTCGTCGCAGTCTAGTTGCTCGTGTCCTAGTGTTTGCCCTATGGTCGCACTTTACTACCATGCCCGCGCCTTAGTTTCTTGGGTGCCATTAGCCTGTGGTACTGTGGGTCGCCGGTCTACCTTGACGAGCAGGTCTTGCAAGCGCTCCAGAAACCGCTCGCCCGCAGTCTAGTGACCTCGCTCGCCCATCTATAGCGACTCCCTCGCACTCTAGTGTCCTGGCCCTGGTCTTCCTCGCATCTTTCTGTCTCGCTCTCACCCTAGTGACCAGCTGTAATAACGTCATTCCTTGACGAGCGGGTGGCGGTAGATGTACCCGGTGCAGAAGCCGGCGTTGTCTCCCTCGCACTCTAGTGTCCTGCCCCTGTCTTCCTCGCATCCTTCTGTATCGCTCTCTATCTAGTGACCAGCTGTGATGACGTCCTACCTTGACGAGCGGGTGGCGGTAGATGTATCCGGTGCGGAAGCCGGCGTTGTCTCCCTCGCACTCTAGTGTCCTGCCCCTGTCTTCCTCGCATCCTTCTGTATCGCTCTCTATCTAGTGACCAGCTGTAATGACGTCATACCTTGACGAGCGGGTGGCGGTAGATGTACCCGGTGCGGAAGCCAGCGTTGTCTCCCTCGCACTCTAGTGTCCTGCCCCTGTCTTCCTCGCATCCTTCTGTATCGCTCTCTATCTAGTGACCAGCTGTAATGACGTCATACCTTGACGAGCGGGTGTCGGTAGATGTACCCGGTGCGGAAGCCGGCGTTGTCCAGCATCCGCATGAGCGCCTCGAACTCCTCGCCGCCCACGCGCCACTTGCCCGCGTCGGACGGCGGCTTGCGGGACGCTTCGAATATCTGCGGGTAGAAATATTGTTGTAAGTAAAAAGTAATTTTTAATCAGAAAATATTTACAGACCTGCCCAAAAGGGCAGATAAAGTTACAAATGTATGGGTTGTAATTTTATTATTTCGAAATTAAATTATCAAGATTATAATGCTCGCGCCGATTGTTACGATCTTATCCATGTGTCGCGCCCTAGTAAACATCAGTCACCTTATGTCTCGCACGCGTGTCCTGTGTCCTGGTGCCTCCGTCGCGCCCTGTGGGCTGAGTGTGAGTTTACATCAAACACACTCACTAATGAACACGTTTAAAAAATGTATGAAAATTTTAGTTTTTGAACGTTTCCCGCTAGGGGCGCTGTACAATCCGTCATACATTTAATGTCATTTTTTGATGTAAGTTCACACTGCCCTCTGCTGTCTGACTCGCGCCCCAATGTCTCGCTTACGCCCAAGTGTCTCTCCGTCGCGAGCTAGTGTCTTACTTGCATCCTTGTGTCTCCGTCGCATTCTGTCTCCGTTGCACTCTAGTGTCCCCTAGTCCCTTGCTCGCGCCCTAGTGTTCCGCTCTAGTGTCGCGCCCTAGTGTCGCGCTCTAGTCCCCCGCCATAATCCCCGCCTTAGTCCCCTTCTAGTCCCCCTGTGTGCTCTAGTGCCCTAGTCCTTCGCTTGAGTCCAGCGCCTCTCCCTCTAGTGTCTCTAGTGTCGCGCAGCTGGACGTCGCAGGCGGCCGCCAGGTGGCGCGCCCTAGTGTCCCGCCCTAGTGTCCCGCCCTAGTGTCGCACCTGTGCCTGCAGGGCGGCGTGTCCCGCTCTAGTGTGGCGCCCTAGTGTCCCGCTCTAGTGTCCCACTCTAGTGTCCCGCCCTAGTGTCGCGCCCTAGTGTCCCGCCCTAGTGTCCCGCCCTAATGTCCCGCCCTAGTGTCCCGCCCTAGTGTCNATTTAAAATGTATGCGCTATAGATGCTAAGAGCGGATTTTACGAAACTCCACCCCTAATGGAGTAAAACGAGGTCCACGCGTACGAAGTCGCGGGCGGCCGCTAGTCTCAAATAAACAAAAGTAAAAGCCATGACAGTTGGCAGAGCAGTGACGTAACGATGATAGATCAGTAAGCGTACAGTCGACAATGATAACAAAGTAGACCAAAGTACATTGGATTTAGAGTGTATTTTGGAACCAAGAGAATTTACGTAAGGAAAACAGTTTGCGAGGAATATTCAAAGTACATGTACAGATAAGATTATGATCAACTTGATGTTGAAATAAGAAACTCAGGTCATGCTGAGAATGTGGAAGGAATTCGAGAGCCGTTTAGGAATCTTGATCGTCCTGATGACTTTTAGTTACGTCATTGGTGGCATTTGAACGGAAAAATGTACAGTCACTGCTGTAAAGTTGCTTGTAGATAATTTTAGTCTTATTGAGATGAGCTTAGAGTGTATAATTGTTTGTTTTTTATATCATAGTCAACACCAGCCAATTGCAGTTCACTGTTGGAGGTAAAGCCCAAAGAGTATGATCAAGACAAGGAGTGCCAAAGAGTATGATCCCTCGCTTTTCCAATATGTACTGTCAGTTATCTTCTTGAGGTCGTCAGGTCATCGGGCTAAGGCTTTGGGTTCTACTGTAGAAACCGTGAACTCCATGTTTGGGTTGTTCTACGAACTGCTACTTTAATTCGCTATTTTTATTGTTACGTACCAAGTTATACCAAACTGTAACTGTATTTTAGACAAGTATATAACAAAATTCATTCTTATTTTGTCTAGATTATGCAACGTTCTTACTTACATAATGTCTCTAAGGTTAATCAGACGTGACTCTACCACCCCTAAGACTCACCTAAAATGCTCGTAACAGTTACTTTTATAACTAACGGTATTATTAATTTGCAATATATTATATGGATGTGTACTTAGTAAGTACTTAATGTTCGTAAAAACAGTTATCATGTGAACTGTACAGCTATTACTACCTGAAAGAGGATCTCGTAAGAACCAGTGGTCAGAAGCAGTGGCAATTGCATCTTTAACAAATATTCTGTTATCGCAGTAGCCACTTTCTTCGAATCATTTCATTGGCATACAACAAAATAGTTTTTCTGTTACGTCATATCTCGGTGTAGAGATCCAGCTATATCGAGGTACCACTACTCAGGTACAACAATAATGTAGAGATTGTAAAGTTAGGGTTGGAGCACATAATAACGAATATTATTATTCGATTTGGTTTATACGTTAGTTCTAGGATGCATATTCGCACCTTATAAATAAAATGAAAAAAAGTCCTTCGATATTCAGCCATGAGCATTTAGACATCTAAAATGGTTTTTATCTTATTTTATAAACTTGTTTCATTAAAACATAACCAAAATGAAAACTCCCCACAAAATGATTTTCCACTTGGTTTGTCACTTTGTCCCAACTAAGCATCGAACCGAAGAGCCCGACTCCACCCAGAGAATCAACTCTCAAACCACTAGACCACAGAGACGTTCTCCAAAACTGTGATCATTGGTATAAAACAAAATAGCATCGCCGTTACATCACTAGAGTGCAGTGATCCCGCGGCTACTATATACGTGGCAACGCTCGGGTTACAATGAAGTTAGGTTTAGGACACATTGATAAACTGATCAAATCTAGAAATAAATCTAAATAATATAATGTGTAACATAGATGCCACAGATTCTGCTACTTTCAGGTTCTATTTTTCTTATATCACCACGACTATCACAAAAAAATATCAAAAGCATCGCTTGAGCTACAATATAGAGTTAGGTTTTGGACACATTCATAAATAGATCAATCCTATTTAAAAAAAAAAACTAAACAAGTTAAGTGTGTACTACGATTTATGGAATATCATATTCCATAAATTGTGCTACTTTCAGGCTTTTCTTTCTTATATCACCACAAGTCACAACTCTATCATAAAAAATATCAAAAGCATCGCGCGGGTTACAATGTAGAATTAGGTTTTGGACACATTCATAAACGGATCAATCCTATTAAAAAAAAATAAACAAGTTATGTGTACTAGGATATTCCATAAATTGTGCTACTTCCAGGTTTTTCTTTTCTTATATCACCTTAAGTCCACAACTCTATCATAAAAAATATCAAAAGCATATTAAAATAAAACGAGTCGACAAAAAAAACTAGACATCTAAACATCTCAATTCACAAAATAACTAAGACATGTAAGTAGAACACTTTTATTACTCTGTCATCGTCGGGCTATCACGCGAAAGAATGTCCGTGGTTATTCACCGGATACCGTACGTATCCATTATTGACGACGTTTTTGTGTTAACATGTCTTAATTTTCACCATCTCGGTTACGTTTGCGAATGTTGCGATGCGACACGCTCAGTCACTCGTGTGATCTTCAGTTTAGGCGGGGATTACACTAATTACCTTACTGAACTTTATTTAAAAAATAATTGTTATTGGAGCATTAACTTTTAATTTTTAATGCAGCAATAAAAAAGTGTATCTTATAGGTAGTGGGGGTTTTTCCTAACGGTGTAAGTTCAGACTCCATATCTGTGTGCTTACCATGAGTTTACGTTAGGTGTACTCGCTAGCGTC
This sequence comes from Ostrinia furnacalis, assembly GCF_004193835.3. Classification (NCBI taxonomy): domain Eukaryota; kingdom Metazoa; phylum Arthropoda; class Insecta; order Lepidoptera; family Crambidae; genus Ostrinia; species Ostrinia furnacalis. The sequence continues at coordinate 194,488 of NW_021134518.1, forward strand.
TGCGTAAAAAAATGACATTAATTAGTATGACATATTGTGCAGCGCCCCTAGCGGCTACTTTCAAGAAACAAAATCTTCATAGAGATTTTTGACGTAATCGCTAGCGAGCACACCTAACGTAAACTCATGGTAGGTACACTGAGCAAGAACTGCTCTTACGCATAGCTGTTTGCCATTTACCTCAAGTGAACCTGCACTTACCTATATAAATTGACTTAGGCTTAGTTAGACTATACGTATAAGATAAATTATCCGAAATAAGACGGCTTTTTGTTAAAAGAGGTGCTAATAGAAACAACTGACCATATCTGACCGTTTTTTTGTCGCGGAGGAAATGCTTTGCGCACCGTCTCCACTGCCGGGGGACAGGGTGGCGTGTGGGACTCCCGGCGCCCTCAAAAGGGCGCTGCTCCGTCCTGAAAAGGACGAGGTATACCCACTAAAACCTCCGCGGCTTCCGTCATCGCCCGAGTAGGGGTGTCGCGAGTATCCGGCCGTAGCCTTATTTTTCGTCAGGAAAATACATTGATTTGTATAGCCACCAGCCGCGGAGGCATTTACTGGGTTATGTGGGGTTCTCCCTGCCAGAAGGGCAGGGCCTACCTACTAAAAACCTGACGTTGCCCTCGGTAGCCATATGAGTCGGGAACGCGGGACATCACTATTGGCGTTTTGCCTCACTTTTGTGTTGACCGCCTCTACACTGAAATTCACACGTGTGTACCACTCTTAACTACATTTTCTCGGTACAATACACGTGTGTAGGTACTCTCAGTTACTCTGGCCTGCCGAGAGCGATCTTATCGAACTAATCGCACATTGTGTAGCCTAAACTGGTATGGTGCCGGATTGCACGCGTTGCACGGTACTGGTTAAGTGGGTGCGTTTAACAATGAATTCAACAAGTCGTTAAAACAAAAAGGTTTGAGCTTGGGTCTCGACTATCGAACCATTAACTCACTCAACTTGTTTTTTTTTCTAGTTCACTTTGTATTTAGAAAAATCCTAAGTAATGAAAGTGACTACCCTTTAACGTCGGAAAACGCTTTGAGGGGGTTCTCTCCACTAGAGGCAGGATTTGAATCTGTGTCTTAACATGAAAACGGTACCTTTTCTTCAACCTATACAACTGTCTATTAGACTACACCCTACCCACGCTAAAACCAAATAGATTACTACGAGGCGTCCCTATATCATTTTCGCCTATTGTACTTTTCGCCATGTACTTTTTAGATCAGTGAGTCAGGAGATTCTTTGAGTCTTCCAGTCACTTGGCCCACTTTTAGCTTGGTCTACGGGCCAAGTCGCGGGATTGAATTGTTGAATATTTTTCTCGATTCTTTATTTCATTAAAACAGAGTTGTTAGTTAACACACCTATACAATACCATTAAAACTGTCTTTAAAAGAAAGGAGTATTATACTACGAGTATAGTTACTTTTGTCTGCCACTGATGTTTAGCATACATTTGCATCGGCTCCCGAGTCCCGACCCACGACCGCACAATGGACAGTAGCGGCTCTTCCTGTGTCGGGAACAATGCCCATTGTGCCATGTTACCATTTCACCGGCAATTACACACAACGCACAACGCTACCAGCACCACGTGTGTGTTTCTCTATACCAACGGTTTCCAAAGTTTTCAAGTCAAGAATAATTTTAAAAGAACTGCGACGTTCTTTCTCTTCAGTTGACTTGTTGCTGATGTCACTTTAGTGTCGGAATTTGTGAGTTTGGAAGGACAGTTAACAACATAATAGCAGACTATTTTTATAGCAATATTGAACTTATTACAATAGAAAAATCCTTGTGCAGCTAGATGCAACATTTTATTAGAAGATTATGGACGACGACTTTAAGTATTTGGGTTACCGATTTAAGATTACAAAGCAAGATAATATTAGAAAGGAAGCACAACAAAGTAGGTACTTAAGTATTTATCTGATTGCTAAAGAGAAAACTGGTGTTTCATTAAACTGATCAAATCTCTTTTAAAGTGGTAAAGGATAGAGATAGCGATCGGCATCGATCTGAGGACATGTCTGCAGTAGCGGCGTAAGGGGCGGTCCGCCCCGGGTGCCAAGCATCAGGGGGTGACACAAGTCGCGCAGATTAGTACTCACTGGCACATCTGCATGGCAAATCTGCGCTCTATGTCATGATACGGGGGGGTGCGATTGTCTTTCAATCTTCAAATCGGTAGGTAACCCCAAAATCCTGGGGGGTCGCGCAGATTAGTACTCACTGGCACATCTGCATGGCAAATCTGCGCTCTATGTCATGATACGGGGGGGTGCGATTGTCTTTCAATCTTCAAATCGGTAGGTAACCCCAAAATCCTGGGGGGTACCAGGGGGTGTCATAGGACTTGTGAGGGGGGGGGGGGGTGATCGCCCCGACCCATGCTACGCCGCCACTGCATGTCTGTAACCCTCCTGTCAGTCTAATGAGCATGCTTGTCATGTCTTAAGTAGTAAAATGTCCGCGTTAAGCCTGCGACATGTTGAAAACCTTAGCTCTACAGCGTCCATACAAGGCGGTCAAATGGAGCGTCACATTTCACTGATCGACTCGTCTGACGATACATGCGTGCGCGCATCCCATCTGCATATTTGAGTTATTGTTCATGGAATTCATACTTGCCATTCATGTTTACGCCTTACAGGCCATTCGATACCTTATTGTGGATTGGAGAGTAGATTAAATCAATCCTATTCTGCAGTCGCACTCATTAGATGACCAAAATAGATCTGTGATCGTTTGTTTTTGTGGTTTCACTTCTTTTCATTGTATAATGAGTGTTAGATCTTGATTAAATAATTGACTAATAAGTGTTAAACAAAGATTTGAGCTTCTCGCGGCTTTCACAAGACATATTGTTGACGTTATTAATTATTAGGTTTAGTTGTGAATATAAAGCAGCGTTCATATGGGCTAGATAGAGGTGCGAAGTATAGCGAAACAATAGAAGCTGGCTTCCTTGGAACAATGCATTGTGTTGTGTGGGTCGTTTGTAGCTTTCCCAACATACAGATCATTAATGTATAGCTCTTCCACCATTCCCACTCCTCGTAAAGCTGTCTTTAGGATTGTAAATTTATAACACTAGCAAAAACGTCTCAAAGTTGACAATGAAATTAATATGACTCACGTCTAGTTAATCATCACCACGAAAGCCCTGTTGCACCTTATTGATGTGAAAAAGCTTGATTGATTTCTTAGTACCTACCTATTGCACGTAGACTTTTGACTACGATAACTCGATTCACTAGTTTCTAAAATATTTCATGGAGACTCACTCAAATAGAAGGAAATGAATGCAAGTCTTTTGCATTGTACCATTTACATAACGTTTGTTTACGTATTATGGTGCCAGCATTTCGGATTACAAAAATAATTTGCTCTAAAACAAATTGACTCCGCTTTTGATTGCATAACTTTATAGGAAGTATTCTACTTTCTGTGATCATCGTGTTGAACGTATCTATCAGCAAAGTTGACACATTAAAAGGCTTAAGCTGTTCTTGCTTTATATAATGCCTTACGCTACATTGAAAGCATAAATAAAGAACTGTTATGTGCAAAAACCCGATTTGCCAAGGCGTGTACAAATGGACCGGGTTTCATTCAGTCGTAATATTACGAAACGACATCGCAAAGCACTGAACAATGCTTGTTTACTTCCACCGTAAATAGGGTTGCGTACTTTTTAGATTGGTTGCAGGGTTTCATTATTATTAAATAGTTTAAATAGATAGAAAAAAAAGTACCTACTAGAGTCAAAGCTTTCGTTTAGTCAAACCTACCACACTTCATGCAGCTGAATGATAAGGTAGTGGTTTCAAATTGTAATAAAACGAAGATAGCTTCGCTTGTGTGCTTCGGAAAGACCGAGGAAAGTGATTTAGGATATGTATTGTTATGCAAAGCTAATCTAGACATTCACGTCGCTCGTTTCCTCTACGCCAATACCAAAATCTAAGTATAATAACATTTTATTAAGCTATTTTTTTACGTTAGGCAGCAAAGTTTTCTGATTGCCATAGAAATCGTAGAGAATTTTAGAGGAGGTGAACCTTTAAAGTCATGAATTATAACTACGATTTGCTTTTTGTGATTTTATCGGTCACCTGATAGGACTGGATGTAACCGTGGACAATAACATTAACTCTAGCTTTAGAAAGGTTGCCAATGCGTTCCATGACTTTTACCTGTCACAAAATACTGAACCTACAGATTTGTCACGTAGTCAACCCTGTCATTTGTGTCACGCAGGAAGCTCGGAGTCGGTCACCGATCGACATGCAGCGTCACGGGTCACTTGTCGCGCACAATGCACTGCGCCGGAGTCGATCGATGACGGAATGAAAGTGGGCTGTGTTACGTCAATGCTAATGGTCATTACAACTAGGGATGTTATGGATATGTAGTTTCGGTTATGGATATGGATATTTATTTCGGATATCGGAAAGTTTCGGTTACGGTTACGGATATCTGTGCTTTAGAATGCAATTTGCAATAGTTGCCCAACACGGTTCATTCATGCACTATTATTTATATTACTCTACACTACCTACATCGAATAAAAAAAAGTAATAAAAAAATAAAAATTGATACTAGATGGCATTATAAAGGTAAATCAGGCTGTTATGCCTTTACATAATGCTATACAAAAACAATTTCAACTGCCTACATCCGAAACTATCCGAAACTTTTGAATCGGTTATGGTTACGGATACGGTTACGGTTTCAGATTTTTTTTTATTTCGGATATCCGAAATTTTCTATAATTATAATTTTCTAAAATATAAAAGCTGTATGTTTCTTTCATTAAATACATAAATAAAATAAAGACGTAGGTACTATTAGATACTTGTACAATAACAGAATTGTATCAAGTAGCAAGTTGTGGAAAGTTAATGTGTGTATTAACCTAACAAAATTAGTTCAATCTAAATTATATTCCGAATTATTCGAAACCAATAACTAACCGTGAAGGAAATCCAACACCCATGATTATGCCATTGTTCTAAGCTGTGCCCCGAATGACTCCATCGACGCCAAACGTCTCGTGCTTGAAATTTGCTTCATTTGCAATTTCTCCGAGCATTGTCTGATTCGTCTTGCCCAATTTAGTTGGAATATGTATGAAGCAACGTGTGCAGAACGTGGATTGGAGTAGGTACTTTGATCTTAAGATGTAAAGCTTATAGATAGGTATTTGTAATCACTTTTTGATCAACTATTCAAGAATAATATTCTGAAAAAAGTAGGTAGGTATGTTAATTGCGACGACCTCTCTCTCTCTTTCACCCGTTATTTGACAGAAATAAATAATTAAATGCTTTATTCAGCCATACAAAACAATATCGGGAAGATTCATTTTATTCTATTTACGGTTTATTTGATTGGTTTACCTATAATATTGTTTCTAGATTCTAAAGTTACAATATTTTTTTTATGTATAACTAGCGGCCGCCCGCGACTTCGTACGCGTGGACCCCGTTTTACCCTTAGGGGTGAATTTTGGAGTTTTTTAGGGTTTACCCGGAAATTATTCAAACTTTTCTCGCTGTAAAAACCATCCTTGGACTTCAACAAACATTTAAAAAAAAGTATTCGTAAAATTGGTCCAGGCGTTGTTGAGTTATGCGCTTACCAACACATTTTGCGATTCATTTTTATATTATAGATTAAGTTTTCCAGATAACTCTACTTCTATGTTCTAGATTGCTATTTTCTATTGAACTTTCAAGCTATCATTTTGCCATCCAGTTCAGTTGTGACAGACGAGATCAAAGCACCTATTGTATTCTATGTAAATACGACTACTTATTGCTAATTTGCGTTTGCGAGTGCTAATTTCACTATATTACTGTATCTGGTATATACCTTTTCTTTATTTTAAGTAGAGCATACATCATAAATAACATTTGGAATCTGCGATAGAGCAGAAATTATACCAAATGTGAAAATTTCTACAATAAATTAGGTAAGACATTTATTATTAAAAGAAAAGTTCATAACAATATTTCGCTACTAAGAAATATGAGCCAAAATGGTACCTACTAATATAATAATAAGAGACTAAAAAGATATTAACCAATTAGCAAATACCCAAGTTAAAAAACAACCAAAACAACTGCACACGCCAGCTAGAATTGATTAAGTTCTAAAAACAATGATCTTGAGAACTTGTTTGTATTAAATTGTATTTGATTATGCAAATCAGTCACAAAAAGTATCGTGAAAAAGTTGGCCACTAATAGTGGTTCGGAATAGTCTAAAAAACGTGTCTGTACCTATTTCGTAATGCGAACGATCCACTGAACAATTCCACGCGAAGCCAAAGACCATGCTATCTGGTTCAGTTAATTTACTGTAAACGAATAGCTGAACTCAATAACTCGTCTAAATAACTGAAATGCTTACGATTTCTGGCTCACACGAACACTGCTGGAATAGTAATAACCTAAAAACAGTTATATTTTTGTTCATTCTACTAAACCTTCCATCTTAAGTAGAGCGAGTAGAGCCCCACTATTATGAGACACGACAGGCTAGTAGTGAATACTGTCTCCAACCCGTCTGGCTAGCATGAGGGACGAGGACTTGTGGAGTGTAGTGGCCAGCATATGGACTTTTAAAGTGTAGACTGTCTCCAAATTTGCCTCTTGTACGTTAGAAAAGGCCATCCTACGTCGCCCAGTGGTGAATAAATTTGTATTATGTACCGAAATCGATATTTTAGGGCTCTATGAATGTCTATGATCCACATTTGTTCGGTTTGGTTTGGTTTGCAAAAGCGAGTAGATGGTGTCCCCAGCTTAGTTCTGCAATTGTACAACTAGTTGTATAATATAAACATAGACACCCTTAAAATTTTAAGAATAAAATCAAACACTAATAAAACCGCAGGAAGTACCTGGATGCAAGCGGCGCAGGACCGGTCTTTGTGGAAATCCTTGGGGGAGGCCTTTGTCCAGCAGTGGACGTCTTTCGGCTGAAACGAACGAACGAACGAACGAACTAATAAAAATCCGTCCCCAATAAAACTATACCAGTGCCTGTCTATAAACATAATCGTGCGTTGACAAATGCGCCGATAAAAATGGCGATAATCCCGCGCTGTATTGCGATCGGTCACGACAGCAGCGAGTGGCAATGCACTTGCGACTGCAATTTGTACTGAGCTCATTAGACTATACATTTCAGTTGGAAAATGGCACCTATTGCAAAGACATAAGATGCTATAGTGAATAGCTTGATGTGCCACATCGTACCTGTTCTTGTTTTACAATCTAATTGATGTGTAGTCAAGTTCGGCGATCTTGTAAATTAAGCGACTAACATTGACCTTTCTTTGACAGAGGTGATTAAGGCTGAGTTGCACCACCTAACTTTGACGGAAACTTAAATGATAACCGGTGTTTTTTGTATGGAATTTGACAGATTTTTGACGTTTATCAAAGTTAAATTAAGATGGTGCAACCCATTCTTCTGCTCCGTTTTCTCAGAACCAGTCATTATGTTGTCCTGAAGTGGTAGTGGTAGAGCAAGCTATAATTTTGGGACGTACTAACAAAGTAAAGAAAGACAGAAAACAAACTAAAAATGAACCAATTTGATTGCAAAGCGAAATAATGACATCGCTGAGTTTAGACCTTGTTTTAGTCGATTGTTTGTTACTGTATTGTACTTTTTTGCATTTATTTTTTCGCGTCAATGTTTAATGCCCTTGGAAAGATAACCCATAAGAGATATCGAACAACACTTAGCGCACCAAACAAATTGGCTAAAACAAAACTGGGGCGATAAGTAAAGGTGAGTCGAAAGGCAAAATAAAACTCGAGAAGTTGAGCCAATTTTTATAGAGTCATATCTCAAGTTTATTATTTGGCAGATAACGCTTTGTCTTAGTATCTTGACAGCTGTCAATGGATAAGGCGCAAATTGGAACAGATTATGTTTAGAGTCCACGAGAGAAAGTGAGTTATGACTTATGATGCGGTCCGGCCTCACAGTTAGCGGATTTGAAACAATTGACTTCAAATTGCCTGGAATTGTCTGTGTGATATTGTTCTGTTGTAAAGATAACAAGATTTCAACAGAATCCGTCCAGCTTTTCCTAAAATTTCGTATTTGTGTATATCGTCCATCGCTTGATTCTCAGCCACATCTCCTGACCTCTATTGCAAAATGCAATTTTCAAATAAATGACCCCGTCTTAGTCTTATTTGTAGCAATAATATAGATTGTTTCAGTTAAGTATCGCACCAATAACTAGCCCCTAACTGCCTGGTATACCCAAACCACACAGTCATAAATAACCATAAATTGGTCTGACGATGAAAGCAAGTTATTCAGGCGATATCCCTTCTATCACAAAAGTCCCGGTTCAATGTAAGCTAGAAAAACTAATTGGTGTCTATTATGCATGCTGTTTGCCCTCAACTATGATGATAGGTAGACACAGCACACATAAACTTGAACTTCTAATAACCCATTCTAAGGCCCTTCTGTTACGCACTGCCTACCTCGATATGCCACGGTTATTCAGTGAGGGCCCAGAGAACATAAATAGAGTTCCTACGGCAATTTCTGGATCGACTGTAAAGACGAAACCGATAGCACATCAAAGGCTACTGTATTTTTTTTGCAAAATGGCGTCATTTTTAATTTACTAGGACATTACAATAAAATCGCATTTACGTAAGATGAAACAATACTTAGCTTGATATAATGACTTCGCAGAAAGCGAATTTAAATGAGATTAGTTAGCCTTTACCAACCCACATAGTTTTTATCATAGTACTTCGTTATTGAACATAATCCAGTGAAGGTAAGCTAAACTGATAATATGAGGATAAAAATTAAAAAATCTGACTTCCTGTCATTCTAAAACATACATAATACCCATGCTTCTTGGCCTACCTATACTATCTTCAACAACATCTAAAAGTTCTCAAAAATATCCTGAGACTAGACTTGACTAAGGCACCAGGTTACAAAATTTTACAAGCTATAATTAAAACCATTATAACATGAAAAAATGTGGTTTTCTTGTGTCCTATCTGGGAATCAAACCCAGGCGTAACAAATGAAGAAATCCTAACCATTGACATAACGATTTTTGATGTGAATCAAACACGTTTAGGAAATGTTCCTATTTCTATCTACAATTTCTGTAATGCAGTTTCCATTCGAATGAAAGTGTCGTTTCCTAGTTTTCTCAGTGATGGTGTCGCGCAACTTTTTGCTCATAGAACCTTACGACAGACGGACGTATTCTGAACGATATGCTTGTATTTTATAAACTTAAACTTTGCTAAAATATCGTAAAGAACATACCTACATAATATACTAGTAAGACCCAGGGCTACGCACATGTAGAGTACTTTAAAAGATCTATTAAGCGTACCTACTGTCAGCGGAAAAGCAATCTAAAAGAATGTAAGTCAGGCCTGAAAACATAAATTCCTTTAAATCATTTTGGCTATGTTGGTCACTTTGGATACGGATCGCCTCATTTCTGATTCGATCACACAGGGAAACTCCTGAAACTGAAGGCTGATCATGAAAACGCATCACTAAACCACACTTGCTACACAAAATCGTGACTGCCTTGATTGAATTAAACCAACGAAAATTTACATGTAAATTACTTAATTTATGATACCATACCTTGAAGGAATATAATAGAGCTGAATGATATCTGTAATCATTCTCTCCTAGTCGGCACGAAATCAATATTTATTTACATTTTAATCTAAATGCATATATCAACCCTGATATTTAAAAGCGGCGTTAACAATTTTATCTTGTTTTAGATATGAGATAAGCAGTTTTATCTACCGATTCATTTGTGTCTGACTCAAGCGCATTGTGTAAAAAGCCACATAAGTTCATTTTATAAAATGTTATTTCAGTATGAGTATAAGCTTAAGAAAAGGTTTAAACCTCAGGTTATTTTTGGTTAAAAGGTTCAGATTTGAATGAATGCTTGAAACTGAGCTTAAGTTTGAATCTACCTTTTGAGCTTCATTTCTTAATACGTACCTTATTTATTTCAGGTATAGTTTCAGTAAATAGAGTACCACTTATTCCTATGAAAATATAGAATGGAATAGGTGTAAATTATATCAGAATAAGCGCGCAGACTTTCGCGCATACCTCGCGACCGCAATGTACAGTATATCAAGCTATACATTAATAGGCTCTTATTTAGTTGTAATAGTGGCGAATTTGCAATAAAAATGTAATGTTTGATGTGCTGTCATCTTTTCCTAATCCACGTTAGCATAGCGCGTTGCACGTGACTATGTCATTGGATTTGCTATAACTTCCTTCTATCCTATTAGAATTAAGCTTAAATACTGTTAAACTTAAGCTACTGTATTTCTTATCTTAGCTCTGAGGAAGTATCTTATTTCCCCTGCTTCTCCCAGTAATTGGCCCGACACTCTTGCCCTCCAAACCAGAACAATGGTGGTTACGGTGAAGCCGCCGGTTACGTTGATAAGCAAGCCGTTACTTTGGTTAGCAATTTAAATATCAGTCCAATTTATAAGTTAAAGAACTTTGTCTATGCCTCGCATAGAGTTCATCTTTTCAAATCAAATCAAATTCAATTTTCAAATCAATAAAAATTTTCAGTGACTAGTAAAGCGGATTTCGATTCCTTTGGGATATTTTATGGATTTGGGTTATTTTATTTCGCCTCCCTAACCCGTTTGACTAAGCGTAGGGAGTGTAGAACTGAAGACCAAATCCTCCATTTGCCAAAGTAGAGTGTATCGTGCAGCGTGCTCCTGTAGTGAACTGAATAATCTGATGATATGATGAAGAATGATGAAGATGCTGATGATTTTATTTTATTTCACGATCTGTCTGCCAAAAATTAAGCATTATGTGGTAATTTTCGTAAGAGTCATGATGAAAATTGGTTATAATGCGAATCGAAAGCTCCTTGAATGAACACACTCATACATTGTATTGGCGGGCCGCCCGCGCACCCGTACGTAACACCCGCCAAAACAAAACAATAGAACTGAGGGCGGTAGTCTTCCTCCACGGAGCAAACAGACAGTCGAGTAACATGTAATATTGCTGATTTATAATGCGAATTGAAAGCTCTTTTAAAGTAAGTGAAGTGAAATGTTCATTGGCTGGCCGCCTGCGCCTGAGTGACTTGTACGCCAAACCAGGCCTGTTCATCTCAGCGAGTTTACATCGAAAACAAAACACGCACGATGGCCTACCTACAGGATACTATTCGACAAGGCCTCACATACGAGCGAACATTGACTCACGCACGCGTATTCTTGTGTATGATGGAAGAAAATAAAGAAAATGGTGTACTAAATACTGTGCAGTATTTAACTGCCTAAATAATAATAAAAACACAGAATGTACTTTTTTAAGTTGCCTCAAGACACTGAGAGGTAAATAAGTAGTTAATATATTCATGATAATTCATGCTAAATCATGTATTTCCTCCGCCATTTTCCGCAGTTTGGCACCTCACGTCACACATCATTTTACCGAAGTCAGCCCTATGGCTTCAGCGCAGTACCGATCACTGACGTTTTTCAACAAAATGGTGCTCGACTCTTGAGACAAGCTAAATTACACCATATTGTTAACAACATTGAGTATACAATTTTTAAAATACCTTCGCGAAGAAAACCTTTTGTACGTAGTCATCATCATCATCATCATCATTTCAGCCACAGGACGTCCACTGCTGAACATAGGCCTCCCCCAATGCTTTCCATGTTAATCGATTGGTAGCCGCCTGCGTCCAGCGCTTCCCTGCTACCTTTACGATGTCGTCGTACTTTACTACTACTACTACTACTACTACTACTTTACGTAGTAATTATTATTATTCTGTGGCCAAACCTAAGACAATAGAGTTGAGTAGAGAAAAGTAGTAGGTACTTACTTACCTACATAGTTTCACTGTACAGATCGTGATGAAGACGTCGACGTCTTTTTGTATTCTATCAGTTCAGTTCTGTGATAGATATTGGCGATAACAATGCGAAAGCTCCCTGAATGAAAACGACTCAAAATAGTTCGATATGCGATCGACGCGGTAAGCTTTATTCATTCCGACCACAGAGCATGGAATCGTCGCGCACCGCCGCCCGCTACTATTCCATGCTATGTGATTCCGACCCATTAGGACTTTCAGTGAAAGCACATTAAACCTTGTTTGACCATTCGGTATTTATAAAACCAAGCGGCAAGAGTTTGATATTGTAGTGAGCTTTACTCGTAGTCATGGTTAAAACAATAGACAATCCGATATCTGTGTGGTAATGACACATCAACTAGCATGTCACAAATTCCTTCGTGTATCATCGGGCATTAGCAGGGCTACTGTGTCGCCTGCTATTGTCTTGTACGCGCGGTGGGAATGTGAAATGCGTTATTTTAATGTTTTGTGTTTTGTTTCTCTCAATTTCTTTGTGCAAGGACAAATTGTGTCTGTTTGGAAAGCGATGAGTGCGGTCGGAGCGTAAAATGAAACGTTGATGGACAGAGGGACAGTGAAAAGGTTGACATTTAGGTAGCTTTCAGTGAAGCCTTTTAAAATGTTTCTCTTTGCTAATACATAAAAAGGGTAAGAGCGTTAAAAAGCTCATAACAATGTAAAGTATGAAACGTTTCAAATAAAATTATCAAAAAAATGTATGATTCTACTTATAAATATGTGAAAACCATAAATTGCGATTGTGATTATTTTCATTTTCTATTTCCCAATTATTTCAATACAATATGAAACATTGAGTACATCATTATCATTTTCTCATGGGTTTTTTTTATTATGCCGACTCCAATGGCAATCTCTATGGCTGCCACCCACGCTTAACTATAGAAACACCGCTTTAGTAGGTAGGTACTTATAGAATACGGAAATAGACGAATTCCAAACATAATTTGAATAATAAGACAATAAATAAGGGAACGTTTTAAAAAAAGAATGTTATTTTAAAGTTTCTGGAATCGTCCAGAAACAAACGGGAATGGGAGTTTCACAAAACATCTATCCAAGCAATACAATAATTTAACGCTAAAGTAGTATCAGTCGTTGGTATACGTCCCATATTGTTTAGAATGGAGTTAATTGCTGAAGCTCTACCAAAATACTTTTGGAGCTTTCGCAATAGTTCCTCTGACGATACCTATTTTAATTGTTTGGAATAAACAACTGCAAAGGAAAAATCATCAGATTTTTTTAAATATTTATTTATACACACACAAAAGCGGTACAAGGCGAACTTAATGCCATTCTCTACCAGCTAGTTTTGTCCTATCTTTAGCTTATTTAGGTTCTGATAACAAAAAAATGCATAATGATAAGGCGTAGGTATAGGTATATTGAAACTATTGGAACGAAAAGGAACCTATGTTACTCTGAATCCAAAATGTTTTATTTAGCCGTTTTGGGATATAACTTATCACTTCATACCTACATAAAGCTGTTCTTTACAATGTTCAAGTGAAGTAATAAATGTAATAGTCGTAACTCTAAAATAACCATATATTCATACCAGTTTGAAGTTTTTAAACTCGTTTTGAAATAGTTATTATTGCGATATCTATTAAACTGCTCTAGCGCATAAATAGCGATATGGCTGGCTGATTTCTTAGGAAATTATTTGCCATTATTACCATAAATCAAGCAGAGAAGTAGTTGCTGGTAACGTTCCCAGCGATTAAACTTCAACAACAATCTGATACGAATAAATGAGAACATTTATTTACGGAGATATGACAAAATAAATCTATTTAACCCTTTTCTTGGCATTGTGCATTTAAAGATACGTTGACCAAAACAAAAATATGGGCGAGAAACCAAAAACTATTTTTAATTGTTTTTTTAATATAACATTAGCCCAAATACTACAGATTGTGTTACACAGTATAGAATCGCTACAGGCTGCACAGATTTATCAGTAATATAAAAAATGTCAGACCATTGACAGGCGTCTACGCACCGGCTGATAATTTTAATTATTTTCGGTGTTTTTTTTAAAGAATATTGGTGATTATTTGTAGTAATATGGATAGTTAATAAAGGTTTCTTGATGATAGTGCTGTTTTTTCATCCCAAAACTTGTATAATTATTCTTGTACGATGCGGATTGTCCGAATGTATCTCTAAATGCACACTGTCAGATACGTAATAATTTACTTTCAATTTTGAATGTATCTTTAAAGACACATTGCCAGGTACTCGTTGACTTTATTTCATGATTTTTTTCATAGATTTTATCGCATAAAAAGGGATCATGTTATTAGTTAGTAATATTTAAAGCTGTAAATTATATGCCGATGTGAGTTTTAATTCATGTAATAAAGAATGTTGTTTTTTGGACAACTTTGTGCTGCAGCAACAAAATCAGGCGCGCAAAATGCTGGTTCTGGTTCCAAAATCTGGAACCAGGTCGAAAGTTAGTGGCGGTTACACTTCAGCTGATGAATTAGAAGCCGCACTTAGCCTCCTGATTCTCTTGGGTGGTTATCTTCCTACTCCAAACAACCCAGATCACCCCCAAAAAGCGAGCAGCCTATCCAGGCTGCTGCATGCTTCTGGTTATAAAGCTGGTGATTGAAGAATTTCAGCCAGTTCGACTGCTGCATAGTTTCCCAGAGAGTTCCAGAGATCCATTTCCGCTATCTTGCATTTCCACTGTAAGTTGGGTATCAAATTATCTTCAATCGAAGACGTGAACACAGTTCGGTACCAGTTGGCGTCAATATCCCTCGTATTTTTTTAATGCTCTTGCAGGATTCCTATGTGTCCTATCTGCATTTGCTTCTCCTGGATGGTAAGAGGGGTGTGCGGTTCAGGAGGTACTCCAACGACGCTGATGGAGTGGTTCTCATACATCCAAATGCAGCTATACTTGCAAGGCGTTACAGACTTTGAAGTGGGTTTTTTACTTTGTTTTCAGTTTTTGTAAAAGACACTTATTTTTTATTTCTTAATTAAGGAATAGCTTAAGGTTTTGTAGTAATATTCATTTAAATAACTAATTTTTACTAACAAATAAACCATTTTTTAATTTACTACAAAGCTGGCAATGTGCACTTAAAGATACATACTATATTTCCAAAACTACATACCTAAGATTTTTTTTCGTATTTTTTACATGATTTTTACTCGTCCTAAATCCAATATTTATAGTGTAAATCACAAATATTAACCAAAACCGTCGTTGCCAAGTATAGGGTTAATGGCATTGCAGTTACTGCATAACACGTTTTGTATAAGAGTGAGTTCCAATTACACAACTTACAGTTTATTCAGTTTACTTTTGGGAGGTAACTTCTCCTTTGTGAATTCATAAGTAATCATCAGTGTACCTACCATGAATTTACGTTAGGTGTGCTCGCTAGCGAGTACGTCAAAAATCTCTATGAAGATTTTGTTTCTTGAAAGTAGCCACTAGGGGCGCTGCACAATATGTCATACAATTAATATCATTTTTTTACGCAGTCGCTAGCGAGCACACCTAAGATAAACTCATGGTAAGCGCACAGGTCATTTTAGTCTCTACTTATTTACCAGAAGGCCTACACTCTCCACGCTGGCTAGACAGGTTGGGGAAGCATTTAATGTATTTTTGACATGATCTGAATTCCCGGTTCATGTTTCTTTGAGTCTGTATATTCCCCATCATTTAACTTTACATCGTATTGTGGGACCTGCGAAATTGAAAAACGGTATACTCTAATAGCTTTTGAAATTCATCTCAATTCGGCTACCTACAATAGTGATTGAAATTTGCATGAAGTTAACTGATTATTATCTACTGTCATTTACTTTACAACATAGGTTAGTGAACTCGACGTCTCCATTTTGCAAGAAAAAATAATTCAATGTCTCCTCAATTTTATTACGAAAAGTGTATGAAACATGAGCAGATGAATGTCCAGGAATTTTACAAATATATCGCTCGCATCTTGCATTCAAGTACGTAAGTAATTAACTAATGTTAACTATGGTTTAAAGTAGATTTTACAGAATGAACAGAATCTGACAAACTTAAATAATGTATAGCCCCGATAGCCCAACGGTGAAGTGCTCGGACTCGTCGACTCGAGATCCGAGAAACGGGGGTTCGAATCCCACCGCCGCTTGACTATTGTGGGGAGCCCACTCGTAACATAAGCTTATTTGGCTTACCACGAGGGGCTAACGGGACTATTAGTAATTTGTGCAATACAAATTGCTAATAATCGTTTAAAAAAAATAAATAATAATACTGGGTTCACAAAAGTATAGCCAACCTGCAAAACTGCGCACGCGCATGTCTTTTCTTCCAGTTCATAGGTCAAAGTTTGTCGGCATTTGTAACGGCTGTTATACAAACAAAGGAAAGTACTGATCACGCAACCTGCGCCCATCATTTTTACATTATCTTTGAGATTAAACGATGACTGCGGAATAGCGAACGTTAACGTTACTTTTAACGACAGTGATTTCTCTTGTTTGTATTGTAAAACAAGAATTATTTCGGCTTCGTGTATTTTAACAATTACAACTGCATTTGGGTTTGTGTATTAGCTTTGACATGGTTTTGTACTGTGGGAATATTTATTTCAATGAAGAGGGAAATAATGCACATATAAATTATCCTCCTAAATAACTTAAATAAAAATTTGTGTTGTCATGAATTCAACACAAATTCGTGGTTGGTAATCTTTCCCAATCTACGATATAATGTCATGTATCAGATCATGTAGGAGGTAGGTACCTACCTACTTAGATATCAAATGTACATTCGTAAAAAGTTTTATATAAAAAAAAATACTCCTTAACATTCCGAGCGCGGACAATAATTTACCTAAATTGTAACAATTTGAAGCAAAATTGTTATAATCTTAAGTAGTGTTTACCACAAAGGTTGGCTTGTGCGGCGAGGCAGGCTTTCTCCTAATTTCTGCTTTCAAGTTTTGTAACAGCACGTAAGTAAGTTAACCGTGAGCTGGGAACCGATTAACTTCACCGTTAAACCCAAATGTAGAGAACGGCGACTGTCAAATGTAATGTTTACGAAATGCCTTTAAAAGTTCGAGTTTCATCGAAAGAGAAAGGGTCTAGGAGCAATTAATAAATTTATTATGATGCAAACAAACGGAATTAAGACATCTGCCGACAAACTGTTAAGCTGCCGACAAACTGTTAAGCTGCCGACAAACTGTTAAGCAGTTTGGCAGATTAGTATTAAGTAAAATCGATGTAACTTTTATGAGACAATAAATTAAAAAAAAAAGAGGCTTAAGTAAGTAGACTCTACAAAGTAATATCTGCATCAGTGATAGCATTCTAGTACACTGGTGTAGGTGTACCTATTTGATAAATACTTGATATGATAAGGGCAACTTAGTGAATAAGGCCTGCTAGCAAAATGATCGATTAACAAATTATCTTCATTTGCAAAATAACTAAGCTTTAACCTATATCAGGTCCATCAACATCAGAACTACTGCTGACCGTAAAATTGCACCACAAAACCCACTTTTCTCGAGTCGACCATGAAAACCATCAGCATCCGAGTTTGGGGTTAACAGCAGCAACTTTGCATGTCTCAGCGAGGTACTGCAAGCTTAATTGTTCCCGAATGTGAGCAAGTCACGTCTACAACTGGTTCTTAGCCTGTAAATCTAGTTTCGATGCCGATACGGTTTCCGTCCAGTCAGTCCGAGCTAAAGCCGCCTCTTTAGTATTCCGCGGAGGAATCGGCGAACGGGTTAATGTCTGTTGGTGGTGGTTAACAACATTCCTGCGTTTTGTCGGTGCAAATTCTGGCGTTGTCCTGTTATGGTTGTCTTCTTTGTGGACAGCTTAATTCTTTGGAGGGACACCAACGCAACAAATATTTTGTAGTATATTAGGTTTGCTGATTACCCAAATGGATCATCGCTGCAATTTGTTACAACACATTGGTTCGAAATTAAAGGCAAAGCGAAGCCAAGACAGCTGAAACTCTGACAGCTGCCAGTGCCGGGCACGAGTTTTTTACGTGTTTCGCCATTGCTTGTTCATACGTATTGTTGCAGTTCATTGAAGAAAACTACACAATGTTATAACCCAAATGAGATTTTAATTCAGGTAACTGCGGGTCGACAACTTGGCAAGAAAGTCTTACTTTCAATCAAACCGTAAATACCGCTACTTACTCTCATTTGCCCCACAATCCTAGCATTCATTCAAACGAATTTGTTTCTGGCACGTCTCAGCAGCAGATGTTGTCTGATCTCAGCTGGGCACAGCTTGCAGTCTTCCGTCGGTTCACGGAACACCGTCAGCGAAACCCCAAGTTGCACTTGTCCGGTTTTTTGTTGCAATAGATATCGAGAAACGAGACTTGGAGAGATCGCAGCGCGCGCGCCATACGCCGGCCGCCAGTACTCCGCCGCACCCCGCCGCGCGCGCGCGTTCGCCAGTCACCGGCGCCGATACCACCGTTATAGCCCCATGACAGCCTGATGGACGAACGAAAAGGTAGTCCATGCATGCTTGTGCCACAGTGAAATACCAGTGGAGTGCAGTGTTGTGTTGATGACATGGAGGAGGTCCGCATATCGGACTGGCCCGATCCACCGGGCTCACATGCATGGCTGCCCGCTTACGGCTTCCAGCATGAAATTTTGGACAAAGATGACTATTTTTGCACAAACGGTGAGTGCCACTCGTGCGAGTGGTAACCTTTTCATTCAACCCAAATACAAAACCCGATTTGACATCGGCAAAAAGTGTTCATCGTCCAAACTGCAAACGCACCAAAACTTATCCACGCAAGCAAATGTTCTTACTCTACAATGTTGAGTTAGCGTCTTTTTCTTCCATTTATTAAACGCATTAACAAGAAAAAGTGATTTTTGATTTAAGAGTCTGAGTTCTTCGGAATGCTCTCGCTTTGTTTGTGTTGTGTTTTATTTTCGATTGTATGTATTTTTAATTGCAACCGACCTTGACTGAGATTAGTGCTCTAACCGAATAACCAGACGGTCCTAAACCGACCAGTTTGCATCTTTTGTATTTAACACAATGCGGCATGCTAATTTAGTTTTGAGTAACTAATTTACTGAAGACGGATCCGACGGCGATAAGGACTGTTTTTGCAACGAGACTAATTACTTTGATGGATTACGTATCTAAATTACAACAATAGGCCACGGAACTGATAGCACGGACGATACAGCAATCTGATGTTATGGTCATAAAATGGAACAAAACGCGAATTTGATGACTCAATAACTCAGAGCAATTAGTTATGTTCACACGAACGCTGTTGTTGCAGATAATTAGAGTTATGTGCCTCTACCATGAGTTTACCTACCGAGCATCTCGCTATCGAGGGCGTAAAAAAATGTATGGCAAATTGTACAGCGCCTCTAGCGGTTAGTAGCTGAACCACAGCAAAACTAAAAACACTACCATGAGTTCATCTCAAATCGTTAGGTAAAAAACCTATCTAAATTAATACGATAGCGACTAAAGTTTTTATTAAGTTTCATACAAATAACTTACCATGAGTTGCAATTTTCAAAGATGTCATCGAAAAATACCTTAGCTGTCACAGTAACGTAACTCACTGGCTTATTGACGTGTGAAAAGCAAAATAAAATTGTGGTTTAAGGTCATTTTAGGTGTTTTCTTTATTAAATTATGTCGGAAAGAAGTTTATTACGATGGAACATGTTATCAGCATGTGGGCAGACCTCCCACTAGGTGGACCGACGATCTGGTAAAGATAGCGGGAAGAACCTGGATGCGGGCACATTGTGGAGATCCTGAGGGAGATCCTTGGGGGAGGGAGAGGATGCTGCGTTTCCCAGAGATATGCGAGGGAATTGTGTCGTGCGAAGATGTCTAGCTGTGCTGTGAAAATGTGTGCGGGTTTCCACCAAAGCTGTGCGAGGAAAATGTATCGTACGAGGATGTGTAGCAGAGATTTGAAAATGCTCATTAGTGTTGTACAGCCTGAGCCTTTTCTACCAGAGATGTGCTGACCGAGGCGAGGTAAATGAAGCGATTCTATTGGTTCTTTACAAACACATCCTTCGCTACGCATCCTCGCACATCTCTGGTGGAAACGCAGCCTTACGAGATCATGATAGAAAGCTAATCCGACAATGAATATGTATTTTCATAAGTTGAAATTTACTTTTGTTTTTAATCAGTCTGTGTATTATGTACCTATTAGGTTTTGTGAAATAAATAGTCAATAAAAATTAATCATTTTATTTTCCACTAGCTTTTGCCCGCGGCTTCGTCCGCGTGAAATTTAGTTTGTCACAGATCGTCATAATTATAGCCTATATGTTAATCTGGGTTATAAACAATAATACTGTAAAGTTTCATCAAAATCCGTTTAGTAGTTTTTGCGTGAAAGAGTAACAAACATCCAGACATCCAAACTTTCGCATTTTTAATATTAAGTAGGACATTAGTAGGATATGTATTTAGGTTAATTATTATTACTGACGAGATTGCTACCATGTATGTTTAGTGACCATGAAAGATTAAAACAATATAATGTATTTAATTAATTATAATATCTTAAGTTTTACAATAATAAGGTAGGTATATCCATCCAGTTACCCTAGGTCTTTATTATGGATTTAATTTACAAGTAGTTATTTACAAGCACTCTGCTCTAAATCCTTTGGCTTCAGGGAAGAACCTGGACCGCCACCAGTCCAGTGTTCCCTTGGCAGCTCTGTGTATGCGAGTTGCCTTCTTCTTGCTGTTTAAAGTCACTCCACACCTTAACAAATAAACATTACAAATAATAATGACGAAATAAGATAAAAGTAATCAAAATGAATATAGTATAGTAGGTATTTATACACACTTCTCAATTTCTCAGTAGTTTTGGTGTCGCCGGTGGCATCAGCATTTCACGTTCGCGTGTCCGTTAGTTCCACCCACCGTTGACTATTGTTGGCTCTTTCTTGGGGCCCTTCAGTGGGCATACTCAGATCGCCATATCTATAGAAAAACAACTTTATTGTATCTAGAAAATATAAATCTAGCACTCATATTACTGAATTTTAGCTAGGCACGTGGAAGTTATGCTGGAAAGGTTGTATTTCTTCAAAAAAGCCAGCTCAAAATTATTCGTTTAATTTTGAAATTCCTCCACTACATAGTATGTTTATTTTTACTTAACTTACCTTTCCATAAATTCTACAATCGGTTTAAACGGATAGCCTCAGGTTCTCACTTTCCTATCCTGGTTAAAATCCAATTTTTTGTGGAAAATTATTCATCAATAATTCTTCAACAAAACATGTTTATTTGTCTGTTGTCATGACAACAGCTGCGTCAAAGTCGCAATGACAAGAAATAAACAATACAAATTTAAAATCATCATGTTATTTCAGCTTTAAGCACTGTTCTAGGACACTTAAATTTTGCAGTGTTATTTTTGACATTTTCGTTATTTCCTACTCTGTCTTTTCTATATAGTTAGAAAGGAGCGGCATTCGTTCTTTCATTCATCCATTCATAGAGTGTGAAGTTGGATACGTTTACATGTTCACCAACATGACATCACAAAACCATCGAATTATCGCTGGCGAGTAAAGTATACGGTAATTGAACTCATGGTATGATTTTAATGCAAACTTCATCGATCCACGTTTAAACTCTATCGACTGTAGTATACGAATACAAGTTTTCGATGGCAACTCATGGTAGAGGCAATGTTCACAGAGTAATTCATTTTTAGAGTGAAAGTTGGTAGAGACAAAAGATTTTGAAGTCCTCTTTTAATAGTTTTTGAAATGAACCAAAAAGACAATCCATTCTTAATTTTGACATTTACTGAAATTGAGGAGAGGGAAAGAAAAGTAAAAGGCACCTTATGACATGAACGGAAAGGTCAAAGCCCGCGCTGAAGTAAAAACGACAAATTATACGCGGTTGTTGCAAAAACTGGTAAATATCAACTGCATTACGGTTGCGAAGGAAAAGTAAAAACTAAATTTACGTTCGCAGCAATCTCTAGCACGCAACATGCATCTTCTACTTCTCAGAATCTAACTCGCATGGGAACCGAATAGGAAACCCCGAATAATTTGCGTTAAAAGTGAAACTTTGTATTTAGATAATTAAACAAATCATTCTTAATAATAGGTATAGAGGTTTTGATATCTCGGGAGAAAATTGCAGTGGCGAAAGTGTGTAATTAGAAATATCAGACGTTTCGAGTATCGGATATACAAATCGGTATGCGTTTCTCACGCTCTGATAGATTTCAATGCGCCATTATGGCACCGGGCAGAAGAAAATTGTGCAAATACATACAAAGACTGACTTCGTTGGTTTAGAACTCTACATAAATAATAATAAAACTGTCCAGGTAGATAAGCTCCCTCCATTGCTGACTCCAGGGTAGAGCGAATGTGGTGTACGCTTAGGCGCACTTGTAAAAAAATAAACTACCTCTATCTACGTTCCCTAACTGGAGAAGGATATGAGAATGAAGTAATAGTGTTGAATCTAGAACCAAAAAACTTGTTATTGCATTTGTTAGTACCTAACTAGCCTGAAAGTTTCAGGTGACAACATAGGTAGGTACCTAGTAATCAAGAGCAAGTCCAATGAGAAATAAACACACATTGGTTACGTAGAGTAACCAAATTAGTCTCGACAAAAAACCAACAAATTATAATGTCAATAATATATTATTATGTTTTTAGTCACTTAGTTCCTCGGACTTTCATTCTAACATTTCAATCTCCTGACGAGTCTATGTAAATTTCTATTGTTTACAAGTTATCATAATACATTCTAATAAGCAGGAAGCATACAGTTCACAAGGATCAACGACCGCATTATGATTCATACTCAATGATCCATTCCATATGTATAAGATTAGCGTCACCTTGGGTAATAATTACGCTTTTCTAGTAATAAATCAGTTCCAAACGTAATAGTGGACATCACGAAAGGTTTATTGCAACATAACTACCTAATTGACTGGGATTCGTCGTCCAGAATAGAAATAGGGCACCGTTTGAAGGTGTGGAAAATTAGAATGATGAATGGGATGCAGAATTTTAAAATGTCAAGTAGCAGTTCCGAAAAAAGCCAATCCCACCTATAACATTTAATGTAAAACTTTTCCAAGACTGGACCATGATGACTCGCATTGGGAAAAAGTTATCCAGATAATATCATATAGAGCCGAGCTTTTAACTCTACCAGCCATAAGTTCTGCAACTTAGGCCTGCCATACACGGCGAGCTTGAAGCAGCTAGTATCCGACAGCTTCAAGCTGCGACTGCATAGCAAACTACAGTACACTACGTACACACATACACGGAACCGCTCGAGCAGTTACAACAGACTGTTTCTGTAGTTTGCTATGCAGTCGCAGCTTGAAGCTGCCGACACTAACTGCTTCAAGCTGTCCGTGTATAGCAGGCCTTAGTCAAATCATGGGGCACGTTTATCCACCATCCTAATGATGGTATTTGAGTTGGTGACTCTTCAGACTCATCGATTACGAAGTATCATATTTATTGGTAATCTGTGGTATTACGTAGTTTGTTACTTCGCTACTTGTACCACTCAACCCACGATAATACTTTTATTTACAGATAAAATATTCACTTTTACCTTATACACTCTAACGTAGCTAATATTTGTTCAATTAGATATGATTTAATGATCAAATATACAGTAAAAAGATACACGAAAAGGAAATACGTCAACTGGCTGGCGCCAGTAATTTCCGCGTTGTTATCGAAAGGATTTCATTATCAAGTTTGTTTTTATTATCAAAGTCATCGTACTCTCAATAATAAGTGCAATTAAGCTTGCAATTATTGATTCTCATTATATTGTTACTTGCACCTTTTCTTACACTATTTTAAGTGCCCGAGAATTTATTGTCGATGACGATTAAAATTTTATTATTCTCTTCTCTTTCTAACTTGTGGATGTAGACTCCTGAAGCAACTGAAGACAGTAAAGAAAGATGTTGCAAAAACGGGAAATTTTATTCAAACTATTTTCACGCATGTACCTACGAAATCGCGGGCACCGCTAGTTTTCTATATGTGTCAATAATTATGACGACTTCACTTAATTATATTTACAGATTTGTGTGTAGAAGGTTCAGAATCACTTGAATGGGTTATGTTGCGGATTGTTGCGGTCGTTTGTGACGTTAAAGATCTTACTCCACGTGATTGTACACGAAATAGTAAATTAACGTAATTAAAATCATTGTCAGGTTATTACTACTTTGCCGCTATCTCGTCTGGCGAGGTAATCAAGACCCCCATATAGTTTATTGCGAGGTTCCATTAAAAGTTTCCCACAAATAAACGCAAGGTTAAGTGTGGACAATCAACAGTTTTTTGTACAAACTACAGCACATTAGGCTATAAATTTTTGTTGCAAATTAGCTCTTAACACAACTGTTTAAGGTGTCCAAGGTATTTAGCTTGATGCGCTGGCACATAAACTCACGTGTCAAAGTTTTGTTTCGGCGACACAATGCGTTTTTCATAGTAAGCTTAATGGTAACGACCGCTATGGTGACATAGGGCCCAAAATTGTAACAAAGAACTTACGTGGGACTGGCCATTGACCTGGATTTGAGGTCGTTTAGGAAAAATTTCGTTGAAAATGGACGAAAAAATGGAATCAACTTTTGCTATGTTACTCAAGCTGTCATGGAAAAGTTCGGCTTTGGCCAACTTTGGAATAGAGCAGTTTATAATTATTATAACGGGATCTACTAAGTACATCAACCTTTTTACTAATAAAATAAAGATGTAAAGCAACTGTGACGAAGAGAAACTCATTGTTAAAAGATACACAGCACATACATATGTTCAAATGTTAAAACTTTGAAAGCTAAAAAGCTTAGGGTTATTTTCTACATCGTCCATGTTATAAAATAGCAACAGAATTTAGACCAAACCCTGTTACTTAGGTAATAAAATCGTGAAATACTTAAAATTCAATTAAAGTGGAGCAGAACATTTCATTGAGCTATAAGAATGGTATAAACGGTATAGCCAATAACATTTTGTAGGCAATCTGTATTAATAACTAATGATGTAGCATTATTCGGTTGTCCATTAAATTATTTTAACTGTAATTCATTTTACTGCAATAATAGACGTTACATGAGATGAGACTAAACTGTACTAAGCAAGTAATTAGTTTGCTAGAGATTTAATACTGTAATAATTACTAAACTTATTGTTTATTGGATTTACTTATGTAAGTACTAAAACATATTTTTTCTTGCTTAGTAGAGTCATATAAAGACTCACGCAAATATTGTGACTTTACCTGTAAATTAAAAGCTGCTAAAAGTAGAGAAAATTAAGAAGTCATATGTATTTCGTGATTGAGCTTGGCTAATATTTTTTTCTTTGAACAAACAAAGTTGTGCAAGAGAAGCTCCGACCAAAGAGAAAGAAGACCAAATTAATCCTTAATTGTACTTAAGTTTCAAACCGCAAAATTTTCAAGAATTGTTCAGCCAACCTTGGGTAGATACTAGATAGCGTCTGCGCAGGACAGGTGATACAGCGACGAAAATAAACACTCAATTCGACAGATAAAATGTGAGCGTTTTCAATGAAACTCGACTTACGGGCTAGTACGACGACGCCGCGTTTAAATTCCAGCACGATGCACTCTCCTGCTATCAAACCTGAGATCTTATTTCCTGGGGTTTAGAATTCAAATTCGAAGGACAGAGAGAGCCAAATGGAGTGGAGTGCTGGGGAGCATGTGGTCGGACCGGTCGCCGGGCCCTTAAGGTCATTTCTTATCGCGAGCGAATCGCATAGCTTATACTCTCGCGTCGTCCATATATTGTGCCTTTTTGGAAAGCCCGTGACATCCCATTGAGCTATCTCTTTTGCTATTGAAATATTTGCTTGCCTTACAAGGTCTGAATTGAACAAGCGTTTTAGATGAAATCAACTGCCTCTTTTACTTCTTAGCATCATCATGTTGAGTAAAATATGGTATTTTTACTAAGAAAATGAATACCTTTATTTTGTTATCAATCGGTGCTACTAAACTTACTATGACAATGCTAGAATACTAAACGTAAACGTAGGTACTTAATGTCAAAAGTTCATGGAACTCTGACAGATCGCTACCAAGTAAAACGGCACATGATATGGAGGCATTGTGCAATACATACAATATGTATGGGATCCGGATGCGCTGTGGTGCGCTATTGTGGACGGTGTCAAGTTTCCCGGTTCACACCAAATAATCCGCTTTTAGCCTCATTTGAACTAAATAAGTCCCTTCTACCAATAGTGTAATGTAATCGAATCTATTTAGAACAAATGTTGAATCATAGAAGCGTCTGAAAATTAAAATAAAATCGTAAAAAAAACTTTTTATGATCGCTTGTCTGTCGAATTTGACATTTTGGTCATTGACTTCTTGTTTTGCAGCAATAGGTACCAATTGTAAAAGTACTTATTGTTTCTTTTTTTACATCGATGATCTATCTCTCTTTGGTCTCGTTAATTAATTTGCCACAAAACTAAATCTTCTTTCATACTAAATGCACGCGTACGCAGGCAGTATACGAGACACGTTAAGTGTAGCCATTTGTGAGAGTTTCATGATTTACGATTTTTGTCTTCACCTGGCCCCAATCTAAAATTACCGCGCGTCACTACGGAGATAACGCAAACTGTAAATATGAGTAATTCTCAGTCAGCTGCGATCAATCATCGCCCGTCTGGCTCTGTTTTTCTTCTTCTACGCTTAAGTATCGCTGGATTTTTTGAAATAATACTCTAACAACCTCAATGTTTTTATTTATTTTTCAAAAAGTTTGAATGAACTCTGAGCATTGCATTATGAACGAGAATTGAAGAAGATCCTTGCATTTTTTGAGTCAATTGATGCGCGAGATCATCCAAATTTTGACGGGCACATCCTTATTAACTGCAATTCGCGCGTCTGCGGATTTACTCGCTAATCCGATGATCCACAGACTTTCCTCGCTCATGCCAAGATCACGACAAGATTATCCGTGTCCTTCAGATGTCTGACATTTGAGATAACCAAGATATCTTGGAGCAAGGTGACGGATTCGAGAGGCTGACTAAACTTTGAAGACGCCCGAGAATGCTGTAGTTTCATTTTAGCCGGTTGTTTGGTGAAAATCGACGACTGATTCGGAGTTATAAATAATAATACCTACCTGGAGAGTTATCGTAAACTGACTGGTGATTTAATTTGTGTCATAAAAATATGGAAAGTGAAAGAGTTATAAAGTGACGCGTTTTTATGGAATTTCAATATGCATGAACGCAAGGGTAAGACGAAATTATTTTAAACTCTATTCCAATTCATCATGTTGTATTTCAATATTGTAAGTTACACAAAATAACCCGATTGTCTTGAGTGAACCCAGATTTGGGTGTGATTTTTTGAATTTCAATAGTTAGACCGATTTCAGGCTTGCAGTCGAGTGTTCTATATCCTTCCTATACCCGCGCGTTGGTCTCTCAGACCGACGAACTAATAATTCGGATTTTTTCAAAAAGTATTAACTCTATGAGTTTGCGGTTTTTAGTAGCTTCATGATTTGTGACCTGCCATTGTTTAGTGTTGGGCGATCGCTGCTGCCAAGTGTACGTGTGTCACTTTTTGCTGTTATTCGGTCTGTGAGACCGACGCGGGTATACGTGTTTCTACTTCAGGTATGTTACTATTGTTTTATTTTACAATATTACTCAATAAAATGTATTGTCATATTTTAGTGGCGTTTCATATCAATTAAGTATTACTGTATTTTATTATTATTAATTTGTTTTAGCCATTTTTGTCGTCATAATGAACGAAGAAAGGATAAGGGCGCTGTTAGAATGTGAAGATTCGGACTCCAACTATGATGACCAGAGTGACAGTGATGAGATGGTGGATGATTTAGAAGTGCAGGAGAACAACACCGATTCTGAGCAGAAGGGTGATTTTTCAGATGCAAAAAGTATTTTTGTCATTATACGAGCATGCAGTTATGGTATGTTCCGATCATTATTCCACTGAAACCACTAGTGATAAATACTGTTTTGTTCTTTTATATTACTGAGGATACTTCCATTTATTATATTTTTTGTTAATTTTTTAGGCTTCAAAAGAAAAAAAGTTTATTTTTGTTATTAAATTTAGGCTGATGTAAAATTTTGTTTGAATTTTAAGTCTGATTTAAAGGCTGGTTAAATCAAAATAAATATAAAATTTGTTTTAATTTTTTTGTGCAATTATAACCTTAACGTATAATTTAAAGCAAATTATAGTACAATACAGTACACAATTATACTATAAAACACGAGCTCAACTTTCGGTCTGAGAGACCGTGCGCGGGTATATTTGTAATGCTTTTTGGCGCGGGTATACGAAGGATATTTATTTGACTGTCGTTTGAACGAGCCTTGATCTTTTTTTAATTATTCTTGACAGCATCTCTTTTTTCCATGAAACTCCTAATTTAAACTATTTTTGTATCCCATTTGTTACCTCATTAATTTTCAACTATTCCATAGTAATAATGTTCTTACTCCACTTTCCTACATGACGTGCAGTTACATACTTATGCATTTTCACTCAAAATTCTTTATGGTCATTTATCAGTGTCATTGAAAAATTCTGCATTTATTCGCGTGAAACAAGCTATTATTTCAAAGGCTTAAGATTTTTATCATGCTTATTAAAGTACACTACTGTATACTTATAACTATGCTACTACAAGTTTTACATACTCATTACACATTAAATTAATAGTTTATGAATTAACTTTCAAGATAACAGCTGCTGTGACGTTTTACTTGAACTAATATCTCTATTGTTACCGTTCGTCTTTTCACAACGATCAAGTGTTTATTGTTGAACAGTAGTTAGTAGTTTTGTACTATTACTTGTTATGTTGCTAACAGTTTTATATTCGAGAGATTTGGAAATTAATGACATCTATTCAAACTAAGATGCAGGACTCGGAGGCGAACTGTAAAGGATAATAGGCGATCACAATAGATCGATACCAATCGCAGTTATACTAGGATTTCATTGAACTAGAATGCTCACAAAATAAAACTATAGGCTATCCATAAGAATGTAAATCATTCGTTCCATTCTATTTAGTTT
The DNA here is from genome assembly GCF_004193835.3 of Ostrinia furnacalis. Taxonomy (NCBI): domain Eukaryota; kingdom Metazoa; phylum Arthropoda; class Insecta; order Lepidoptera; family Crambidae; genus Ostrinia; species Ostrinia furnacalis. The sequence continues at coordinate 223,670 of NW_021134518.1, forward strand.
GTTCCTCCAACAATTGGTAGTTTCTTTCAGCTTATGACAGACAGCATCTACTACCATTGTGGCGCGATCAATCTATAAGTCAGTCATTTCAGTCCTCATTTGTTCTCGATGGATGGATGCCTGTAGATCCGGGATGAACACTCAACACTTACTGAAATATCTTCTTACTTTCTCTACTTCTGAAGATATAAAAACATAGGAGATAGAGCCAAAAGATGAAGCAGTCATACTGTAAGAAAAAGTAATGCAAAAGTATTTTTGGCAGAAAAATAGATGGTTACCTACATAACAAACAACTTCTTTTAAACTCTACTTCTCATATATTCTAATTATATGTAAAGCAGACGTATTGGAAGCGAATTTCTTGAAATTGTATCACTTTTTTAGGTCAGGTATGGTTTTCACGCCGTTTTACAATTAGAAATTGTTTTTATTGTGATCGGGTGCAATATTATCGAGGGCAATTACTTAATTTAAGCTGCCATTGTAAAATAACGGCTGTTTCTAAGAATTGTTCCATTTAGCTGTACCACGACGAATTAAAACATGATTCTTTAGTTCGTTGTCATCGATTTTGTAAATTTCGCTTATTACTTAATCATTGTTATAATTATATCTAGTAGGTAATGTTAAAAAATTTCAACATGCGTTAAATCGTGGTTCCAATGATAGTTTAACTTTCCCCCGGGACAAACTTGACCTTCACTGGTTGGGTTTTTATTGGCGGTCAAGCTGTAGATCCTGGCTACACAGGAGTTGCAGTGGTGGGAACGAGAGGTGGGAATAGTCCCGTATGCGTTAAATCGCTTTTAAAAACTACTAGTCAGTAAGGAAATCCATCTGCATGATCAGCATGAATATTTTTAAATGGTTATTTCTAATATTTGTACAGCATTTTGACGCACAGCACAGTGTTTACCTTGATGCTATGCATGGTCTGTACCGTTATCGCTTATTGCATTAGGTACATTTTGCAAGCATCACAATAACATGAATAAAAATGGATCACCGATAAGATAATTCCTTTTATCGAACACTGAAAACAATTCGTTATTGATGATAAGAATACATCTTGCTAGATGATGTAGATTTAAGTATAATATTCTATATATCTATCTATAGCAGCCGAACATAGGCCTCCTCTTCAACCCTCCACCGACTTCTGTCCCTGGCCACACGCATCCAGTTCACTCCAGCCTGTTGCCGGATATCGTCTGTCCACCGTTTAGGCGGTCTTCCCCTGCCGCGTGGTTGAAGTGATTGAGAGCCGTAAATGTAGATGGGCAGGGCACATTGCACGGATGAACCAGGATCGCTGGGCCAGAAAGACCCTGGAGTGGAGACCCCGCAACAAGTATAATATTATTCGGTTAAAATGTTTAAAGAATGTAATTACTGAAGGCTGTTGTTACCTCCTAGTACTAATCATTGTAAGTAACTAAAATATCATTACGTCAAGTGCTGTTCTAGTTCCATGGAGTTCTGTATCGACCGGTTACGATTTTATAACAACTCCAGCTCTACATCTATTAATTATATTGCATTGCAGTAGGTATCTATTGGATTGCGAATGTATTACTTCATCTAGGATGTGTTTGTTTATTAATTCTGTAGCTCATTTGTTTTGTGCATCATAGGTCAGTGCAGTCAGTGAGGATGATTTCAGTGATTCATGTGTACCTATAGCGACACGCCCTGAAAATCCTCTATTCTAAGTATCTCTTAATAGACATGTTCCTATAAGTCACAGCGACTCCAGCCGGGCTAGGATGCGCGCCGTGATATACTTTATCGACGTCAGAATGTATGGGCAAAATCGATAAAATGGCGTGATAACCGCTTATCGCGGCACGCATCCTAGGCTTACAGTAAGGGCTCTAAATCTAGACAATAATTAGGAAGTTGAAGCGACAATAGCCCAATGATGTCGGTAACGTACTGGCCGAATCGAGATCCGTGGAACGCGGGTTCTAACTCCCGCCGCTGGACTATTATGGTGAACCTCCTCGTAACTCAAACATAATATTTAGCTTACCACGAGGGGTTAACGTGACTTAAAAACAAACAAAAATCTATCATAATTTATAAATATTTATTGACATAGCTTGTAGGTTCGAAGTTTCATAAATAGCTCAGAGCATTTACGCCCAGACCTTGACACCTACTGGTCCAGTGTTTATTTATAGAAAGTTGATAACCTGAAATGCTGCGAGTAACAAAAACATAATTTGCTTTTTGCCGATCTACAGCTTAATTGGTTTTTTGTTGTGTTCAAGTTTACGACATATTGGAAACATTGGTTTACTGGTAATCAAATTGTGTCAACTGAAATGTAATAGCAGGGCAATTTCAACAAAATCGATACTGTATCGGTAGAGATAGGCAACTAAACCACAACTTATGATGGTTTTGTAGATAGAATTTACATCGTCAGCGGTTCGACGTTGGTACGGGTTCAAATACTGTGGGGAGCAAATGTTAGAGTGACGAGCGTGACCTTTCACACCTGAAGTCATTCAGTAGCTTACATAATATCTAAAAATCCGTCAAACCGTTGAGGTTTCAGAACGTGCCAAAGAAATAACGTTAAAAACACTTTTAGTACCATTATCCTACTTCGGTTATCGGATAAAAATAATATGTAACTACCTATTTCCTAAAATAGTTGTTGTATGTAGCTGTTGAACGTTTATAACAAGCGCGTAAGGTTCAAACTTCAAGAGGAATATTGCGCATACGTAGAAAGAAGCTTCTTTTCCTAATCTAGTGAACACAAGTGATCAAATTAGTATCTTTTGTAGTCATAACGATTACCATCTGTGTGTAAATATTGACACACGTAATCAGCTGCAAGTGTCGGGCTTAAGACTCGTGTGTGACTCATACAACTCTCAAGTCGTGAGTAAACTTTTATAACGCGGTAGTGTTACGTCTTGCATAGTTCCAGGAACTATACGTAGGTCAGGGCTTACGGGTGCAAATAGGATATGAAATGACATATTAAGCTGAATAGTGAAGGGGTCGGACTGGCTGACTCGAGATCCGAGGTCCTCGGACCGAGGAACCCTGGTTCAAACCCCGCCGCTGGACTATTGTGTGAACCCACTCGTAACATAAGCGTCCTCAACGAGTGCTAAGTTCTTCGTTCGTTCGTTTCTGCCAAATGACGTTCACTGCTGGACAAAGGCCTCCTCCAAGGAGTTCCATAACGACTGGTCCTACACTGCCCGCATTCAGGTTCTCCCAGCGACCTTCACAAATCATATGATAGAGCTTTTTAAGTATGAATCTACTCAATAAAGCCTACTTCGGACTAAAGCTAATGGACTATTGAATTAGACCTTGCATCTTTTGTTGTAACTACACAGACATGAACGAAGGTCGCATGCGGCTAAATGTGAATGGTAGACTACCGCCATTATCCTATAGAAGTTAGTTCCACCTTGTTTTCAATTTTTATTAGCTGTGTGTCAGTGTTGTAATAAATCTTCTAACACTTAAAAAATATGGCTATCAAAGTCTCATGAAAATTGTAGATGATTTTTGTACCTCACTGAAAACCAATTCAGTCAAACAAATTATCTTTTAAGTAGCTGATGAGAGATCGTTTATGAATGATCTCATGTATAATTGACTGCAGTTAGTACGAGTAGGTAGGTACAAACAATAATCTTTTAATTTTGTGGTAGCACACTGTTCTTTTCATAGCTATTTCTTAAAGTTGAAATTATTTACTATACATTACTGAAATAGAAAACAATCGATACTTTATTTTTCAGTACCTGGGAACTATTTACTGTTAAAGATCAATAACAAGAACATGTTTGTCTTTAATTTATCAATCTCAAATCGTCTCTACATTTTAAAATTTGATAAATTTCTCGTTTTTCAGATAGAAGAGACGAACGCCCACTTATTCTTTGTTTAACATGAATCATCGTCTACGTAGTTAATTTATTAGGCATTATTATGGAACATCTGTCGTACAAAAAGGTAGAGAAGCAAGCCACTTCCACAATATTTAGTTTATAAATGAGGGTTCCTTGTCAGGACTGCGGAACACTAAACAAGGTTTATTGCAAAATGAAATGAATAAAGAAGATTTATTTTTAAGTTGGCAAACTTGCAGATTTGAATCTTAGAATCACCTACATTTCCTTTAATAAATTCCAAAACAATTTATTTGTTAGGGTTTCAAATAGGCCTTCTTTCGCCTAACATCATATTCGACTGTAAATGAGAAATGGCCGAAATACTCTTTCTCTCTCTCTTTTAAATTCCATGTTTTTAGTTACCTACATACATAGGTATTATCAAGCAGAACTCCTCATCATTTGAGTTACCTTGACCGAGTGGTTGCGCCACCTATCTGGCTGTCAGCCAAGCTGTCTTCTGATCATCGCTGCCTTTGTAACAGCTTGCGACACCGCTTATCCTCTTGACAGGCAGTCATAGCTTGACATGACCTTATTAGATATAGCAGTGGTGAAGCAAATAACATGATGAAAAAAATATTTAAAGGATTAAAGACATTGAAATCATCTGCCACCTAAGTATCACAAAAATAAAGAACAAAATGAGCGTAAAATCATTCTCTCCACGATACGAGTAAAAGTTACTTCTACAGCTTGCCCACCAAATAAGTCCAGTGAGATTAGTGTTTTAGAACCCGCAACAAATCTAATCAGAGGAATATGTCACCTGAGTGTTCTCAGGACATAAAAATCTCGCACCGTGGTGTGAATTTGCCTGCTTTATCGAATGAGTCCCACTGAAAAATGAAAATGTTAAGTGTTGGCCAAAAGTGTTGATTAATTCCCAAAGCTGGAGTAGGTAGTTTTAGTTTTTGTTATCTGTCAATGTTGTGTACGCCTTTAAACATATATTTTATGTAAGAAATGTGAACAAACTGTATTTTAAATAACTTCCAACTACAAAAAAAAGCTTTATAAAAGCTTATTTCACACTATTATGTTGTCGTTTAAGCCAATTAAGATACTAATTATGACGTGCTTTCATACATCTTAATAACATGACTCGTTGATTAGTTACAACTACAGTGAACCTTTTAATTTACACTAATAACTTCCTATCCATGAAGTAGTCGAGGGCAATATTGATCGGCGGCTAATATAAGACATCGGAGCCAATTATTGTGAGAAAGTTATATCCGTACAATCTAACTAAGTAGTTTTTAGTTTAAACTGACTATTGGGCTAATTATATTGAACAGCAGTAATTTGACAAGTTATCACGAAGTAAATTATAATAAACTTCATAAGATAAAATGACAAGTATCGCTTGATTAGTAGGTACTATGGTCTCTCTCACTACTTACTAGTGGTATGATTGTTCTTAGTCAGTTTCTTTTCCGCTAGAACATTACCTACTACTTACATAAGAGCAATTGTTTATATCCATAGTAAAAGCACTGATTACACGATTCCTTACCTTACCCCCTTATCCCAACTAATATTATAAATGCGAAAGTAACTCTGTCTGTCTGTCTGTCTGTCTGTCTGTCTGTTACGCTTTCCCGCTTAAACCTCGCAACCGATTTTGATGAAATTTGGCATAGAGATAGTTTGAGTCCCGGGAAAGAACATAGGATAGTTTTTATCCCGGTTTTTGAAACAGGGACGCGCGCGATAAAGTTTTTCTGTGACAGACAAAATTCCACGCGGGCGAAGCCGCGGGCGGAAAGCTAGTTAATAATAAGTTGAACCTAGGATGAATTAAATACTGGATTAAAATGTCATTTCCATACTATGTCAATTTAAGCCTGTGTTCAATCAACTGCGGTGTAAATATTATTAATAAGGGGGTTAGATAAGAAAGGTTGAATAAAACCGCAATTTGGTTAGATCTCATATTCTGTTCATTATCTTTGACAGTAACATTAGCAAAAACGTTTACAGCAAATCTAACAAAAACGCGCGAGAACTTACGTCACCGGGTCACTGACCGACACAACGAATGGTCTAAAGTTTTATGTGAGCAGTTTAATGTTAGCTGATAAACATTTGTTTTTATTAGATTAATGCCCGTTTTCAATATTAATCCCTAACTTTTAAGTGTCCCATAATGGTACCTCAACAGGAATTTTATTTTCATAGGGGTCACTTAAAATTAGGGAATGATGGTGAAAACTGCCATAAGTTTTATAATTAAACACATACTGGTGATTACCAGTACGTGTACACGTACATATTACCTCAACAATATTTTGTTACTTGTTTTAAAAGTTTGATTGTAAGAATTGCAATTCTATTTTTCTAAAATATCAATAAATAAAATGACGTCAAATTGTATAGACTGGCAAGTTTTAAACGAGCTCCTTCGATATTTTTCAACTTGAATAGAAAAAAAATCCCATGAAATCTAATTTCACGGTGTTGTTCATTCTTATGAAGTTTTGTATGAATTATTTTCGTCTTAGTATTATGAATCAGGTTTATGTAAATGGGAAAAATTTGCATACCGTTCAGTGTCTTGACTCTTGAGATGATTTCATCGCCATTTTCGGACAAACTTTCTTTAATGGTTTCTACATAAGACTCTATTATTACTAACGCCCGTATTCACAAACGATGCTTGCTTAAGTGAAGCAGCAAATCGAACGCACAGCGTTGAATAGAGCTCTGTGACTGGTTCACCCTGTGCGTCCACGTGCACTGTGACACCTCATAGTAATGTTTGTGAATGCGGGCGTAAGAGGCATAAGACTCTACATTTCCTATGATTTGCGTTAAAATTATTTGTTTACACATTCTTAATGTTTGTGAATACATATTTATGCTTTTATACTTTAAAGTTTCTTTTCGCCTAATATAGAGCTTTTCTAAGTTATACTCTAAGAATATGCACAAGATCTTGTATAGCTTCACCTTTCACTAACTTTAGGATTCCAATGGAATTCCCTGTCAGCTTTACAGGTTTGAGTCTCGAAAAAAGAATTCAAAGTAGGCCCACTGTGTATACCTATGCGTGGGCCAAATTACCCGTCTATGGAAATATTTTATGCAAACAAAACAACTAGGTTTACATAACGGAATCTTCCACCCAAACGGCGAGTTCTTTTTGCCCTAATAAACGCGAATCAGCTTCAAAAGTTGAACGATTTTCTACGCAAGCAGCCCATAGACAGAGCATAGTAGTACCATAGCAAATGCTGTACAACGTAATAACAAGCCATTGTGGCCTACTTTCGAACAATTACACACGTGGGTGTGCTTTGTTCGTCGATATCTAGCGAGATCTTGATGTAAACAAGAATTAGCATCAGCAAATAAAACTAAAAACTTGATGTAGGACGAACGATGTAGCTATTGAGACTGAACAGTGGCCTAATTCACGTATTTTCTCGTTGACGTTTAGATGTCGTCCTATTGAAAAACAGTTCTAAATCCGTATTCATAAGGGTCATTTCGATAGAACGATTATTCGATAGGATCGCAGCTCAGCGATTTGTTGTCATTGAAGTTTTGTTACGTGAATAAGGCTACAGTTCAAAGCGCTTGATATGACATTGACAGTAATATGCAGGGTGTGATAGACAGGCTCGACTTCAACAGGGAGTTTTGAAATGCTTCCGAATTTGAAAATATACATAGAATTTCTGGCCGAAAAACTAAAATATTTTCTATTTTTCTTAAATATCCTTTTTATTTAACTATCAGTACATTCGTCATACAGCTCATTTATTATTTATTTTACAGTTTAAAAATTCGTTAATAAGTAACAAAATGTATCTCTCCCAAAAATGTTGAGAGAGATGGAGTTCAATCTTCATAAAATCAAAACTACATATGTACTTACATACAAGTAATATGTAAACAGAACTATTCAAGAAAATAGGCCCCTTTGAAGAATAATACTTCAGCTGCCTACATGAATGTAGAAATACTTCCATACTGGAAATCTTAGAGAAAATACTCTATTAATTATAATATTCTGTAATAAAATTACCATTCGTCACTATAATTGATTACAACTAACCATAACAACGCTTTCACATATTTTATTATGAGAGAAATTAAAGAAAGCAAAATGCTTACATTTTCATTCGAGGCAGTAAAATAAATGACCATTACACTAAATGTTTATTGGTAAAGAAAATTCAATTAATAAAAAAATAGTTTAAATGTCTATGAAGTAATTTATGACTGAAGTAACAAAGATATCAAAACATTAATAAATTTTATATGCTACTAGTAACTAGAGCAAGTAGGCATTACACACTATGTATACAATAATATATCAAAAAACAAAATAAATCATTATTTTAAAATCGAAGTGACATTATTTCATTAGTGCATATGAAACGCAACAGTAAATATTCAACTAAATAAAAACATGTTGCAATAAATAAACTTTAACTTAAAAACTTGTTGTGATGATATCGAGAACTTGTATTTACTTTTAAATAAAAAAACAATCAGAGAGCATGGAATCTATGAGACCGACTGAGAAGCTAGCTAGGTTAATAATATAAACTTATTTCACTTTGAGCACTCGCCCAAATAGCACCTGCACGAATAGCACTCCACTTAGAGTACCTAATCATGTCTATTGCTCGTAAATTGAATGTTAATTGGCCAGATTAACTGGTGACTTCATGATTTTGACAAATTATACTTTCTAATGAATTGTAATATTTGTAATCGCGTGTCTTCAAGGTATTATTTGCAACAAAATAAGTCTATAATTTTTTTAATTAACCTACGAATTTTCCTATTTTATTGGACAAGAACAATTTCACTTTACAATTATGTAGCGGATCTTATTTTATGGTTGGTAAACCTAATTCGTTCGTTTCTGGTTTCACTACAAGCAGTTTTAATGATTTAATATTTTTCACAAACGATAAAATTACAGATCAACAATAAATCATGATTGCTTTAATTTTTTAATGTTTTGGACATTTTCAGGTAATTTATTGTTCGTGATTTTTCAACAGTCTTATTTACTATTTTACAACAAGCTTTTCATTATTATCTAATTACCGGTATCGCTATCTATCGTTACTTATTTTGTTGAAAACAAAAATGACTTTTACCAATCGGGTGAAGATGTAAATAATTTTAATTATCAATTGTAGGTTCCCTTAAACTTGTAAAGAAAAACTGAATATATTATGTAGAACCTGTTTGCGGTTTTTTGCCTAAATATATTATAACTAGCTTTCCGCCCGCGTGGAATTTTGTCCGTCACAGAAAAACTTAATCGCGCGCATCCCTGTTTCAAAAACCGGGACAAAAACTACCCTATGTCCTTTCCCGGGACTCAAACTATGTCTATACCGAATTTCATCAAAATCGGTTCAGTGGTTTAGGCGTGAAAGCAAGACAGATAGACAGACAGACGGACAGACAGAGTTACTTTCGCATTTATAATATTAGTATAGATATTAGTATAGAAGTATAGATTTTGTGGGTATAGAAGTTAGTTTCTCAATTTATAAGTTTTCCTACTTGTTATTAACATGCTAACTTTCCCAAGATGCCTTTATGTTAGATGTACCGTGAAATTCCCATAGCATGATGCCTCCCGAGTTCCCATAGAGACGCAGACTTTATCGTTAAACCGCTCCCATGAGATCATAGATTGTTGTTATAATTTATTACGTAGCAATTTCATAACGATGGTGGTTGAATAAATTGTGTAATGTCTGAAACCCACGCAATTAAGTTTCTTGTTTGAAAGCAATAGTAAATTGTAATAATATTATCGTCCAAAAAGTTACTTATCTACTCGTATATCATTGGAAATAAGTTACATTCAACATTTGCAAGAACCTGCAAAAGAGACGCCACCACTAAGTTGAGGAAAAATCACAAAAAAACAACTCGAAAGCTGTTTTTATTGTATGAAGAAATGAAAGCTCTAAATCGCCAAAAGCTCTTTAAATTACGTTCAGCTACCATACCAGATAACCTTAGAGACTATAATTTGTATGAGAAGCGTCAACTTTCTTCGCCAATAGCTACATTACACTGGGAAAGCTAAAGTTCAGCTTCATCGCAGATCTTAAACCTGGTTGTGAAGCTCAGGGGTCATCGTATTCCCCATAACAGGCTAAAGGTTCGGCCAAACCAACGCGTGCAGCCTGCGTGCGCGATGGCGATCAGATGTCGTGTATTGAATTTGTAGCGATGAGTTTACTTCACATCAATGCGTCCAGTCATGGCTGCGGAGATCTACGCACGCGCAGTGTTCGACATTGCCATCGCCATCGCCGATGCGAGCTGCACGCGTTGGTTTGGCCGAAGCTTAAGACGTTCAAATGATTAGTGAATTTATTCATTTCTTGTTTCCTTATGCGTCCAGTGTGGGTGGAAGACCAGAGTTTATGACATCATAAAATGGTAATCGGTTCCTACCAACTAATTGGCGTTGGGTTATTCAAAAACTGGACACAAGAGGCTAGACACGTCTGTCCTGTTGATGAAACTTAAAATTAGGATCACTAATTCCTCATCTGGACACACTTAAGATTTTTAGGTTTACATGTCGCCAACGCGTGAAATTCTTGGCGTGTCCTATGATATAAGGCCCAGAACAGACGGTGAAACGCACCTGCAACGAAACTGCAACTTTGTGATAATTCTGATGAATGAAACTGAAACTGAAAGTTTCAAACTGGTCGCGTCATGTGTGGTCTCTCAACGGACGCTATGGCAGAAACTTAGATGCAACTCAAAAGTAACTAGCAGTTGCAGTTTCGTTGCAGTTGCGTTTCAGCGTCTGTTCTGGGCCTAAGTGATACTAATTTTGAGTTTCATCAACTGGACACACAATATGTGTTCAATCTTTTGTGTCGAGTTGGTGAATAACCCTTGGCATTTCTATAGCATCTTGGCATTTTAGTTACGCAGTTTGCAAAATTGTTTGTACCCTCATTGGAAGTATTTCTATTTTTAACCGACTTCATAATCTAAAAAGTGTAAAGAGAAACCAAGTTAATTTAAAAGTAACTCGAAGTTTCGGGTTCAACTGTTATTTTTAGATTGGTTTTGCGAAGCCAAGTTTGCTTCAAAGGGGAAAATTTTCCTCAGGTTTTGTTCAAAAAACGGCACGTGTTTTAAGACATTAAAAATACCTAGGTAATCTTTAGTTACACAACAAAATCTTGTTACTAAATGCCGGATAAGCATCCGGCTAAGTATGTACAAAAGTGATGGTAGGAGCTGTCTGATATTCCTACTTTCTATTTATTTATTATTATTAGCGAATCTTAGGCTGAGTTGCAACATCTTAGTTTAACTTTAAACAAACGTTAAAAGTCTGTCAAACTTCATACAAAAACACTGGTTATGGTTATATTCACGGTTAAATTATGATGGTGCAACTCAGCCTTATAATTTTTTTTATAGGTTTCTCTGCGAACGTTGGCTTACTCAGCAATATCCTTAAGTTGATATTCATTCAAAAAATCCATCTATAATAGGCACCACAAAAATGTCTTCGGTACATTCATTATGAAAAAGAGATAGGTATTTCCCAATAGTCTATACTATAGTATTTATTTACTCAAGAAAGTTCATAACGGCAAGATTGACAAATTGTTTTTATTTACTAAATAATGGTTGTTGTTCCACTACCTAAATTCTATGGTACTCGTAAATAAAATTGACCTGCTACAGCCGGAAAAACAGAACATTATACAAACAATAACTCACGTTAAGGGAAACCTGTAATTAACTGGTCTAGTTCTAGTTTCTTGCTCTACTTACAATACGATAAGAAGACTTATGTTTGTTACTGTTCTAAATAAATAAGAAGGTAAAAATAATGTTGTTTCTCTCGATAAGGTTAAATTGGAAAAGGTCAATCCGAATCTATTTTTGTGAGAATTTTCCCGCTATTTTAAGAACAGTTGACACGATAATAAAAAGGTCAGGACTTTGCGTTTATTTGGGACTAAATGTCATGTTCTTCCCAAGTAACATTTTACTCCATTTAAGAGTTCACATTTAGTTCCAATGTGTACTTAAATCATTAGTACAGTTCACTCGTGATGTATAAGCTGTATTATTGCAATTAATTACACCTATACCTGTCTAAGGGACTTATAGGAGTGTAGACTAGTGTAGAGTTATACTTTTATACGATTGTTGGTGTTATAATACTCTAACAACTATCCTTTAGTCAGCCATCTGACTAAGAGCATTATAGGAGGGTAGAGATACGGCAACCGCTGTTTAACGGCCTACTTGTACGATGTTATAGAGCTAGCATTTTAATAGAACACACGTGGTCATTTATAAAGCCAAAGGCTGTTATGTTTACTTGTTTTAGACTGTTATACAGCTAGTAGCTGTAGTAGGACTTGTTTGTGATAATTAAAATAACCTTTTTTTACTATCTGTACAAAAGTGTTTCAATGGTTCGCATGTACACTGTAGGGTGTTAAAAGGACTATATGTGTTGTCCATTAACATCAATAGCAGTTTATTTGTCCACAAGTACTACTCTTATTTGCTTTAAGCTGAACACGAATGTGAATGTGATATTCTATTACACATTTCCCCAAGCCTGTTTTTAGTTGTTCATGGTGGTTCTGTACATGATGCAGAGGAAAATATTATGCCTGAACCTGAAATTTCCCTTCAAAATATACCAGATATCAGAGTGTGATGATTGCAGTTCTTGTGATAGTGAATACCATTTTGATTTGGACAATTATTTAACCTTTCGCAAAAAAAAAAAAGAACATGGGCTATTGAAAATCGTATTCCTCATTCCGCTTTGAATAAATTGTCAAGCATAATAAACGAATTTAAACCGGGAACACTACCGTCTGATGCTTTAGGTATTCATACTTGACTATTAGTACCTGGGCTAGGCGATTTAACGGACATTAATAATTTTTATTGCGGATCTCTAAAATTTCAGTATTTGAAAGAATTAAAGATACACAATTGACCTGAACTAGGTACATCTTAAAGCTGTACATAAGTTCACATTAGAATAAATTTATAGACATTAGCGCTGTAGTGGTACAAATGTGGAACTTCATATAGATAACAGCATTCTAACAGAACACATGTGAACCTAATATACGCTCACCGCATTAAATTGGAGTTATAACAGTTCACATAGCCGTATTTCATTTCCACCATTTTGTTCTACATAACCTAAAATATTTACCAAATAAATCTCCAAAATTAATGCAGATTTATCACAAAATTCGCAGATAGAGCGATTGAGTTTTGGTTTCATGTTATAATTAATTACCGTAATATAATTATAATGCCAATCCAATATCAAAAACTGAAAATTGTAGATTTCCTCTCAGCCAGTTTTAAATATTTTAAAATGAATATCGCGTTTTTACAGAGGCGCGTAAATATTTTAGCTGTAAATATGTATACATTTCACGATAAAGTTGCATTCCCAATGGCATTAACATTATTAAGTATTTAAAACCCGTGTTATTATTTGCATAAATGATTATCCGCCCGAGTTGTTTCCCTCTTGGCACTCACGTACAAATACCAAACTAATATTAAAATGTGGAAATAATTTAAGACACACGTGAACTTTAGGTAGCATTGGAGTACTTTTGTCGGACTTTATAACTTTGAAAGCTGTGCATTTAGCCACTTGTTACTCTTTATTGTCCTCACGTACGTTGTATGGTTCACACTGCGTCCCATATAGTGCCGTAAGTCAGCCTTAAGTACGATGTTACTACTTAAACTGCTATTATAATGCTATTATACTGCTAATGTACAGCCATAGTGAACTTAAAGCTGTCTAATTTGTGCCCAAACTGGTTCTATAAAAGCATTATAGCAAGCTATACAGCTCGTATACAGCTGACATACACAGCTTGTGGAGTACATGTGAACGACTATTGAACTCTTAAATGGAGTAAAAATGTTACTTGGGTTATTAGGCTGCTAAATTAACTCATGTTGACAAGCACACTTATTCTGTTATTTATAGAAAATTATATCAAGGTAAACACTGCACACATAGTGCAATTAAAATAATAGCTGCTATTTCACAACAAAAATATCCATTTTCAAACTGATGACTGATTTCATTTGGTATTATAGCAAAAAACTTACACAATTTAAATTCTAATGAGTAATCGGATAAATATATAATAGAGATGATATAAAAATCGAATAGACACGCAGTAGCAGAACCAAATGAGAGCCACATCTAAATATTTATACCTCAAAAAACTGAATAACTGACATAGTGATCTATCAACGCACAGCCCAAACCACTGGACGGATCGGGCTGAAATTTGGCATGCAGGTAGATATTATGGTAGGCATCCACTAAGAAAGGATTTTACGAAACTCCACCCCTAAGGGGGTAAAACGGGATCCACGCGTACGAAGTCGCGGGCGGCCGCTAGTTGCTTTATAAGTAGATCAAACCCTTCTTCAAAGCAGCATCGTGATGTAGGGCGAGTTCCTCCAACGGCGCTAACGGATAGTTAATCTAATCTTCGATTTGTAGTCACAATACGCTGCCGAGTGACCCGCTTGTAGGGTTACCAGATGAAAAATCAAAAGTCCGGAGAAAATGCCTGATTTTTATATTTTTCATTGAAAAATCCTGAGATTTAGTTGCAGTTTGAGGATTTCCTCTAAAACTTACTGAACATTTTTTAAAATTCTCATTAGTATTGTTTTTATACTCTGCGGATTTTGGAGGATCATGCTCACACATTGCCACTTGGATAAGTAAGTATTAATTTTTTGTGCAATTTATAACTCAGGAAGATTATTTTTAGTTAGTTAAATTGTTATTAAATAAGTCTTTTAAATGTACTGTGTCTGTACCTATTTGATTGAATACTCAAAAAATCCTGAGATGTACAAAATCCTGCCGCAATCCTGAGAAGAGTCCAAAAATCCTGAAATCTCAGGACAAATCCTGAAATCTCAGTACAAATCCTGAAATCTCAAGACAAATTTTGAAATATGGTAGCCCTACCCGCGTGGCCAACGGTAACCGCGGGAAAGTAAGCCCCGCCTGCGTAAAAAACAAGCGCGCAGGCGCATCGCTTGGGTCACCGGTTCAAGATCGGGGACACTGACCTGCCAGTTTGTTAGTACATAATGATAATAGTTTGTTTGTTTACTTTAATTTGTTATGGTACAACGGCGTTTGTTTAGGTAATAAGTCCATGTGATATAACAATCGTATGTTACTACAGGTAATTATTATGCTGTGGTTTGAAATGGTATAATTTCGGGCCGTATTAGAACGCTTGACGTTTGCTCCTCTTTCCTCTATTAGTTTCCTGTTGCATCATCCATATTTAGTAATAGGTATTATATAATAATAAAACATTATTATTTGACAATCATAAAACCACATCCATAATAACAAGGCCTACACTAAACACTACGCACTGCAGTAATTTCCATTTGTAGAGCTTCATTGATTTAAATCGGCTCTCATTGTGTCCACTGAAAAATCTGTTCAATGAATATTATATATCGTAACAAGAAGAATAGTAAAGCATTCCTCGCCTCATACCGACTCTATGAATTTACATAACAACACATTAGTGACGCGTATAGTATTGGACACAGCATAAACAGAAAAGATAACTTTATCTTAACAGAAATTACAATGCAGAAAAAACGTTTGGGAGCGAGCTAAATATTTTTAGTTTCTTTCATAACAATTTCCAGAATAGACTGCAGTTTCCTAGGTGTTACTATTAAATGCAAGACATGCATTGATATTGTTAATTTATGCAAAAACGACATTGGGTACCTCCCTTTGTCGCCCATTAAATCTGCTGGCCTGGGCCTCAACCTATTGGTAAATAAGCCACTGAAGGTACCTAAATATTTAAATTACATTGTGTAAGCTCTCTTAAAAATCCACAAGATTGTAAACGTTAAATTCAAGCTTTTTCTAAATAATCAAACTGTTCTCTCTGTGCTGTGTTCAATCAACTCATTCGGTCCGTCGAGCCTTGCTCTTGACTTGACATACGGTCACTCGGCACGCATATTAATAGAGGCAAGTGATTCACAACACTTTAGTTAGTATCCTCCGGTTACTTTTATGAAGCGAACGTGCGATATGAACTTTGACGGCCGTCTTTTGTCTATGAAATGGCCGAGAAAAACGAGTAAAAGTGCGCGAGAGTGCGTGAAAATGTGACAAATATGGTGGTGTGTGGAATGTCGTCCAGGCGGCGCGCAGGCAAGTAACGTATTCTATTGTAACATTATTGGCTTAAAAATGAATAGAATATCTATGCTTTGGCTTGATTAAATCTTCTTGACGATTGCCTTGTATCGAGATTCGAGTACTTAATCAAAGTAAATTGGTCAGTTAGGCAACTAAGAATTTAGTGATAGAGGTATCGTGGTATGAGAGAGAATTCGCTATGTCCTAGGAACAAAAGATTATTACTTGGTTAAATACCGATATAAATTCAATGTGCAATATTGAACCTATGTTACTAGAACCTAAATCAATGGTTTATTTAACAAAACTAAGTGTAAATGCGACTTAAAAGTTTGTTAAAATTAACTGCTAGCTATCTTCACTTGATCAGTGCCGGAAGCGCCTGCCCGTGTCGTTTACGTTACAATACGACATTAGCATTAATGCATAATGCCCGCCACGGACGGCTTTGTGCATAACGTCTTAATTGTTCACTTTTGTTGTAAGAGACAACAGATGGTAAGATAAACCGTTTATGTAAGTTCAAACGTGCCGGCAAAATTTGCATTGTTACACGTCAAAATGTACAATGGTGTATTGAAACAATATTAAGTGCGCGAAACTAAAAGAAACATAAGTGTATTAATTACGAGATACTATCAGTTAAAAACAATTAAGTTCTTAAGAACACCTCTACCCTACCGCCCACTATTTTACAAATTGTGTGTACCAATACCAATACAAACACGGTAAGAAGTTTCCATTTATCCGCCATGGCGGATTAAGTTCAATTAAAAAAAATACAGTAGTAAGTAAGACTACATAAATTATACTAGAATAGTTATAGACGGATATTTAACTCGTTCTGCTAAAATTCAAAAGCTCGGACAAATGAGTTCTCCAGAACAACGACTCTCCATTGATAGTTCTTGTACAGCAAATAACACTCTTGATTTTGCTGATGCCTCCAAACTGATCTATCCTTATTATTTCTCATGCTGATGGAGTGGTTTTTAAATTGTGGTTGTCCACAGAAATAGTGAGTTTAATGTCGTAGACTAAGGCGCTCAGTCTCTATAATTTATCCTATCAGTCAGTCTCTATTTATTCCATAATCGTTCACGTGGAACGTTTTGTTATACTTTTAAGAGCTGCATTCCTAACGTGCCTTGCGTCGCAGATCAACTTCGACAGTCGTTACTATGGCAACTGTAACAGTTGCATTCGAATTTGAACCTTTAGTCGTAGATATAGAACGCAATATCCACAGTATCCACAAAATTGCGCGTGCGCTCCTTTCCTGTAGCTTTACCTTTAATCGTCCACATTTCATGTACAATCACGGCTGCATTCCTTTACATGTGCTCCTTGTTTCGCAGATCAACTTTGACAATTGCATCCAAGACAGTTGCATTCAAATACGAACCTCCACTTGTCAGATATAGATCTCAATTTCCACCGTATCTACAAAATTGCTTCTTTCCTGGGGGGTTACTCCGAAAAACGTTTTCCGGAGTTTCGAATGTTGCCTTCTCAGTCACGCAAAACAAAATGCCAGCGCGAGTGTCGGTGACAGATAGACCTGGAACTACGTAAACAGCGTTTCGGAATAGACCTCCTGTGGTTTAACCTTTAATCGTCCACATTCGTGTACAATCACGGCTGCATTCCTTTCGTGCCTCGTGTCGCGATCAGCCGGCGCCGGACCGGTTTCTCGGCCTTGCCTGTTTATTTGTTTGGTGCCGAATAGCCGACTCTGATTGTGGATGGGGACTGGAGTTTACGAGTCGTGCTTACTTATGACTTTATAGCTTATGTAACTTTCGCCACTTTCCACGCTGTTGCAATTTTAAAATCAACTTAAAATACTACTAATCTACTTGGTCGATACTGGCATAGTAGAAACATTTGTTTTTACTTCAATAATGGTAAATGTTAAATAGAGTCTCCAAAAGCGAAGCCCTAGACAGCCCAAAAGCGGTCCTGGAAGCGTATTGAAGTACCTACTCTAGGTAGAGCATACGAAATTACTAATAATGTACTAATTACTATGTAAAGTAAAAATGTTCTTGAACGATAATTGTAGGTTTTGTAACTGTGCAAGTCTCTGTAACTTTTGCCAATTTTTTAGCAACATCTGAATCTAGAAATTTGGACCGAAATTTCAATATTTAGCTTAGCTGTTCAAGGCTACTGACTCATTGGTAATGCCAATATTTCCAATGACTGAGAAATGTATAACTCGAATAAACCTAGTGTAATAAACAAAAATGTAACCCACTGAAATGTAGGCTACACGTTTCAACACCTCTGATACACGTTTTCTACGCAAACAAAACCGTATTGTTCTTGTTGCAAAGTATCTAGTTTACATTCATACGAAAATCGGTAAAACACACAATCAGTTCAAGTTTGTACTCATTAACTGTTTAATAGTGCATAGGTCTCTACTTACATAATTTGTCTAAAAGAATAAACTCTTAATTATATGGGATGCCAGGCTTTACAGGCATAGTTGAAAGCACTTTTTAGCCTTTTTTTATAATATCTCACATACACATTATGACTGTCTGCACATAGATAACTACATATGTATAATAAAGGCAGATGTTTCATATCTTATAATCAATAATGGAACATACAATATTAGGGTTGCATTGTGGTACACTTGCGGCAGATGTTTTGTTTTTCAAAATTGATGCAATTTAACAGGTGTCGGACTGTAATGTTTGCCAAGACTCTGTGGGAAAGCTTTGCCAAATATTGCAATGCAAACTTCAGCTTAGAATATAAAATAAAATACTGGCTGTGCTGAACTGTTACTGATATCAACAACTCTTTTAGTAGCAGATATCCCACGAGCTCTACAAAGATGAAGTAAACAAACTAACATGCATATCGTTTAATCATTAAACTTTAATGAGACCGATAAAACCTTTTATGCATATTTTGTGTCGCGAATTGTTCTGATCAACTTTATAAGTCATTGATATTTTAGTCAGTCAGGTAGCTTAGGCCTCAAATGAATCACTAGAATTAATAATAAGAGTAGGCGCACACCGTTGATTTTTAGTTGGCCGATAGTTGTGTCTGATTTTAATTTGTATGAAGAATCGGCCAAATCGAATCGGCGTAGTGTGCGCACTCCCATACATGCCCATACTGATTAACTGCACGACTAAACTATCGGTCGACGAAAAATCAACGGTGTGCGCCTACTCTAAGTCCCTACCTATGTTTCATAGGCTACTTTCTACTTCGGAAAACCCTTTTGATTATACCCTGCAGGTCTCTACCATTGTATTAAATATTTATTTAGCTTTGAATATAAACGTGCATTGGAGCCAAATAATTGTTTTAGCACGTTTACGTCGCCTGCTCGCGTTTGCGAATACTAACTAATACTCGGGTAGCTATTAATATTCCATTGTAGCTAATAGCGCAATTTGTCAACAGTTGCTAACCGTTTTAGAATTCATAAAGGCATACCTGTGCAAGCAGTCATTTGAACGTAATAGAAGTCTAGTAAGATGTTTCTAACTAAGCTGGATGTCAGTTTTGTTTTTATCAATTTCTAATAGGTTACAAATAAAGGCATGTTGACTCTATCACTCGGAAGAATTGACAGTAAAACCCTTCTTTATGTCTTAAGGGCCACTTCAGTGTTGTCCAAATAGTGTAATGATCGGAGCGCTTTGTATAGCCATCGATAATAATATAGCTAACAGCATATAAACAAAGTATGCAGATCGTGCATCTATGGTATCCAGTGCCGTATTATCCATAAGGCACTTTAGGCCAGTGCCTAGGGGCCCACTATGACCAGGGGCCCAGCACTCTCGATAAAAAAATGAAAAAAAAAAATGTTAAAGATTTTTATGCAACAAAACTCAAACCACTTTAAAACTTCGCCTTATTTGGTTTACACATTCAATCGTCATATTTCGATATTGTGGAACCTAATTCATTTTCGTAACTTTGGCATTACTGCTTTGATTTACATGACGCCCTTCAGAGGCTAAAAAGCCTCACTGCGGAGGCTAGGGAGAGTGGTGGTGAGGGTGTGTTGGCTGTATCATTCGATATAGCCAACGTTTTCAATACCATCAATCATTCCACCATACCTACTCTAGGCACTTAAAAATCAAAGAGTGCCTCAGTACCTGCGAGCGCTGCTGGCCGATTACTTACGGGACCGCGAAGTCCTGTATGTTAACAGAGACGACCAGCTCAAAATGCGCGGCGTAGCCAGCGGGGTTCCGCAGGGTTCGGTGCTCGGTCCACTCTTGTGGAACCTAGGCTTCAACTGGCTCCTCCGGGGCGTCCTTCTCGCGGGCATGAGTGTCATATGCTATGCGGATGACACTCTGGTCACTGCCCGGGGGAAGACATTTGGGGCCGCTGCACGGCTAGCGTCGGCGGGCGGCACATTGGTTGCTCGCAGAATACGCCTCGGCCTGAAAGTGGCGCTGGAGAAGACTGAGGCCCTTTTCTTTCCGGGGCCTCGCCAGCGCACGACGTTAGGATTGACGTCAAAGGCCAGATGAAATATCTGAGCCTCACGCTTGATGGGAGGTGGTATTTTAGCCTGCACTTCAACGGGCTAGCGCCAAGCCTCCTCAAGACAGCCGGCGCACTGAGTTCTGGCTCCTCCCGAATTTGGGAGGGCCACAAAACAGGTGTCGTCGACTTTATGCCGGCGTTCTGAGGAGCATGGCGCTGTATTGCGTCTCAATCTGGGCGGACGCACTCAACAAGAGGGAGAATGCTGCCTTTCTGCGCAGGCCCCAGCGGGCCATAGCGCAGAAAGTCGCAAGCACCTACCACACGGTAGGGCACGCTACGGCGTGCGTCCTCGCTGGTACTCCTCCTTGGGAGCTGGAAGCTGGGGTCTTGTCTGTCATCTATCACTGGATGGCAGACCCAAAGGCGCGTGGAAAGCGCCCGGCTCCGGAGCGCAGGAAGAGCGCGAGATCATGATCGACCGCTGAAAGGAAGACATGACTCGCAGTTTGGCCGCCGCACTCTGGACGCCATTGGTCCTGTTCTGGACCAATGGTTGGAACGACCGCACGGGTTCCTCACGTTCTGTCTGGCGCAGGTGCTGACCGGGCATGGCTGCTTCGGTTCGTACCTACATAGGATTGGGCGAGAGGAATCCCCGCTGTACCACAAATGCGGCGCGGCGGATGACACGCTGTAGCACACTCTCGCGGTCTGCACAGGCTGGGAGGAGCAGCGCCGTGTCCTCACTGCAGTCGTGGGCCGGGATCTTTCGCTTCCGAGCCTGGTCAACGCCATGCTGGGAAGTGAAGGAGAAGGATGCTGGATGGTGATCGCCTTCTTTTGCGAAGAGGTCATCCTTCAGAAGGAGGCAGCGGAGCGCGAGCGGGAGAACGATCCCCTCGCCTCATCGCCCCGCAGGCGGAGAAGGGGGTGAAGAAGGCGGTTGTACGACCGTTCTACTCAGCCCCCAGGTGGCGGCCAGGAGCAGGGGCACCCTTGTCACCTCCGTCTGACGGGAACGGCTTGGCGTCCCCCGGCAGTGCAGCAAAAAAAAAGGGGGGCCCCGAGACGAGCTGTGCCTAGGGGCCCCGAGATGGTTAATCCGGCCCTGATGGTATCGCAAAATCTAGATTGTACAAGGCCTTAACAGGTGGGTTACAAGCTGCTGTACATAAATTACAATTCCCATTGCAATTGTCTGCTCGGTGAACTCACTGAATGCAACCGCTGACGTCCCGATAAATATTCAAGCGACGATTTCTCAACGGATTCCTGAACGCAGCTGCAACCGTCACCCTTCAATGGCCGCGTTCGATTTTCAAATCGTGCCGCCTTTTTTGTCGCGAGAGAGTTCTATGCACTTTATGAAGAAATAACAGATAGGCCAGTATTTATTTTTAATTAATAAAAAAAAGTTTTTTTATTAAAAAAAAAGTAGTTATCTTAATCAATAATGAAGTGAATAGAGATCGTTCGATTCGTTTGTTTACTTACAAAATCAAATGAAAGTATTTTGTCAGTTCACACTCCACCGCTTTTATTGACAAAAGTAATTTAATGAAAACAAAAGCAAATTAATTACCAGTGATACTGTTATTTATTGTTATTGTCGGGCACCTGTCTAGCACGTCGAATTTAATTAATTTAATGCTCCTATAAAATATTAAGTACACTTTTTTTAAATAGACACAATAGTTTTGAGTGCGAATGTGTCGAAATGTTATTTGTAATAATTACCGTCACAATACCTACCTAATAATTCAAAATCAATGTTCATAGCCGACCGGTTATTCTTATTTCCGTTTAAATCATTAACTAAAGTACAGTTTGACTTCAAAAATAAATACTGTGAAAATAATTTTAAGCTGGAAAAAGCTTAGCTTTATTAGGAACATTATCTAAGAACACTTAGACATCAGTCCATGACAAATAAAGTTATCAAAATTACATAACATGAACTTACTCTTAGTTCGATAGTTATTGTCAGTGCCAATACGAGTACATGCTACCTGTATATTTATCATTCTGTCTATAATATTGAGTAGTAAATAAAGTACTTTCTGAATTCCTCGTCTGGCCATAAGGATGCAACGCAGACTTGTTTTTACACCCGACTGTACACAATAACAGCACGTCAAGCTGAATCTTATGTAACTGTAATAGGAGCTATTTTCCAACAAAAATGTACAGTCGATTGTACATAACACGGATGTTGTCATACTGATTGATATGGCGGCCAAAACACGAAACTTGAACTTGTAGGACTCGGCAAGGTGATTGCAAATGCTGAAGTGAGCAAAAAATTGCTTAAAAGCTCTGATATGGTGATAAGGAAATATATTTCAGAAGAACCTAAGCTGACTATACTAATAACAGATCAACATATTGAAAAGGTCTAGAACTAATTATATGTTTAAAGAGTAGAAGGTCAAATATATGTATGGAAATAGGAAGAGGGCCCAAAATAGAGCCCTGCGGTACTCCCGGGCCTATACTGTTCGAACATCTTTTGTACGCTTATTAGAGGTTAACATCATCTTTCATTGATCTTTACAATCTGAATTGTATGAAGTAAATATTTCCATGCCAGGTTTTTGTTAGATTATTAGTTTATGTATGCTTATTAAGGTCTAAGATTGTATCGGAAGCCTGAAGGTTATCTTTAAGTCAGATTTTAATACAACACTGTAGAGAAATCCTGTATTACGAAGCTCTATGCTCATTAAATATGGTATTTTGCGGTTACTTGTATCGTAGTATATGATTATAATGATAAACATTAATATTACTAGGTACTACAGTTGCTCTGGTATTCTCAATTAAGTAAACCAACGAATATGGAACCAAATGGTATGCATTTAAAACTTGATAAGGAATAATTTCAGTTGGCTTAATATTTGCTCAAAAGATTCTACGACGACGAGCCTTCGTATCCTCTCTTTTTCGGGCTTCCTTTCAGTATATTATGTCTATACTTATTCTATTCCTTCTTTCTTTAAGAATGTATTTTTATTTTTAATTTGTTTAAACCCAACACGTTGCGGAAATGTAGCATACGTTTCCTATGTATATTTTAGTTGACCTGCTAGACCATAATAGTGATTGCTATGATTATGATGTACATACTGGCTGATTTGCAGCCGATCAATATAGCCATGATCAGTTGATCACGTGGAGTCATTGGGCGGAATTGCATTCACCTTGGGAAGAATGCCGATCGTTTGGTCACCGCAACCAGGCCACAGCTTAAAGAAATGGAGCAAACCACGACACACTTTGGCGCTATGTTATTTGGAAAGCTAGATAGTTACTCATAATAATAAAACAAAATAGCTAGTCACTATGACAGTAGTAACTACATTCTTAATCGCTGCGAAGTGCGATAATCTTCGTGAAATATAAACAGATTCGAGATATTTTGTATGTTATTGCTGACAAAATCAATTCGATGGCAGCTTTAATTAAGAGAAGAGTACCTACTCAGGCAATAAAATCGCCAGTTATTTACAAACATTTCCCAGAGATGAACAAAACTCACTTTTGAAAGTTGAAACCAAAAGTTAAGTTATAGTGCAGCAATAAAAGCATTGACTCTTTGAATTTCTGTTAAGATATCTGATGATCTGATAGAATTTCATTGAATAAAATGTATTTGCATAAACTGAATTGGCTATTCTAGCCGAACTATGTACAAACGATTTGCCTGCTATTCGCCACAATTAAGTGGTGACGTTGGCTATTTTGAGGCAATTACTTTTAGTGACCTGTTAACGATAGTTTCATAACTCTAGTATTCATAAAATTATTATTGCTCACAACACTTGAGATTTTTCTTAAATATTTATCGACTTTTTGGCCTTGACAGTCCGTAATTAATAAAGGCGTAATAAGGTAAAGTCAATAATGGTTGATGCTGTTTGAATACTTAATTATGTCCTACACTCGTAGTAGATATTAGACTAGTACACAAAATCACTTATTGCAACTACAGGAGATGTTAAGCGTGATAATATACTGCCGTCTGAACTGAACATTTCCGCAAGTCCGCAACATAAGTACCTGTAGAATTTGCATTTCAGTTCTTCCAACAAAAGCCTCTTATTTTTATAGGACTAGGTAGATACTACAGTACAGGAGCTAAATACTACTTTACTTGACTTTATGTTAGACAGATCCAGTCCATATAGAAAGAAACAAAACCATAAAATTTCGTATCTTACAGTAAAATGTGATAATGTTTGTTTTGGTCCAAATACCGATGAATAGAGTGAGAAAATTGAATTTTAAGTGCCTAGATCATTACGAATTTGAATGGCAATATTATAATAACCTAAACTATAAATAAATACAAATAAGAAAAGGAAATAAAAATGCTCCTAAAACGTACCAAATGTCATGGCCTCGGTGTAAGGAATAGGCTAGTTGCCTAAAAAATTTTTTTTAGTCCGTAATGTTTAATATCAAAAAATATTGGACACATATATTTTTATTTGTCAATCTAACAAATAATTACATAGTTATGGTGCGTTGAAGTTGCGCACGACGTCACAACGTGCGGCATTTTTAAGCAAGCGTTGACGTCACGGGCCTCTTCTTATGAACTTTGGGGCGCTTTATCTCTTTAAATTTTCATTAGTTTGAAAAAGTGAAAAATACGTGTAGAGTATTTTTTGATAAGTTAACTGACGGACTAATTAAAACTCTTGCTTTTTGACCCAGGCAACATCCCCATTACATCCGTGTTGCCAAATAAAAGACGGACAACGGATTCCTTCCTCACTGGTGCCATTTCCCAGCACAATCACAGTTTGTTTGACCTTATCTCTTATCTTCAAATCTTATTTAGTCTTAATTCTATCGATAGCATTACATAAATCTAAAATAATCTAGCTTCTTCTGTCCAGTAGTGCGCTATCAATACCTAAACAACCACCTGGTTTTTATGCGATACAGTCAGCGTCATATTATAGTTCGTGACACCCAAAGTAACCAAAAAGTTCGCAACACGTCTTTGTTACAATGGAGTAAGGTTGGCGCGATCAACATTTTGGCCACTTTCGGTGTCACGAAGCACTTGACTTACGATTACATCATTATTTATAGGTTCACATGCTATGTAGCTTGCCTGTCGCACGTACCAGGCTTCCACCGATCATACCTCAAGTGCTATTCCTATTTCGTGACTCTATCGTTTCTTTGGTCACACCATTATTGCCCACATGGCGATAACATCGTGAAAGTTTCCGTCAGTGAGGGAGCCGCCGCAGACCGTAAGCCCGCGGACCATGACCGGCTAGCGGGCCGGCTCCTGCTACTAGCACGTGATTTTGGTCAAAACAATCGATTATCGTGATAAAACGACGAGAAAGTTATGTGAAATTAATTTCCAATTCAATTACATATCGATTCCATCGCGATAAAACAACAATAAAGTTATACGAAATTTTTCAAATTCAAGTAGGTTAAAATAGTTTTTGGGACAAACTCGAAAAACCGATATTTTTGAATTAAGCCTTTATATTATTAAACGTGCGAGTGCTATAAAGGGGGCTTATCTTTTCGAAGTTTCAAAGCTGGACCGTGCGTGAATAGAACCGATTTCCTGCAGTGAAAAAAGGCATTTCTTCATTAAAATTATTCAAAGTTGTAACTGTAATTCTAATTAAATGAAGTGAACAATATTCACAATTGTAATTAACAATCTATGTAACATAATATATTCATTGGCAACAACGCACTGACAATATATTTTCATTATTTTAACGAATATGAAATGTGAATTTTAATGAATATGAATGAATAATAATAAAATATGAAGCAATGAAGAAGTATGAATAGAAATTCGTTTGCTAGTACCAGTCGGGGAGCTCGCAAGAGAGAAGAAACATTTTTCTACGGTTACCGGCAGAGTAAGGTTTTAACAAATTAATAATTTTACTTACAGCTAATATACACTATCATTTAATGTGACTAGACCACGTGCATAGTTTAATCCAATATTTCAAGCTAAGCTCAGCATTTTTCTTGAGCCTAGGCACTGAGCAGAGCACTACTATTTTTATTTAGGTTGATAATATCGAAATAAGTAGAATGGAACAGAAAACCTGGTTTCCTGAGTCTCAAATTCTCCTCATGAACAAAATAAAATGGAAGTAGGTGCTAATAGACCTAAATATTTAACTAAAGAAAACCTTAAAATCCTTATAATTACTCCAATAAGTTGTTGATAAGCAACACGCAAGCTTATTATGTAGATCTATCACGAACACAACGGTAAGAACTCATTTTATAGAAAAATAGTTGAAAATCACGATAACTTCTTGGTCAAGTTCAAAGACATAAAATTTTATTAGTGCGTATAAAATTCTTAACATTTTGCTGTGCTACAATGAGGTCAATATATTTACGATTGCGGTATTTAGTATTAAGACGCGTGTACAGTCGGAGTCGAATAGTTCGTGACACCCAAAGTAGCCAAAAAGTTTGCATTGGAATAGGATTGTGTAGTTAACTTTTTGGCCACTTTGAGTTCACAAACTATTTGCCGCTGATTGTACCTAAATTAAGTCCCAGGTGAATAGGTAGAGATGACCGGTGCATCAGTTATGAGAGGTGCTACATTTGCATTAGAAATGTGTATGTTATGTAGTCATGACTTACATGAAATGTGTTTCGACAGTAGGTTTTATGAAAAACCTCTATTCTTAATCGAACTTTCGATCGATTCTTGATTTGACTGCGTTAAAACCTAAAAAATACACATCAAATGATAAATCCTGAAACCAAAAGAAATTGTAGAGTAGTACATAAACTTACTGGAATCGTTGTACGAGTAACACAATAACAATTGATTCAATTTGTAGGAGTATCACCCCAAAAACCTTTTATCAACTTGCACTATAGGTTTTGCCTAAGAAAAACTTTATCTTGATCTATCCATTAGCATTTTTTAAAACCAGGTAGTTTGGCATAGCTTTGTTTGGTTTTTTGGTCTCAAAACAAGAAATGATGACAAAAAACTTCCTGGAATGCAACCTTAATGCAACGTGCCAGTCTCTCTGAAATGTCAACATACGTTCCCTATTCCAACTTGCATAGAGTTCAAATTGTTGTTGTTTTTTAACTTCTAAGTCTAACCTTATGCATAACATTCCAAACAAATCGTGGGTTTGGTGGAATGCATTGACGTCTATGTTCTACTAATTTTACTGTTATCGTGTATTGGTTTTGCTATTGTTCTAATTTAGTCCCAAATCGTTTTGGGGATACTGCCAAACGGTTATTTATCGTATTGATACTCGTAAACGGATTGTACGACGTTGTAAAGTATTTCAGTGTGTTTGAATTGAAATCTTATATAAACAATCATTTTATTTATTGTTAGAAATAAGTACATACTTATTTATTTCCTACTTTCTTATTTATATAAAGCGGCAGCGATCTACTATTATTATGATGACTACGTTATAAAAAGTTTACAACTAAGCACTAAAACGATAAAAAACCTGTCATAAATGTAAGAGGAAGCGATAAAATACTCTCCCTTCTAATAAGGAAGAGAAAAAAACTATAAACAAAAATAGATTTGGGTTAATGCGCCTTTCGTAATAAGTCCACAACTAAATTGTGATTTTATTGAATACAGATTTAAAGAATAATTATCTTGCGACTTGTAGATTTTTGTTCTGTGACCTAGTTCTTAAAATATCGTCATAGTTTTTTTCTGCCATTTATGTTTTGTTTTTGTTGCTGCACTTATGACTTGACAAACATCATCATTTTTATTTCCCTTTTTATCACTCGTATGTAACTTGTAACACAAAGAATATTCTCATAACCGTACTTGTTTTGAGACTTTATCTTATAAGTGTTTTGTAAACAAAGAGAAAAACCTACTGGTTTTTAACACGTTTGTAACAGTAGACATCAAAATGGTCATTGCGATTCAAAACGACATAATAATAACATATTTCGATAAGTTAATGCGTATACAAGTCAATCTAACATGTAGGTCAGTGGACAACAGAACCTAAAGGTCAGAGCGATTATTTGATATAATAATCAGCTACGTTACATAATGAGAGGTTAGGCATTTGATTGTAATGCAACTTTTATATTGTAGGATATGGATATGGCAATAAAATATTATACAAACATATTTTTTTACATCAAAGTTTTTTTTTAAGCAAGTCAAGGCAGGTTTATATTTATTAATTCGATTTGATGTCATAAAGATGTGAAATGCTCGATTTATAGATATGCATTAATTTGAGACTTAAAAGTAGTACGACATGACAAGCATTATTTATTTACTGGTCATGTCACATCAACGTTGCATGAATAATTTGTATATTAAAGTTAACATTTCATACGTATTATAAATTGTTGTGTAACAATCAATCAAATTAAATTAAATCAGTACCTACTACTAGTAAATCGTTGAAACGTACATTGCCTTTTACAGCTGTGAGAATGCCTTGTACGAAACTCATTTATATTAATATGATTTACACTTTTTTCCGACTAGTCCTATGTTCGAGGGATAATAATCTTTATTTTCTAGCCTCAATGTTTTTATTATTATATCAGGTTTACTAACATCATCCAATCAACCAATGTGCACTGAATGAACTAATTAACTAAGCTACATACCGTAGCATTCCTAATTATAATCAAATGTTGCGCACTTAGTAATTTTGTTACACAACATGCGTTCGCGCATAGTGTCCAGTGAAATGGAAAACGGATAATTGTATACTGTTGCTCTATTGTTGTCAACAAAAACAAGTCAAGTTGGATGACACTCTGCAAATGCACTTTGCATTGCAAATGATCAGTTATTTTTATACTAACACGTTTACAGGTGTTTACCTGTATTACACCAACACATCATTAGTTACATAAAAGAAAACTGTTATTTTTGATCATGATTGACAGATGTCTTAATAGGTTACAATTAAAGTTAAATAAATTAATTATCATTCGATAATTTATACATCAAACATTGAATATTTGTATATATTTGGAGTGAATACTAAAGATAATCCACCAAAAGTCGATAGAATTTGGCAATCTTGCAACATCGAACTTTCAATAACATTGATTTTAAAGTAAAACGATCAGGCTTTGTTTTAGTTTTATCATAATAAGATTTATACCTACATTAATGAGGATATTATACTATTGCAGCTAAAGATCAAGACAAAGTATCATTCATAACCATCATTATAATTTCACAAGCACAGGACGTTCACAGCTGAAAATATTTTTTAAGGTGTATTAATTATTATCTTTTCATTCGTTCAGTATTTTTAAATTCCTTCGGTATCTTTCATACAACTTTCACATTTCTTTACAACTGAAAAGCGGAATTCAACCATTTATTTCTGTTATAAATCAGTGTCAGATTTAAATTACTAAAGTACCTAAATAGAAAAAACCAGTAACTGAAAATCAATCATTATATTATTAATATTTCATGTGTAGACAGGTACTGTATTAACTTTTATAAAATCCGCAGGTGCAAAAATATGTTGTTTACACCTTTTTTAACCAGCTAATGTCATTTTTATGCTAATGACAACAATCAACAATATATATACTACTTGTAGACACTCGTAGTAGTTGGTCTTTAAAGTTTTTAATTTCAGAGTTCAGTAGGTATTTAGGTAATGATCTGACTCTATCTACCTAACATTAAGATTCGTTATGTGATTTTTATCAGTCACTTAAGCAAAAAAAAACTAACCCCTATTGAATTCCGCAAAAAACTGCGAATTTCGGAGCTTAAAAAATATTTTTGGATTAATAAAATACGAGTTTTTATTGACGCTTGTTTCTGATCGGAAATTGACACGATTTTCGATTATTTCGGACTAATTATTGACGCACGCGCGACGTCAGTCGTAAAATCTGCGACAAAAAAATACATTAAAAAATTGTTGATTTTTATAACATGCGTCGATTGATGAAAGTTGTCAGAATATGATACTGATTTATCGCTATTTGTCATTTTGACTAACGAATGTTATATAGATTTTTCTGTCGTTTTGTTTAGTGAAGTTGATTGAAATGACGACACTGTTAGTCTTCCAATTGTGATTTGATAATGATCCAATTACATATTTAATTGTTATTTATTGCTTGAAGAGTCTTTTTAACACTTGTTTAATATTAATTTGCAAAAACATTGTACGTAGATTTTGTTATTATTATTAATTTTCGAAATACATAATAATTACATAGTTGAGAAATACGAAATAATTTGGCCGTTAAATCACTGCGTTCTTTGCGTTCTTAATGGGGTTAAATCCATTAAAACAAAAGCTGGCATACGTTATTCTTATTTTAAATCACGTCCCCTCTAAATCAAATCTAAAAAACCGGCCAAGTGCGAGTCGGGCTCGCGCACAAAGGGTTCCGTAGCAGCAAATATAATAAACTTATTATGTCAATTTATACACCTGGTGAATGGAGCCTAAACTCTCCCGATATTTTGCCTTGTACTTTTATGTATGAATATTAATTTTATATATGTATTTATAAATATTCCGAGCTAAAGAGGTGGCAAAAGCAATGGCAAACAAACCACAATCAATAGTATTCGGTTGTCGCTGAACACTTGGAAACTGAATACATGACTCCGATAGATACGGAAACAAGGCTTTTACATATATTTTTTGCGATTTTCCTAGAACACCAACAAGACTATCGTACACACGCAGTATTCCATTAATGTAATAAATACAACTCCAGTGCCCCACTAATCCCACGTCACCGTCATAAATTACTTGAAGGTGCGTCTCATTTTTAGGTACAGGTTCAATCAGTTCAGGGTGTTGAAATAATTCTAGCTCACGCGGTCTAAATGATGTGCACCGAAGTAACTTTTCATGAAATGCGCGAACCACATCATCTTCGATATAGTTATTATAATTCAGAATGTAGGAAAACGTATTATCTAAAGTATCCATTGTTAGATGATATACAATAAGCTTTAGAAATTTTAAAAACCTGCTACGAAACACTAAAATTTGCACCAAAAACAAAGGAATTTATATTATTGGGGGATTTATTAGTACGTGACCGGTTTAATAGCACCTATTAAACCAGTATACCTACTTACTTATTTTTTATAATAGGTACAATTCAATATTAAAAAGTCTCAACGCCAAATTCGACTTGCGAAAGAAGTAAATGGGAACGATGAAATTCTCTTAGCGCGCACAAGTGACAACGACGTCTGCCCTCACGTGTCTGCCCGTTCGGGTCGACGCGGTTAGCTATCTTATCCCCGCTCCCGCGCGAGACCACGCCCCGCAACTCACGCGCTGCAGCGCAGCGAGCGACCGATCTTCTTGAATCGATGTAATAATAATCTATAGGATTAACGCGTTTTAAAAATATTGGTTCGATGGATATGTTTAACCTATTATTACTCAACAATCACATTTGTAATATTAAACTTTATCAAATGCACAATGTATTTAAGGTACATTACTGGATAAGGATTAATGGCGTATTGCTTGAATAAGCTAATATTTCTCGTAAAAAGTACCTACATTATAAAGATTTTATATCATCGCGGATTTTAAAAGGTGTACAATACTGTAGTATATTTTTTGATCTATCTTATAAGGTTCAGCCATCGTTTTCAGTGTAAGCACAATAACTTAACCAAAATTACAGTTAAATCAACCTATCTCAAAAACTATAAGAGATACTTTGATCAAACCAAAAATCGTTGAAAGAGTTAATTAGCATGCATCACCTCTATTTTTTTTAGAATTTTATACCCCGTAGTTATAAAAATAGAGGGGGGGGGACATACTTTTTACGACTTTGAGAGCTGATATCTCAAAAACCGTTCACTTTAAGAAAAATGTTTTTTAGAAAACTTTATATCATTTTAAAAGACCTTTCCATTGATACCCCACACGGGTATGTACATCGAAAAAAAAATTTTCATCCCTCAGTTACATGTATGGGGGGCCCCACCCCCAATTCTTTTTTTTACTATTTAGTGTCATAATTTTGTAGCGGTTCATACAACACATATTCCCATCAAATTTCATCACTGTAGTACTTATAGTTTCCGAGTAAATCGGCTGTGACAGACGGACAGACGGACAGACGGACAGACGGACAGACGGACAGACGGACAGACGGACAGACGGACATGACGAAACTATAAGGGTTCCGTTTTTGCCATTTTGGCTACGGAACCCTAAAAAGTGGTCCGGAAGCGAACCTGCTCCCGTCGCGGGCCACGGCACGCCACGGTCGACGAACTCTAATTAAATTATTCAACTAAGTATTACTTTACTAAAATTGCTCTTAGTTTTGAACAGCTTTACACTTTCGTTCGGTGACTAAGTAGGATTTATGGATAAAAAAATAATCATAATGTAGTTTGGCGTACGTAACCAAAACGTACTGTCCTAGTTATAACAATCTGAGGCGTATACGACGTGTAAACTAAAGAAAAGTGTGAAAATTCTCATGGGTTTGATGTTTACAATGATGACGTGACATTGTACCTACTGACTTTCCCTTGAATCACATCATGACCACACTTATTTCAAGTTATGTCCAAGTTGTTAAAAAGTCGTTCCAGATTTGGTTCATTTATTAGTTTCCTTAAGTTTTCCGGTTGATGACTGTTATTAAGATGTAATATTACATTAGTGCAGCTGACATTGACATCAAAAGTTAGTCATTTAAACGATATATCCCACCAATTTGCTGATATCAGACATGTTAAAACTAAGAAGAAGTTCTACTAAGGCAGCTACATGATGGTTCAGAAAAAGGGAAATGAGATGAACTAACGAAACTAAACGTAAAATATGCCTTATTTATCAACTTACATTAAGTGCATGTGAACTCTCCGCCACAGGGCCGGTCGATATGGAAATCCTTGGGGGAGGCCTTTGTCCAGCAGTGACACTGAAACGAACAAACTCTCCATGTTTTCCTTATTATAAAGTGGTAAAATGCACCTACCAAAATTGCAAACTGTGCATGAAATACTTTACTAAAGATTATGCTCGAATAAAACGTCAGTTAGTCGGTTATTAAGGAAAGAAGTTGAATTTTTTCAACCTGCCAATAGGAAGATAAGTAAGTAGTAGGAATAACTTTTTTAAAAATTAACAATTCAATTAGAAAATATCTCACAATAGAAATATTATAAGTAAATGGTGTACAATGTACATAGGTAAACAATAAGTGTAGAATGTGTACTACAGAGAGCGTTTATCATCAGATGCGAGACATTACTTACAAGACACTACTTTTACTTTTGTGAAGAAATATCTCGAACCTATACTTATTACTCGTTTAAAATGATTATGATCACGTAATAACATATTGTGAAGTTTTAATAAAGATTATAATAGCTTCCTATTATAGTATGTGTCGCAAACTCTACATAGTGAGAACAAGGAAATATGTGTTTACCGTCATTACGCTTTAGTGCCGGTGCTTATGGCAGAGTATCGAGTTAGTGTCATGTCTACTATTTTTGTGACAAATTACCTATAAGAAACTGAACTTTTGAGTCCCTCAGAGAAAGTCTAACGCGTGTCTTGCGATCACGAAAACTTATTTCATATTTTTCATTACTTATTATTAGTTATGCGAAATTTCATCTCCTATTTCACCCCTTCTCAAGCTTTATGCAACAAAATGTAGCCTGTCAGGTCTAATCTCAATACATAATTGTATGCCGAAGTACCTATTTTTTCTTCTTCTATTTTCCAAGGTTAAAACTTTATTTATTTACAGTTATTTACAATTAATTTACAATGAACTAAAAATACATAATACGATATATGCCTATCATACAGAAAGAGTTACGTTCGCATTTGTAATATTAAACTAGATACAGTCGTGATAAAAATATATAGTTAGTGATCAAAACGATATTTAAACTAGGTATAATAGTAATAGTACTCGTATTAGATAATATTGAGTAAGTATTGAGTAATTAGGAACTAATAAGATTCCTCTTTACTTAGGTAATTAATTGGAGAAAGCGATGTACCGATTATAAATCCTGTCAGTATTTTAAATAATATTTATTGCTATTTTTGAAACAACACTTCTGTTATTTGTTTAGATTACCTAACATCGAACATACTTGTAATAAAAATAATAAGATTATAATAAATAAGCTGTTTAATTAACATTCTATCAATTTAATTATCCCTAAAATTCGAGATCAAGTACGGCTTCATTGGGGACAAAAGTATCAAATACCCTTCCCCAAGCTTCAAGTTTCATCAAATTGGTTCAGTAATTAACGCCTGAAAATGGGGCTTAACGGAACCAACTCATCTAAATCTATCTATATTATGAATACTTTAATTAGTGACACCTACACAAATTATTTGTGTTATGCAATAAAATTTACAAATAAATATGGAAAGATTAAGCTTGGAACCTCACTGAAGTTTTTCGAAGAAGTGGTAGTAGAGTAGACTGACCATATGTGTCGCATATCCATTAAAAGATGGAATAAACGGGCCCTCGAATGAAGACCAGACTCAGCAAACGCGGTATAGGATGCTCCACTGCTGAAAGGACCAAAACTTCAAAAAGCTTGCAATTTTTGAATGAAAAATTTGTGCTTTATGGTTTCTTTCCATCAGTGGTCTGCAATTAACTGAAATCATGAAGATGGTGTAATTTATTTCCAAATTCAAACCATTCACCTAGAAATAGACCATTAAAATCAAGTAAACATAGGTTGGAAATCCATTCAGTGTCGTAACTATCAGTCAAGTGAACAGGTGATTTTAGGTCGCCGTCTATGCAACAAATACAATCGAGTCACGAAAATCTATTCACTTGCCATTAAACTTGGCCAAATTGTTTGAACCGACGACCTTACTTTCCAATTGAGACCTACACCAAGGAATAAATTTAATAATAGGCGAACGTAACCTACACACGATTTGTGAATCCTCTCTGTTTGCTTTTAGCAGATTTATTCAATATCATTAAACATCATGGTCTGTACTCATCTTGGTTGCTCGAATATTCTTAGCCTGTTTTACATGTCCATCACTATTATATCTCTCTAAATAAACAACAATAATAACTGTCACAATAATCTTCTTCATCTTCTTCTTTGTTTCGCTCTTGGCGGAATGGTCGTGGCCACGTTAAGGCGTTCCCATCGGTTGTAGAGGCTGATACAGCTCTCCGCACGTCACTACAATCACCTATCTTCATAGTTAAATATGTACATATCTTACCCATGGAACATTTAGTTATGATGTTAGTAATATCGATATAATGTCATGATAATAAGATCATCTATATCGTCTTGTTTATGCCGCCATCCCTGGAGGATTCTAAGAAGAAGAAAAGAAGTAACCTCCTCAAATTAAGATAGGTAATCAATTTGCAGCCTAGTCCGCTGCACTTAGCAACCGTGTTACACAACTCATTATCGCTAGTCTCTTGCACAATCGAGTTGGCACTACAAGCTCTGTTTAACCTTAATTATCGCGGAAAGAACATAATGTGCGACGATGCTCTGAACACAATAACAGCAACAACATACAAAGAAACATCATATCAAACGACAGACGACTATCATTCAAAAGAACAGCTTATTACAGACTGATGATGTTTCTGAAGAAACTCTTTTAATTAATGGACTCTATCGTATCTATACCGCGGAAAGAAATTCTTGCCCTGGGTTGCAACGTACAAAAACATTGGTTAAAGTTATAGCTAACCTTATTGTTTGACTTA
This sequence comes from Ostrinia furnacalis, assembly GCF_004193835.3. Lineage (NCBI taxonomy): Eukaryota > Metazoa > Arthropoda > Insecta > Lepidoptera > Crambidae > Ostrinia > Ostrinia furnacalis. Next base: position 260,102 of record NW_021134518.1, read on the forward strand.
TCCCTGTACTTTTCTTATACTAACCTATGTAGATGATGCCTGTACTGTGTTAACGCTATCGATAATACTTACGCAGAAACCATTCAACCCACCTGTACTTAGGTTAGGTAACTAGTATTGTACGCTTTTTGGGACTGCTATATGTATAGTAACTAGTGCTTCGTTATTTTATAAAATAAACTAATTCTAATTTAACACCTGTCTTGTCTCCTATGAAGGGTTCATTGTTATTGCAAGGGGTGTGTGGGAGTTGAAATACCCTAAAACACCGACAGGTGGCGATTCAGAACAAATTACAAAAAAAATACAACAATTAACAGTTATTACTTAAAATACACGTGGATAATTAAACATAAGACAGCATAATTGCATGATAGTGTAAAATTACGTTAACAGTGAACTGTTCAAGGAAGTAAGGATTTAAATTGTTCAAATACCGTTAGAAAGTCTACGCATGCGTAGTACCGCAGTGCGCGGGCGCCGCCTCTGCCCGTTAGCGGATTAAAACATTGCCCTCATTTTTGTTGATATCGGATAAAGTGAGATACACGCAAAAAAAAGATTTTGACTGAGAAATACCTTTTCATTATAGCATTTATTGCATAGGGTTATAAAATAATACTACGGATACTTATTTATTTATGTTGTGAGTTGTTTAAGAATTTTAAACATTAGGTACAGTTTTTGTATCGATAATAAAGTGTAAATAATGATATACCTACTACAATACATACATTATTATGTGCATCGTATGTATTAAAAACTCTCCTTTCTCTCAAACGCACAGTTTTTCAGGTGTATTATTTACACAGAAGTTGTGTTAGAATTTATACTTTGAAGAGGTTGTAATAGAGTGGGAATTTGTTCTTCAATGACCAGTGTCAGTAGCTGTATGACTAATATATCATGTTACGTCAGCTTCTGATAACAATTGAGAAAAGTACAGTAGGTTAACTGTTAATAATAACCGATACCTTGAAAAAACTAGCATTTAAATAAAGTATGTGACTTGGCCATTTCGTTACGGAATTATTCCCACCTGTAACTCCTGTGTAGCCAGGATTTACAGCTTCACTGTCAAATATAAAGCCAACCAGTGAAGGTCAAGTTTGTCCCGGGGGAAAGTTAAACTGTCATTGGACCCGCAACGAAATTAAGAACACAAGAACATAGGAGGAGTTCGAGGTTAAGGTTCAATTTCCCTCCAGTACAAAACGAACGACAGGTAAAACAAAGGTATAACAGAATTAAAGGTAATGATCAGTTAGAAGATAGCGAAACGACAGTGCACATAATATTTTATCTAAAGTGTAGAGTTTGTTTAGTAGGGCGTTTTATGATAGTCTTGGCTCTACATGATAAATTTTTCACAATAAGAGCGAGCGATTCTTCTTGGCAACATTTTCCATGAAAATGTGTTTGGTGGGATTTATTTCTCGTAACATGCATTATTAAAGCTCTATAACCTTTGATTTTTACATACTCTACTGTAAGCGGATATCTGAAACAATTATTTTAAGACTTTTTAATAAAATTAGTTCAACTAATGTAGAGACTACTGTGTCTACATTAGTTGTGTTTTGATCATAAACTGGAGAAAGTATCTTTGTGTTATTCAAATGGAGTTTTGTTATTGATGGATGATAATTAAAAAATCTTAATCGCACCTAAAGTCTGGACAGCAAATTACATAAATAATTCATTAATTTCACACGAATCGTACGATAATATGTTAATATTCTACAACTTATAAATAAACAAAGTAATAAAATCGTAGCATCTACTTCTAAATTAAGTCACTTTTTATTTTGACGATCAGGTTCAATTAATTCAATGAATTAGTCAATAAATTATGTATAAAAATAACTTGAATGAATTTTCATGAAATTCGACATACATTATTTATTAAATGTGACAAGTACATTACATTTTTATATTATACCTACCTAATTAAGATATTTAAAAGTCAAACATACTCTCACAAATTGAGGAATTTTAATTAATACCTACAGTATACCGATAAAACATATTAATTGTCTATTATGTATATTCAGCTCGTTAAAAAATATTTTGCATATTCACACGGCTTCATTTGTTAAAAACTATTCAATATTGTGTTGAATATAACTTGTGTGGGACCAAAACATTGTCATCTCGTAAAAAGAGCCTTGCCATATTTTCTGGTAGTGCTGGAAGAGTATTGTAAATATGTTTTTTCAGTTTTTCCTTTATTCAGTGTGGACATAATTATAAAAAATCTTCTGCTTACGTTTTTTCTTGCGTGGATATCAATAATTTGTCAAAGGACGATTTTATTGCGAGTCCCAGGAGCAAAAACCAAAACACTAGTATTATATTATCTGTGCCAAAACTTTGATTAGGTGGGTACGCCACGTTCTTTTATACAGGGTGTTAGGTAAATGGGTATATGAGCCGACACTAGCCCATGTTAACATGGTTATATAAATGGTATGGTGAAGTCAGAAATTTGATAACATCATTTTATTTTTTTTAATTTTCGTACAAAATAAATTTTATAAAAACCGAATTGTATGAAAATTAAAATAATTAAAATAAAGATATCAATTTTCTGACTTCACCATACCATTTATATGACCATGTTAACATGGGCTAGTGTCGGCTCATATACCCATTTACCTAACACCCTGTATAGGCTAAAAAAGCTAACCTATGCGTAAGCGTCTCTTAAGTCACAGAGAACGAGAACATACTCCCCTTTACCTCTCCTTTACGAGCTTTCTACAAAGCAATTATAATTCCTATGTCTCAGTTAATAAAGTACAATCTCCTTGTTGCAGGTGAAACTGGCAGCACACACGCGTTGTACCTGGAGACGATAGTGGAGGAGACGAGCGATGACCTGCGCTCCGAGCGCTCCTCGGCCGCCACCTGGCTCTCAGATTCTGACGCGGACTCCGTTATACACGTGCGAGGAGCCGCTGGTGAGATCTTATTCCATGATTTTTGAAGAAACTATAGTGGCCTAGTGCCCGTTTTCAGTCTACAGTTGCCGCGAATACTCGCTATTATTCGGTATTCGGCATTACTCGACATTTTTTTGATATTCGTCGAATACCGAATAATAGCTAATAGTATTATTCGGCATTCGGCGAATAGTCATTTAAAATAAACTTTTAGTGAACAAAAAAGTAACGAGTTAAAAATAATCATATTTTTATTATTTTCCCTAATAAAACAATACACAATATCAATTATTATTTGTAATAGTTATGTACCTGTGCCTATCATATTCATGAAATTAACCCTCCGTGTACCAGGTGACTAAAAGTTACGTCCCGTACCAGGTGGGGGTATGACATACCCTAATAAACAAATAAAAAAAAAATTATTAGTAAAAATTATAAGTATTATTTACGTATGCTTATTAGGTTTAAGAAAATATCTGAGCTGAAAATATGTATTTTAACATTTTTATCATAAAAAAAAACAAAAAGACACAATTTCCGTTGTTCTTGTAATTTAGGAATCAGTTTCTTATGTATAATTTATAATTAGTGCCTCTAATTATGACAACCGTTTTTATTTAACAAAGTACAAGATATTAATGTACTTATAATTTAAAAGTAAATTAGAAACGACGACATCGTAAAGGTAGTCGACATGGAAAGCATTGGGGGAGGCCTATGTTCAGCAGTGGACGTCCTATGGCTGAAATGATGATGATGATGAAATTAAAAACTGGAATTACATTTATTTTAAACATCGGTTTTCTATTTACCACAATATTCTGATGAAAGAAAATGAGTATGCTCAATGCATAAAATGGGAGCGTAACAATTTCATAAGTAGGTATGTATAACATGAAACAGATTTCTTTAACTTTATTGTTTTCTTTTCTCACAACCTTAGAAGAAATTAGAAATAATTTTTTTTTTTATGTCGAATAGTAATGTCGAGTTATTCGACTATTCGCCAAAGTGAATGGCGAATAATCGGTATTCGACTATTCGCTATAACCACTATTCGCGGCAACTCTAGTTTTCACTATCTATCCCTATTTTTAAGTGGCCTTTATGAAAACAAAATTCTTGTAATGTGTTAGCTACCATAGGGGTCACTTAAAAATTAGGGATTGATGGTGAAAACGGACATGAGTCTAATTACTCATTTTATAATAGGCTAGAATGAGAACAACCTTCTGCCTGGCCCGGTCCTGGCGGTCCGGGTGATTTCAGGAGTTTTAAATTCCACAATAAATTTTTAAGTATCGTTTTCAAAATAGGTACCTTCTACTAGGAATATAGTTTGTAAACTTTATGAATAAAAAAATAAAATAGAGCCATTTTTTTAAACTAAAAGCTAACAGCGCCATCTAGTATAACGCATCCGAACTACGTTCAGTAGCAAAGCACCTGACTTAGCATGCTTGTATGCGCCATTCACTCTGCTCAAGTAAACGCTTAAGTCTAAACTAAGCAACATAGATGGCGCTAAACCCTAGTTTTAATGTTTAGTTTGTGGAGGTAGAGTCGATTTATATTTTCGGCTCTTGTCTTTGATGATGGTGGTTATAGTATTTTCAATGCTGTGATTTATGCATGCTAACACTATGTAAATAATGATTCTAATGAGATGACGTTATTGGTTTCGTGAAGCAATTTTTTGGCAGCAACAATGCGATGCGATCACAAATCTTGGACTTGATCCAAAATAGAACAACCGCGCGTTACATTTAGTGTCACTGTCATTACCGACGTCACAGCCGACGCACTCCTGAACAATATTACTGCAAACAGAAAGAAGTAACCGAATCAAACATTTTCAGCAGGGTCAGAGGACAGCGAATCGGAGCGAGAATGGGCTTGCCCGGCGAAGCGGCGGCGGCGGGAGCGCGCCTCCTCGCCCGCCAGCTCGGGCTCCCTCTCGCGCTCCTCCAGCCTAGCGCAGTTTGAGTCCCTCGAGCGCTCCTGCGCCGCGCCCGCCTCGCCCAGCCTGTCGCCCGACTCGCTGGAGTCGCCGCCCGCCTCCCCGCCGCCGGCGCGCGCTGTCGCGCCGCGGACGCATCTCTCCGCGGAGAACCTCAGCGAGGACAGCGGCTACAGTGAACGCTCTCGGCGACCCCCGCCCGCGCAGCGCCGCCCGCCCGAAATAGCGCACCGGCCGCCCGCCGCCGGCAGCGTGCCCTGCCTCGCGTCGCCCAGTGCCGAGCGCCGCCCGTGCCGCGCCGCGCGCGCCCTCTCGCTGCCCGCCGAGCTCGACGTGTGCGCCGAGCCGCGCCGCCACGTGCCCGCGCACCGGGCGCACTTCCGCCAGACGTTCGAAGTCAGCGACAGCCTCACGGTCAGCGTGGCCGACCTGACCGCGCTGGACTACCGCGGCGGCCCGCGCCGCCCGCGCCTGCCGCCGCCGCCGCCGCCTCCGCCGCGAACCCGGCGCGACCCACCCCCGCCGCCGCCGCCCGTCGATGTCGTCGTGCGGCAGCCCGCCGCGTCGCCGGCCCGCGAGCCGAGCGCCGGAAGCGACTCCACCACCGAATCCGAACTCGCGTTCGCGCGCGAAATGGAAACCACCGCGCGACAACTCGACGAGACCGCGAGGCGGGCGCTCGCGGAGAGCGGCGATTTCGATCGCGAACTGTCAGTGTTAACCGCGAGACGACTCCGGGACTCGTGGGGCGTCTGGGACGACGTCCTCGACGAGCTGCGACGACGGATGGAACCCCAGTCGGCGACGCCCTCCCCGCCTCGAACGCCATCCCCGGACCCCATCCGGGAGCCCTCGTTCACGTCGACGCCGCTGCGAGCGGGCGACGCGCGAGTGCGGTCCACCCCCGAGCTGCGAGCGCGCGCCACGCCGCAGCGCGAGACGCCGGAGGAGCTCCGGGCGTCGCTCCAGCTCGTAGCGCCGCCGCCGCCGGGCGCCACGCCGCCCGTCCGCTCGATCTCGGCGGGCTCGAAGGGGGTCACGTTCTCGCCCGTGGTGGCGGAGGTCAGCTGGCGCGAGACGAGCGCGAGCACCACGGAGAGCGAGACGACCGCGAGCGACGACGCGGCGGACGCGGAGGTGGAGGTGGTGGGGGCGGCGCAGGCGCGCGCGCCGGCCGCAGAGCGCGCTGCCGCCATGACCGACGCGGGCGCGCGCGCGCCGCGCAGCCGCATCGCCGGCTTCCTGTCGAGGTTCGCGAACTTCAGGTTTTCGGGGCGCAAGGAGAAAAAGTGTCGGGGCGCAGGCGCGAACGGGAGGGCGGTCGGGAGCGCGCCGCCGGCGGCAGACGCGGGGCAGGCTCCGCGCGCGGCGGCCGCCGGGCCGCAGTATGTGCGCATCCCGCTGAAGGAGGAGGGCGTGTCGCGGGCCGCGGGCCCCCCGGCGCCGGGCGGCGTGGCGCACAAGCCGCCGCGGCCGCGCCCGCCGCCCGCGCCGGCGCCCGGCGTGCTGGAGACGGACGTGGACACGCAGCGCACGGTGCTGCACGCGCGCTCGCTGCTGGCGCTGGCGCCGCCGGACCAGCGCGCCCCTCGCCCGCACAAGTCTATGGAGTTCCTTCTCGACAAGGACAGCGCGCAGACAGTACAGGTGAGTCGCTTTTCTCGGTATTATTCGCTGCCGGCCTGTCTTTCGCAATGTTTACAAACAGCGCGATCGATGCCGGCCGACGACCCGCGCGTCTTTGCGACAGCTTAATATGTATTTCTACATTTCACACGCCAGATGCCTTCGGCGAAAGCGCCGCCTAGATCACGTGCGGCAAAAGTACGTGCTTTTGAAACCGCAATGGTGTCTCTATTACAAATAATGCAATAGGAAATCGTTGTTAGCGTGTCGTTGAACCCTCGAACGTAACAGCTGTCATGGGGCATGAAATAGATAACGTAATAAGCTCGAGCGGCTAAGTCCCGAGAGGGTCAATTACGCCACCGCGTTCACACGCATTAGCACAGGGCGGAGGTGAAAGTGCGCACATCTGCACCGCATTGTGGCCGCCATATCCGTCACGCGGTGGGCGTAACTGTAGTTTTATCAAAGCATGCGCGCTATAATTGCGACTGCTATCGACTGCGCCGGGCCCCAGCACAGGAATCCCGACCTTAAGTCTGGGACCTAGCCCTGAGCTATGCGTCACAGCTGTTAGAAATCCCATTGTTAGATAATCACACAAGCGCAGACAGTGATTTATAAAAACTGGGAGCTGAATGGCTTTCGGATTAGATAACAAAAAGCCCTTAACAATTGAATGGAGGCGACGTAGGAGCCGCCGGTAATAAAAACGCTTCCAATTAACGAATCATTTGTTCTTATTTTGTGCACAATGCACGATAATGGAGACAAGAATGACTGGTGACTACCTTGAAACGAGTCATTATCTGCCTTTGGTGTCTTTGATGTTGGCGTGGACTATGTTTGCCTTTACGAACAAAAGACTGATATTTTTTTCTATAAAAGTTCCCACGGTAAAATAGTTACCGTTTGAAATAATGTCCAACAATTTGTGGGGTCCCTTAGACGAAGATTGTCGTACGTAGATGGCCTCAATTGTAATGGTAATAAATGGTTATCCTTGTATCGCATACTGGGTGTCACCTATGAAATATTAATCAGATAAACACGATTGCAGTTCTGATGTCATTCTTGCTGCGAATAGCTTATTTGATCATCTAATGACATTTGCAGTATGCATTTACAAGTCAATAAGGAAGAAAAATAACATCGGTTTGTTTACAACTAACGCTTCGAAATCAATTACCTACCGGTGTCATTTTTTGCCAAATTAACCTTTATCATTGTTAAATAAAAGTAAAAGAACCGATGATATAGCTAAAAATCGTTAACAGAAATGTAGAGTCACAAATATTATAAAAGAAGTTGATGTCTAAATAAGTTTTTATTGATAGGAATGTAAAGACATCACTTTATCAAGGCAAAACACATTACTTCATTTCATTTCATACCTATACCACACAAAACCTGTAAATTAAAGAAACTCTAACAGCAAAATTAAGCAGTAATATCAAATAATAAATACAAATGTAACAAACTTTTATCCTTTCTATATCATTTACAGACAGAAACACACGCGCTAAACTACAACGCTATGAATACGTACGAGTTTAACAAAACATTGCATGTCAACTTTACTGTTTTTGCCTACATAGTTCAACACCTAGACTTTCTAGGTTAGCCCATTCAAGTATTCCATACAACTCTTGTCTCGGCCATTGGCCATGACCAAATTTGTACAATTTGGCCTCGAGTAGTGTTATGTCAAGTTATTTCATAATAAGTAGTTAAATATCTACTCAAGTGGAATGAAGAACACCGTTTTCTATTTTTTAATCAATTATTGACATAAAAAGTAAGGTCAATAGAATAATGGTAGGTAATTATTATTACAAAAACTGCCTAAACCCCATTGTCTGTCATTGTAGAGACATCGGGTAAATATTGACTAAGATTTTTTTGCTCTTCAGTTTCAAATTTCGTAAAAATGCTCACGTGCTTCACATTTCATCGTATTCTTTTTAACTATGTAATTAGGAATTTTTGATTTCGACTTAATTACGTATCCTTCAAAAACATAATTATTAGGTACGCCTATAATTATTCATGCTTATTCAAATTGATAACATGGAATTTGTCACCAATGCTACTACCTACCTATTCGTCATTTACACAGTACCTACTTCAAAATGAGCTATAGCCAATTAATTATTATGAGTATTAAAATTGAATAACGTACTGAATGATTTACCTATCCAATAGGTGCAGTATCGGCTGATAGAATTCTTTTAATCCAGGAATAGCTTGTGTTTTCTTTTCATAGAATTCCTGAAATCCTGACTCATGCTCTAAAATAACACGTGACCTAAGAGTACCATCAATGCAAAAATTTACTCTTCAATAATAATATTATATCAGTAAAATAAGCACCGAATGGAATCTGTTTGAAGTCGATTGATTTATAGTCGACTTTGAATCGAGATTTTAGCTCTACTACCCACTCTCTCTTCAATTCACTTTGCTGACTCGCAGTGAGATATTCGCGAAATCTTAGACTCTACATTGGTATTTGATTTCCATGCAATACACAGAAAATCATCAGCTATAATATGGCAAATTACTTAACTTTATTAAGTAAGAGATAAATACTCGTATGTTGTTTCGATCAAGTCTTATGAGACTTAAACTAAGTTATAACTTTAATGATCACAAAACATGTCAGTAACATAATTATTTTGCTATTAAGCTTTTAACAAGCTCATTTGCGCGACTCTACATAATTTAACCCTATAACGGCTTCGAGAAAAACTACGTGCTGAGAAAAAGCAAAATCAGTCACCATTGTCAGTCTTTTTGAAACTGCTGATATGCGTGTTTGGTAGTTTCCACGTTGATTGGTCTCTTGCAATATTCTTCGCCTTTAAATAAGCACAAATAAAAGAAGAAAGCTGCATCATTGGATTAAAATTTAAACCAGGCTATGCCTAAGTCTGCGCGCGCGCACATTGTAAACAAATGCGGTAGAGAGAGTGCGCTTCATCGGAATGCTTAGCATATTGAAGGTTTCATACAATATTGTGTGTGGTATTTATGACTACTATTTTGCATACTGGTCTTGGGTGTCTTCTATTCACTGTAGGCTTGAGTTGACACACATAGTCAATTTAATGCTGTGCGCAATTTACATTAGCATTCATAATAGCATGAATCACATAAACGTTTACTTCGAGTCTTCCTTGTAAATGATATTACTGAGTAGGTTAATCTGTTTTGTAATTTAATGAAGCGTAATGTTTGTAGGAGGTAATCCTGACCATAAATTCTGATATTAAACTCATAGATTGTTATACAGGGTGTCTCAAAAAGTCCTGTATGTTGTAAAAAAATAACTCGAAAACTATCGAAAATCATGGTGCTTTGGATAGCCCTAGTGATGCTCTACCTCTGGGCTTCGGCTTGACACTACTTTTTGGGACACCCTGTATAGTGATCCAGTAGCGTTAAGGCTAACTCGACTAGGAAATTTTGAAGTTCATTCTCAGATGGGACTAAACTAGTGTACCTACCTATTCTTTGCAAATAAATTCTTTGACTTTGACACTCATAGTTAATTAATATTAAAATTCAGTTAAGACTCCCCAACTTATATTGCTTTTAGTTTCTTGCTTCGATTCTAATTAAAATGTCAAATGTCGATAACGGCTCATAAAACCTGAAGTCAAGGTTGTAACTCCAGTTAATTAAAACTCACCTGAAATACTTACTACTAAATAAATGTTCACTTTTTGTTAACATTGTTGTACTAATTAGCGTCTTCAACAGATTTCAATTCATATCATCTAAATTAGTGAATTTTTTGAATTATGGAAATATGAAGTTTACGTCATCAGGAAAATTTTACATTTATTAAATAACTTTCCTTACTTACAATGAAATAAATCATAGTACTTAGGTATATTAATCTCATTTACTACATTAGCATAAATCCTAGCATGTAATTGTAAGGTATGCTCACAATATAATTCTGCGCATTACTACAAACAACCGGTTAGGTTCTGCACTTCTGGCCTTGTATTGTAAACAAATTGTTGCAACTAACGTCGTTAGGGTCAATACGCACACATCCTTCGCCATCTGACATTATAACCACTTGAACTGCAAAAACATTGCAATTGCGTAGTCGTTAAGTTTTTACGAGATGAAAAACAGTATGAGGTGTTATAATACGTTTGTAGTAGCTAATTGTTATTGGTTTCTACACAAACAGGCACTAAATTAGTATAAGATTAAACCTAATGTTCCTTTTAACAAAACTTTTAAATACTCAACTGCAACTCATCAGAATTGACTCATAGTCATAACTATCATAATCATAACTAGGTTTAATTAATGTTTAATTCCGTGATAAAAAAATTAATGATTTTTGGCATTTGGCCTGGGAAAGGAAAGGCAATTTTTGTGGCAAAAAACATCACAAAATGCTATACTAATATACGGATAATATTTACTATACACGGAAGAATGTTCAGAAATACGATGTGTGTCATTCAGAGATTTGAATATAACAGCAGAGGTGACCCTCTTTCCTCTTAACGAAAAAAAAATACTCATTGTCTTTGTTCGGAATTTTTAATTAACATTTACAAAGCTTTACGTCATTAGTTGTAAAAACTCCGCGCCGTAGAACCGTGTTCTTCTTAAATAACAAAATCTTTTAATTGGCTATTGTTTGATATAATTACAATGAAGTTATTCAAAGGTCTGCGAAGGAATGTGTCGGAAGAAACTGTCCTCAACGCGAGAGAAAAGGTATTTAGTTAGTTTTATTGCAAGCATTTATGGCACTGGATGGTTAAGTTAGACTTTAGACTTTCTATTTGGAGGTTAGGTTTAGATGTATTTAAGAGCAATCACTTACCATTTTATTTAATTTAACTTTCCCCCGGAACAAACTTGACCTTCACTGGTTGGGTTTTTATTGGCGGTCAAGCTGTAGATCCTGGCTACACAGGACTAGAAGTTGCAGTGGTGGGAAAGGGAGGTGGTTTTACTATTTTATAATACCTACATATTTTCAAGCACTGTATCCTTTAAAATACATTTTGAAAGATCAACCCCTATCCTGATACGTTTCGTTTGTTGTCTCGGATAACAGTTACTGTCTTAGGTTGGGTGGGACCCGCATCTAATCACAAAGTGTTAATCAACAGTATCTCAAAGTTAAATTGAACAGTTAAGGGGCTCTTTGTCACAAACATTTACATCTTTAAACAGTTGAAATAGAGTCGATTTTGCAGTATAAAGTATAGTCTGATATGCTGGCGTCTAATGTAGACAGAACACATGCCTAGACGGATTAATGTAGAGACCATTTATTGACAGATTTTATCAATTTATAGCACATAAACCTTAAATATCCTGAAAACAGTTACATAATGCTGGAAATTCTGTCGTCCTCGATATTTTAGTGAAATAAACTTATTAAAGAAAAATAGGAATTGTTTTAGTAAAATGGCCATAATTATGTTATCGATTCGATAGAAGATTCGATTTAGTCTCTCCCCAAAACTACTAATCAGTGGCTGAAAATTTTACAGCTGTTCCCTTTACAGTAAAGCTGTTTGACGTCATGCTGCATAGCAGGAACAAAATAAAATAAGTTTGACATGTGCCGGACGCACAGCAAGTGTCTGTGTATGTGTGTCAGCTATGTGTGGAATAACAAACTGAGGCATGCGCAAGCGCAGCATAGAGGGCGCTGTAGGGCAACACGTGCGCTGTGAATCATTATTTACTATGTATTTAGGTAATTTGTTATTTTCCTCGTATATTCCTGTGTTATGTAGGATAGTGTGTTGGATTTGTGTAAATCACGTAATTTGCTATCAGTTCATAATAAAGGTGACTGGGGTTAAAATTATTTAACTTGATTATTTTCGTAAGATTTTAATGGTTTGTAGTTAAGCTAAAGTCTAGAAACTAAGGATCATTTTTTTTTAAATCTGATTTAAAATCTTTTAGAACTTACTCTACATTTAAAAACATCCAATTCATAAGGACAAAGTAAAATAAGATTTGCTTTAGTCGACAGAATTTAAGCTGTTATAATCATGCAAATGTTTTTCCTACCCGGTTATGACATTAACCAAATATCCGGTCCATCACCTGTCCGGGACCGGAACGGACGCCCGGTAATAACGAATCCGGCTGTTTGATGCCAATATAGCTTCGAGGTTAAAAATGAACCTCATCTAGCAGTAATTTGCAATGACTATCATAAAAATATTGACTAGTCACTTACAAAAAGATTGACTGAATCTCCAGGGGACATCAGTATTATTTCGAGATAGGTAGACAAATACAAATCACAAGATAATTTTGTCGCGCACTTACAATAAATTATATTGATACAAGTCTTTACCTTACAATTAATTTACTTACCAATATTTCCACAAGACTTGCAAATCACCAAAAGCGCGCGCGATTATGTTTTTCTGTGACAGACAAAATTCCACGCGGGCGAAGCCTGGGCGGAAAGCTAGTTCATAATAATTTATAACAAAACATAATTTATGAAACAAAAACAAAACATAATGAAACAATCAACTTAAGCCTAAGGTTGTTTTCATTTGACGAACACTTTCCACCTTATTCTAAGAAAAAACATTAAAAAAACTTGCCGTCCATCTCTCATAATATTTTCCATGCCCGGCGGGGTATCCGGGCCGGCTGCCCGCCCGGATACCCGGTAATACCCGGCTCTAGTTAATACGACGGCAATTTCCACCGCACTGTATTCGTGGAAAGTGGAAATCAATCTGTGTTTTCAAACCTTGGAAAGAGTTAATAACAGCTATGTATTTCAACGAAATCAAGGAAAATATTTGTATTTGAGGAACTATGTTTATCGTTTGCAGAGAGTTATTGAAGTTATATTAATATTGGCTACAAAATAAAACATAGTCAAGGATTTTCCGTCTCCAACTATGGTTCCTAATTACAAATACTTTTTGGAAAAGTACTAATTTGTACAGTAGGGCTTTTTAAGTCTACAGCCTTTGAAAATATGTAAACTGATGCTGATATAAACTGAAAACTAACTAAAAACAATACAAGAATAATGTGTTTATTTGTATGTAAGAAATAATGATTACTATATTCTAATGCAGCCAACATTCTGGGCACCATGTCGCTTTGATTGGACAGCAGGACATACTTTTTAATTTTATTTGTAAATATTTAGTTTACGTAGTTCTTAATGTATGTTAATTTTTGGTTATTAGCACTGTTGTCCTCAAGCGTTATCCACCGACCACAGATTACTCAATAGGTCCTATCAAACTTTTTTATTGAGCTAAAATTGGTGCGAACCAGAAGCGTCCGCCTCCGCATCATCTGGTCCACAGACTATTCTTTTTATTTGCCCATAAAGCTGCCCATAAACTAGACACAAAGTAAACTGGAGCGATTCGGGAGAGGCCATAATATTTTATAGTTAGCCGTGACTAATTCGCTTATTTTTAGCGCTCTTCGTAAACATGGCGAATGTGAATCAGCTGATTGAAAAAACTACGCTGTTCCAATACAAAGTGTTGCACAAACAACAACGTCTGGTGATTTTTTGTGTAATTATTTTAATCGACTGTTATGCATTGCTTTAGATATGATTTCGTAAACATTAACTTGCTTGTATCGAATGACTATCGATTATTATATAAATAACACAATAAAGGTTTAGAAAGGACTAGTTTGATAACAAAATTCAGTAAACATTTCAGAAAGTTTACAGCAGTAGGTGACTTATAACAACAATGCAACTCTAGATAGAGCTACAGCTTTATCGTCAATAATTATGCCAGATTCTGTTTATTATCTCTTGTACATCGTTAAAAAAATAACATCTGCAAAAGAACAAAAACCGTCACACTAAAAAGAACATCGTCGCAAAGCACATGACTGGTCAAAGGGAATTCACGAAGGTTCTTTCCCATTGCGCTCTAAAGGACCCATAAAGGGTACACTTAAGGGTAACGGTTAAAAATGGCGTGCCTATCAGTGGGCTCGTCCCAGTTCTTTATTTAGAACCACTTGTCCAGCCAGCCGATCGACCTGTCTCTAAAAGACTCTATACTCTATGTACTACGTATAGAACAACCTTTAGATGGCAAGACAGAAATATTATGATAATACTTTTAGGTATTTTACGATGTAAGAGAAAAGTGGAAAAAATTACATTCGAGTAAAAGTTATGCTAGTAAGGCCCGATTCGACCAAACTTTTATCCGAGAATAACTCCTGGTATAACTGACACATTGACAGTTTCAGTATGGGAAATATGTCAAAATGACAAGTTTATTCTGAGATTAATAAATAATTAATAATGCGCGCTTCAGCGGGACAGTCCATCCCAAAAAAAAAATCTTGTTTGGTCGAATCCACCCTAAATGTAGCTGCTGTAAAATTATTATAAAAACCTATGATCTGTTAACATTAACAATGTTTGATCCGGTCTGAAAAATCTTTAAGCTTTCTCACACAGCCAAATGTAGCTCAAGTTAGTCTTATTTACCTTTATGTAGGTTCAAGTTGTAATAATTGTAAACAATTTTATTTGGAAGACGTTTATCTATTTTACTCATTTATGATTAATACAATAAAGACAATATTTACAAAATGAGCTCAGAATAATTAAATAAACATCCGATATTGTGCGGAAACTATCAATTCCTAAATAGTATTTTTGATGACTGCGCGTGGTTTTTTCTGTACATTATTTTGTTAACAAAAATATTTGGTAGTGATAAATGTAACCTTATTATAAAAGAGTATTCTCCAAAGATCCCCGGAAAATATTAATCTAACATACTTACACTTTGCCCCGGTTTGGTGTCGGATTTTCCGTTCCCGATCCCGATATAGCTCGGCTTATCCGTGCTATCAAGTTTGATGTCGACGTGGCCTTGTTGCCGACGTGTGTCCCTCCCCATTTGGGTAAGGGTGGAGTCGAACAGGGGTGCTCGGGGCAATAAACTGGGGAAATTTTGGTGAAAGGTGCGCAAAATTTTGGGAATGTAAAGACGGTTTTAAAGCGAGTAGGACTTACTTTAGGATGTTGTCAGAATTGGAACAAGTAGCTAAATAACTCTTATGATAACACGTATATCTTTGACTATACTTATAAGAGCAAAAGTATGGAATCACCTCGTTTGTGTTTGTTTGCTTTAGAACAAAATTCGCTAAAAAATATGCTTTAAGTATAAAATACATTATTTTGTTTTAGATCCATGGATCCATGGCCATTAGCCGACTGTATTTTTTTATTTTAAGTTTACTAGAAAGTCTGCGTTATAGATACGTCACTCTGACGTCAAATGGACAAAAGTACGCGATTAAGACGTATTAACTTCAGTTAATCCAATCCAATAAATTAATTATTTAACAGGATAGAGTCATTAACATTTTCATGAAACAAAATCCTATCGTCAGTTTCCAACGTCGTTTGGCGCCCTTTAGCTGACGTTCATTGACAGGTAACTTTAATGGCGGGAAACTAAATGTCACCTGTCACATTGTCAACGACCTGAAGCTCCTCGGTCATTTCCTTTCAAAGGATCACTATACATAGCCAGCCCCTTGAGGTTTTTGAATCGATTTGGGACTATTTCAAAAGGACATTGTCAGAAACCGCCTCAGATTCCTGGGCACAGCAGTAAAGTATCAAAATTAATCTCTTACTTTTTGAATACTTAAATATTAATTAGATTGTAACGGACACTTGAGGATTAAAAAATTAAATAATAAAAGTATTTTATATGTATTCCATAATACTATGACGACATCCGGACATTTTAGGGCGTGGCCTGCTCCATATCCTATGAAGTTCCATAATTTGTGTCGATAAAATCTATGTAAAATCGGCACAAGGCAATGCCGTACTTCATTGTTAGGAATCCATGTAATAGTGATGTTGACTGCGGTCATCATAGACAATAAGATACCGATCTTGTAAATAAAATAAATCGTCCAAATTGCTACAGTATGACTAGATTTTAATTAAAAGTTAAAAATATATTGCACGATACTACAAGAAGCTATCTAATGTGTCCAACTGGTCGAAGGTCATGAATAAAATAAAAAGAATTGTGATCATAACACTGATATAGACAATGACAACAATATGGGATCATCTTTAATATATCTGTTACAGTTTCAAAATTCGATGAAAAATCCAATGCCGCTTAAAGTGAGAGAAATGTCTAAAGTTCTAATAGAATTGAAAGTTTTATTCGCTCAAAATGCTTATAACAATAATTGGTAATACATTTCAAATATTAAGTACCTTTATAATGTATCGATAGAACCAAAATGATATCCTCTCAGCTTGGAAAGGGAAAACCCAGGATTGGGGGAGCGCTCCAGGCAATTTTTAGAACATTTCATAGGTGGTAGTAAATAATATTTATTTTATTATTAAAATTGAATATTTTGATATTGATAAAATTGAATATGTCTTTCGATTCAAATACCGAATATTTTTCAATCGATAATAATTATCGAGAATTGTTAATAATATTCAATTAAAAGTTGTTCAATCCCTAGTCATGCATAGACTAAGACGGTAACCATGGAGATAGTTAGTTTGGTAAGTCACGTGTTAAATGTCAAGAGTGGAAAGTAAACATAGGATTCATGTTATTTATTTACGTGCAAAATGTAAGTAAGTAAATCATAAAAGTGGAACGCCGAGCTATTTCCAAAACCCGTCCAATATTATAATACAATTTGGCTGCGACAACTACAATACAGAACATCTCCCAAATCGATGTGCAAAAATAATATAATACAATACTAGTAAGTAAGAGGTTATGATAACAATATTGCTATCAATAAGTTTATAGAATTGGTCCGCCAGGAATAATTGTTCTTACATAAAGATTTGTGTCATTTAGAACCTAGAAAGTATTATTTCGGCACTGTTGATCTAACGGCGAACAATGTATGGAGAACGAACATTGTCCTTTAGAGGAAATTGTGTTGTTACTCATCAATCAATGTCGTTTAACATTATTAATAGGTATGCGTGTTGAATTTAACTATTGTTAAACGAGCTTTTGGCCTTTGTGGTTTACTCGTATGTCAGTTGATAAACGAGATAGTTACACATTCTATCACGAAACCCACTAGATCAGTGTTTTTCAACCTTTTTCATGACACGACCCCCGGTATAAAAAAAATATTTGGCGACCGGGCCCTTCGCTTTTTTTTCATGCATTTTATAATGTTATAAGATGTTTGTAGGGATGGAATACTTCAATCCATACAACATTTTAATGCATTTGCATAATTAGATTTCGGATAAATCTGTCTTCATAACCAATGTTTTCAAAAAACTCCCTCAATAAACATACCTTTTTTTACTTTTGACGTTCGATTTTTTTGTAATGTGCAGTTTGTAGCCACAGCCAGCACTAAGTTCTCACTTACGGTAGATGATTGTAGCCTACTAGTGAACTTTAATATCTGGAGAAATGATGGTATATTACACTCGAATGGATCGTTGTTCCACACGACGCAAACCGCTTTAACCGCAGAGTCCGCAGAATTATGTTAAATGCACTATGTAACAGTTTCCTATAGCAACGGATTTGTGGTCTTCATGTTGCTTACAACATTCATATAAGTCTACTAGCTTTCCGCCCGCGGCTTCGCCCGCGTGGAATTTTGTCTGTCACAGAAAAACAATATCGCGCGCGTATTTACTCATCGTTTAGACCTGGACTACGACAAACATTTTAAAACCAAAATCAGCTCAATCGGCCCAGTCGTTCTCGAATCAGACTAACGAACATCAATTCATTTTTATTTATATAGATAGATATTATATAGATAGTTAGCGGCCGCCCGCGACTTCGTACGACTGGATCCCGTTTTACCCCCTTCATCTTTCTTTAGCGGTTAACTCCCGTTCCCGTGGGAATTTTGCAATATCCTGTTGTAACTAAGCTTTAAGTTTACTAAGGTACCTGCATGCCAAATTGCAAGCGTCTATCTTACGCAGTTTATATTTTTTCATACATATGTTTTTTCCCGCTAACTCCCGTTCCCGTGGGAATTTTACGATATCCTGTTGTACCTAAGCTTTAAATTTACTAAGGTACCTGCACACCAAATTTCAAGCATCTAACTTAAGCGGTTTAGATTTTTCATACAAAAGGATTTTTCCGCTAATTCCCGTTCCCGTGGTAATTTCGGGAATTCCTTTCTTAGTGCACCTCTACGGTACCTAAACTACGTCCCTTGTAAATTTCAAGTGCCTACGTTTAGCCGTTTAGGCTGTGCGTTGATCTGTCAGTCAGTCAGTCAGTTTCTCCTTTTATATATTTAGATACTATCTATCTATACTATCTACACACTATCTATACTATTATTATAAAAGCGAAAGTAACTCTGTCTGTCTGTCTTGCTTTCACGCCTAAACTGCTCAACCGATTTTGATGAAATTGGGCATACAGATAAGGACTTAGGATAGTTTTTATCCCGGTTTTTGAAACAGGGACGCCCGCGATAAAGTTTTTCTGTGACACAAAATTCCACGCGGGCGAAGCCGCTACCTAGGTATAATATCAGAATTTGCTTTTACTGTTCTTTTAGTTTAGTTTTGGATTAACGCAAAAGTTGCTGCCTTTTAAAATTATTTTTGGGTGAACTTGAACTTAAGGAGTAGAAGTCATAGATCAAAGGCGAAAACTTACTTAGAATTTTAATCATTTTCTCGAGTTTACGAAATGTTAGAATTTAACAATGTTTACCTCTTTGAGTTAATTTATTACGATAGAGCTTTGCGTCTAGGGATTGTGCTAAGTAATACATCTTAGTTGAAATGTGTAGTAGGAGAAAAATAATAAAAAGCTATTTTCACGTTACGTTTTATAAAAATACAGATGTTAAACCGGCAAAACTTGTTCTCGTTCTTGATTTATCATGACATTTTTATTGAAATAAAACTGTGAAATTTTGTAATAAATTATACATAATTTTTAAAATAGAAAAGAAATTAATCGATGGAATTGGCCATAACCATAAAAGTTTAGCGCGCCGGTTACATAACTGCGGATGTACTTGCTATTGGCCAACGGAAGCCGGTTTAAATTTGGAATAACGTTAACGTCATTTCCAGAGACACGGTGTCCGAATGCTAATGCTGCAGGAGCTATGCCATAGACATTTGATACAGGGGCGGACTAAGGTCTGCTAGAGATGTCCTTGGGGGCACCTAGTATTGCTTTTCCCAAAACTTCTTTGTCATAAGTAGTTTGATTTAATTTTCCCTTGAAAACAGCAAGATTGATAAAAAGTTATGTAAAAAATTCCATAATTTCCCTTTACACATTAATTCTCTGTGTCCCTTAAACAGACTAAGTTAAAACACAAAATTCATATTTCTTCCACAAATTATCATTTAACATAGCCACCTAGTCAGCACTTGCATAGGATAAGACACCTGGCAAGCATGGGTTCGAATTGGAACTACTAGGTTTTCTGTTGTTCAAGTAAGATATTATCATGTTCACTTTGGAATGTGAATCACATAATACTTATCAACAGCCATTATGTTTGCACCTAAATAAGTTATTAAAATAACTCTGTTCTCTCTTTGAAATGGGCCCTATCCCCTTAGTCCGTGCTTCTGCGGATTCGAAGCACGCCGATTGATCGTATCCGTATGTATCGATTCGAAAATATTTATCGTACAAATAAATGTTTGGCTGCCAAGGCTGGCGTAATAGTAAAGATAATAAATTATCCACCCGCCCCAGCGCAGCGTTTGTCTAAACATTTCTATAAAAATTGTGTAATGAAGACGTGTTGTATAAAACTCTCGGCTATCAGTAGTAACTGTTTGTTTCGCTTTAAAGATTGCAATCGAAATGTTATCTTTATCCCTCATCTTGACACCGTTCCTGAATGATAGGATCCTTCATATCGGTTAGACAGGGTGCCTTAGGCACCCTAGTACAGATACCAGTCTCTCACAAAGGTATTATTGCTGTATGATGATAACTTACTGTAACTAGAATATAAGTTTTTATACCTCTGTGAAAGAGAAATAAAGTTTATTTATTATTTATTCATCAATTCTACACTCACCAAAAGCCTAAGTCAATATCTTCTTATCCATGGGCCTGTTTTTCATAAAACAAAATTTTATACCTAACTGCAAAATTTTGCTCAACTTGGTATCTTTAAAAACCCATCTTATCTTCTTATCGAAAATTTTCATTCCTTTTTCAGTCGTTTTACATTATTTCAAGCTTTTTTCGTTGTCTGCATATAGACTTTGAAATAGAAACAATATCTTTATTCTAATTTTTTACTTAATACTTTGGTGTTCATGGCATGCTAAATGTCGCACTTCCATTTCTCCATATAGGTACTAAAGCTATGGTCCAGAACTGTCTACAATTTAAAATTTAAATTACCAACAGTATCTCCTTACCCGTCATCAGAATTTCAGCCCACTAGACCCAACGTCAACGCTGACTCAAGTGCTCCAAATTCTATTGCCTACCTAAGTGAGGTCTAGTCGGAATTTACCCACAAAGGGTTCTTCCTTTGACGAAGCTTTGTCATCTTCATGACATAAAGATGGCGGATGCGACAATTCCAGAGGAATTGCCGACATTGTGTTTCGTAACCTCGTCTGTTGTGCGGGACGAAAATAAGATTGTTTACTTGTCAAATGTCCTTTAAAATTTTTGCAAGGACTTTTAAATTGGTTTATCCTTTCATAGAACTTCAATTTGCCTTCGTAAGTAAATAATTGAATTAAAAAAACAATTGAATGTCCTAACGTTACACTGATTAGCACGCGCGGTGAAAAAAGTGTTTAGTTACTTGAAATGTTTGAGTAAATATACTAAATTTAACAAAGTACTAATTATTTATTATTATCTTCAAATTAATTGCATACGTATTTTTAGTTGGATAAAAATAAATTGAAGATAGAAAGTGAAACCAAGCAATTAATGACTCAAATAAACTAGTTATCTTAATTTGTATCGAGTGCTCGTATAGATTATCTTATTAGGAACGTTAAATAAATATTTTAAGTAATTAAAAAACCGATAACGGAACGGAAGGTGTTAACAATTTGTTTAAGTGTGTACACTTGAAGTCAATTATTAGTCGATATTATTTCCAAACAAATGTATGTAATTATTATACAACTTTCATCCATTTCTTTTCATTAGTCACTGTCTAATGGAAAGAAATAGCCAAAACAAAGATTTCTTAATTTAATAAAAAAATGCAATATCTTAACCTAAATGAGCCGGCAGATTTTCTGGATAATTGGCAACTAGCCATCGACAAGATTTGCGTTGAGTTGGCAAAATCGCTGTTGAAAGTGGATCTCGTTTAAGGAGTGCTTAGATTAACTATGATAAAATTTAGCTTGAACCTATTCGAAGCTATTTTCTTATAGGTTTACGATCGTTTTTAGAGCAGACAAGAGCGTTAAAACTTTTTGAAATCGATTTTGCTTACTACTTTGTTGTGTTTTTTTTATTTTAAAAGAATTTAGATGAAACAAAACTGCATGCTTTGCCTCTGCATTTCAAAATAATAGAATGAAATGAAAATGAAGTTAATGCAAACTGGACTGCAGATGCACTGGAGCGCATAAGTGCATTATTCATAAACGGATGGCTTGCATTCCAGATGCAAAGTTGCTGTCTTGCACTAGCGATAATAAAGATGCAGTGTTGCATTTATGTTATATCGTCAAGAAATATTGGGGATTTTTCTAAATTTGTTTGTGTGGAACTATGTCAAAAATACTAATACCTAATAATTAACTACCGGTAATAGGGACGAAAGTAGACGGATGAATGTTTAGCAATTAACCGTATTAATTATTCGAATGTTAGTAAGTATACGTTAAATTAAATTTGTCGTTCATTTTATTTATTGATTACTTCCGTACGATATTCTTAAAAAAATGCTATTAAGCAAAATCAATATTTATTTTTCCTTGTCTAAACAGGCTGATGATTCTAATAACGAACTTACGCTCCGGAAAATTCAGCTCCGCAATCGTAAAAAGGGAAATGATCCACTTATCCATCCGTCCAGGTGGACTGCTCGTGAACCCAATCAATGCCCAGGCACAATAATAGGCAATCCCAATTCCGGGAAACCTCAGCCATAAGTAGGTTAGCGAATCTGACTGGGGAACTGTCGATAACCTGATTCCCAGGTTTCCAGGTCACCCATTTTACCTCTCGCAGAGTTTTCCAGTTATCTGGAATGCTGGTCTCTGGTGGCGATATGTTGGAATTGGAATCGTATTTCTGTCTATGTGTCACGATAAATGAAAAGTTTTTCGTAGCTATCGTTTTCATTTGGGATTAGAGATTGCAAAATCCGGATTTTTCTTAAATCCGGTTTTCCGGATTTGTGTTACGTACAAATCCGGATTATCCGGATTTTTCGAATATTGGGTAAATTTTTTTAACCATCAATTTAATTTAAATAAAACGTAGTTTTTTTCAAAAAGATGTAAGTATTTGAAGAAAAGCGTTTTATTTTATTATCGCGCATGGAATTTATTCCTCTTTTTTTCGGTTTGCGCTACAAGCTTTCGAAATTATTTGAACCTTGCATTATTTTTTTCATTTTAGTACAACTGCATTTCAGAATAAAAACTTGCTTGTACCTATAAAATATTTTTTTTATTCTTCTTCTTGTCGTGTCAACAAAAAACCTACACAGCGTCAGTCCAAAACTCCGCCACAAGAGTGGCGTTATCAGTAGCCTTCATTAAATCTTCCTGCTTGCAGTTGTTTGGGCACGCAGGGCACGACATCATGTGCTTCGTCGACTGGGGAACAAAACCACACTTCCACTCCAAGTTTGATCCATCCAAGAATCCTCACCTGACACCTGAACAGATTGTCCTTACTACGGCAGACCTGTCCGAAGTCTATAAAGATTTCCAGGTAGGCCAGGAAGCTAATTTTTTTTAATTATTTTACACTTTTAAGTTGTATTTCAATCTCAGGGTCCTGGTCATTATTTACGACCAAAGTGCTCGGGAAGACGAATCCAATGAACTCAAACTCTATAAGTTTCTGCCGTTTCGGTTAGGAGTTCCTATGGCCACCTCCTGACTTCATCATCAGGACCCTGAACATCATCTAGCACTTAAGTGCTTGAAAAGACAAATCCAATAAACCCAAATTCGATGAGTTTCCACCGTTTCGTTTAGGAGTTCCTATGGCCAACTCCCGAATCCATCATCAGGACCCTGGGCATCATCTAGCACTAAAGTGCTCGAAAAGACAAATCCAACGAACCCAAGTTCGATGCGATTCCGCCGTTTCTTTTAAGAGTTCCTATGGTCACCTCTTGACTCCATCATCAACCCAGCTAAATGATCGGCGATAATATAGCCAACAACCTGTTTAGAACTCTTTTAAGGATTTCTCCACAATTACCCCCATTCTCATACAATGACATTTCGAGATGAATTAATGTAAGCAAATCGGATCCTCTGGGTAAACTTGATGGGCGAGGTTGAAGATATCTTCAATATATTTTCAAGATATCTCTACTTACACTTGGCCTGCGAATGAATATGGAGAAAACAAAGCTTATGTCCAATGTCCATGTTGCGCCCTACCCAGTTTCGGTTGGGAGCTCAATTCTCGAGATTGTTGACAATTGTATGTCTACCTCGGACAAACGATTCAGCTGGGTAGGTCCAATTTCGAGAAAGAGGTCAATCGTCGAATCCAACTCGGCTGGGCAGCGTATGGGAAACGACGCAACGTCTTTTCGTCCAAAATACCTCAGTGCCTGAAGACTATAAGGTCTACAACCAATGTGTGTTACCAGTGATGACTTATAGTTCGGAAACGTGGCCTCTCACTATAGGCCTTATACAGAAGCTCAAATTGCACAGCGTGCTATGGAGAGGGCTATGCTCGGTGTTTCTTTACGAGATCGAATCAGAAATGAGGAGATCCGTAAATGAACTAAAGTCGCTGACATACCAGCCCGACGGATACAAGCTGAAGTGGCAATGGGCAGGGCACATAGTACGCAGAACTGACGGCCGATGGGGCAGCAAGGTTCTGGAGTGACATGCAATAAATAATTTGAATTTGGAGTGGAGGCCGCGTACCGGAAAACGCAGCGTGGGACGTCCACCCACAAGGTGGACCAACCAGGCAACATGGAAAGCATTGGGGGGGCCTATGTTCAGCAGTGGACGTCCTACGGCTGAGATGATGATGATGACTTACACTTGCAAGGGATATTTTCCGATTTAGCTGCTCTTTAAAACTCAGCGATATGGTGTTTCAGAATCAGCGTCTCGTATAAAACTCACTAGCCGACTAGCGTTGTGCAGGCACAGTGCAGGTGAGAGTGTTGTGCGACGAAGTGCGGGTGCGTTCAATCAAAACTTCGCTTGTTTTGCATCCATGTTGCATTCAATACATATTTTGGTTTATGATTTTATGATAAAATTTTTGGGGTAAAAATATTCGAAAAAACCGGATTTCAAAGTCAAAATCCGGATTTTTTTATAGCCTCAAAATCCGGATTTTTCAGATATTTTCGAATTTCGAATAATCCGGATTGCAATCTCTATTTGGGATTTCACGTGATTTACTTAGTGGTGGCAATACGTCTTAGCTTATAGCATTATTTGAAAACAAATGAAGAAGTTTTTAGCTTATTACAAAATAAAACTGTGACTATTACACTTTCTAGACTTATTTCTTTGAACGTACACCATAATATCATTATTCTTCCTACAGCTCTATATCCTTATACAAAAAATACAACATGGTAATCAAGTACAGCACATCAACATGTGATGTGAATGTGACATCTTTCTTTATCTAGTTGTGAAGTTGCTATTTAGCAAGAAAGTAAGTTACAGCACAGAATAATAATAAGTACTACGGTTACAGCCTGACATACTGTTACTTCACTATACCTACTTAACTATTTACTGTTTTTAGTTCAATTTAGTTGTTTCTATGCCGATAAGAAAAGGAGTACCTACTTCTACAGCCTTGGGCCCATTTGATCCGACTTTGATCTTGTTTATTCGAGGCCCTTTAACTTAGTACTTCTACGTAATTAGCTCTTTCAAGCTTGAAATTAAATAAAACAGACGAGATGAGGCCAGCGAAATCCATTAGATATTTACTTAGGTGTTTACCTACTTTACGTACTTATTTACATAGAAAAGTGTAATTTAAGTTAGGGTCCTTTATTTAGCGTCAAATAATCATGTTAATTTGGTTTCTGTCGTTTCAAAAGTTAATAAACATTGGAAAACTAAACATGATGGCCTTATTATTAAAAGTTAAACATACGATGAACTCAAAGTAACATTACATAATCAAATTCATAATTTTGCAAGTAAGCTTTTAAAAAGCTCTTACACGTCCCAGTATTACTTTAACGGTTAAAGTTTAACCTTACCACTACTTCGGGACAACAAATGGGCTAGTGCTGAGAAGAAGCAGCGCAAAAAACTGGCATTTAGTATGGAAATTTTATTTTAAACAAGTTCAACGTGTTCAAGAAGGGTTATTTGTAAGACTGTAGCAGTCAAAAGCGAAGTTGAGACTGAACTGAACTGAAAATATTTATATAACGCTAAGTATAATAATAACCTAAGTTCAGCTAGAAATACTTTAAATCCTAACCTAAAACCTAGCCACATCTGAAGAGACCTGAAGAGACATAAAATTGTTTGAAATCTGGCAACTCTCCAGCGGCTCCTATTGCAAAACCTAGGAACTAGTTTTGAGCTCACTCCAGCATTTCAAATTGAATTTTCCGCGAACGTGCACTACAATTAAAAGTTTCAGATAGGTAGGTCACGATTTTGTTACGTGATTGTTTTTCTAAATATCAAGAAAATTCATGGTTTTGAATAGAAATTGTGTTGCATAATTTCGCAATAAATTAGAGAAAAGTTGGTAATATTGGCGCTGACAGGTTTAGGACGCGTATAACTTTTTATGGTTCTTTTCTTTTAGAAGAAAAGGCAAAGGCATATTCTAGCCATACAGCCAAGTAGGTTCTTCTTTAGCGCATGATATTGTTTATTTTTTCCGTGAAGTTAATTTGACAGTTCCCTTGGCGCGTTTTAGACTGCTTAATTTACTTCCTTGGCCTCATTTTTTAAACGAGTTAAAAAAGGAAACCCGACCCAAGAAACCAATTACTGGCAAGCAAGAGATGTTTCGCCTAACAGGAAGGAACTATTAGTTCAGTTTCGATCCAGTTAACCCACCTTTCATCTTCGTATCGGCCATGCGGTAACCTTAACTCGATTAGTTCGTCGTTTATCACTTTACCACAACACTGGCTGGATGCCAAGGGAGATGTTTTCAAACAGGCCGATGGACATGCAATGTAAATTAAATAGACATAGGATGTAACTTAAAAGTATAAATCTTACTGCGGTATATCACGTATATTCTCTTTTTAAAAAGTAGAGTCATCTCCACAAAACTCACATGCAATCAAACTGCAGCTTCTACTCTTATCCTCTTAAGAGTATTAATTAAAATTAATTAAAACTTTAACGAACCGACGACCTCATAAAGGTAGCAGCAAGGTGCTGGATGCAAGCCGCCACCAACCGGTCATTGTGGAAATCATTGTGGGAGGCCTATGTTCAGCAGTGGATGTCCTATGGCTGAAATGATGATGATGAACAATGTCTTATAGTGACATAGTTCATCGCCACCACAGCTTTTTTCTCTTTTGGGGTAGATCGATTGCGATTTTATACCTCAATTGTAACAT
This sequence comes from Ostrinia furnacalis, assembly GCF_004193835.3. NCBI lineage: Eukaryota > Metazoa > Arthropoda > Insecta > Lepidoptera > Crambidae > Ostrinia > Ostrinia furnacalis. Next base: position 287,420 of record NW_021134518.1, read on the forward strand.
GTAGATTGTTGGGTATTACATACATTATGTAGCTCTTATTGTGTCTTAGCATCATAACGGCTGTAATATAACTTACAAGATTGGCTCAAAGCCAAATACGATGTATTGAAGTCTGTTTATTACCATCAAGCACTCATTAGGGGCCCGTATAATGTGAGAGTGAGGATTTGTCTCTATATTTATACAAGGATAATACCCCTTTCTTGTACAGTCCGCAAAGAAAGTGGACTGATTGTAGAAATGTTTACGTTTAATGTGTTACAGTAGGTATAACTCTGAAGCGCTCATACTCATGTAAGCGCTTTGGGTTTTCTGTAAGCTTATTATGTTGCTCATTAAGGCGATTAGAGTCCTCAATCCGCGCCAAATGGGCATTTTGTAAAGCCTACTCCTCTTTTACTGCTGGATAGAAATAGTTGGAAAAAATATATGTTATACAACAGTTCAAGGACTACATTTGTGACGTTTGAATTTTCGCTACGTCTCTTTGTTTTGGATTAAAAAAATAAATACGGGACATCGATTTTTTACTTAAATTCCCTACTCCTCCAAAACGGCTATGTTAATTTAAAAGATTTTTGCACGAATAGATTAGGAATTCTTTAATCTTTAAATGACACGTTGCGTTTTTCAATCGAACATTACTTTCATTCATAAATTTTACTTTTGATAAATTCCGAACGTTTTGCTGTTGAGGGGGCCTTCGCGGGGTGCGGGCGGCAGTCGGCCGCTGGCCTTCAGACGGGGAGGTTGTGTCACTCGCTACAAACTGACATTAGCGATCAAAATGAATTTTTTCTTTGGCTAAGTTGCACCACCTGACGTGACCTAACTTTGACCGTAGCTTTGGCGATAACCGGTGTTTTTTGTATGGAGTTAGACAGACTTTTGACGCTTGTCAAAGTTGAAGTAAGATGGTGCAACCCAGCTTTTGTTCGACAATAGATTTTATGTCAGAATTGTTCATAGAGTACGTGCAGTCAGACAATACAATTGAATTATGACGCGCTCAGACGCTATTTTCTACCTGAATAGAATCTATTAGTGTAAAAAAACTATAATTGACTCCAAAACAACTGCACTAGATAAATACAAGTAGAAAAATTATTACGTTATTTATTTACTAGGCCTTTGCAATCAGTATCCAAATTAGGAGCTAGTCAGAATCTGTAACTTAATCGATTTACGTGAAGAAAACAATTTATATTTTTCATACTTATTAGAATTAGATTTTAAATATGTTTCTTCGCGAAAATACCACAATTAAAAATAACACCTGTAACGCCCCTGGGTCTGCGGGTGTCTATGGGTGACGGTAATCATTTACCAACAGGTGATCCGTTTGCTCGTTTGCCTCCTGTCACATTAAAAAAAATTAAGATAAAGTGGTATTGAATTGTTCTATAGAGCTTATTAAAAATTTGGATACTGATTACAAAATTAGCCATTTTCGGAGTCGGTGTCGGTGTCCTACCTTTTGGTGATTCGTTTTGGAGTTGGTTTTAATTTTTAGTGAAATTAATCTATTTCATGCCTTTAGTAGACTATAGGTACCCAGTAGACCTTGTTGTTGCCACTGAAGGTGCATAGGTACTCAGTACATTGATACCATATTTTTCATGTTAAGTGCAAATAAACTTCCCTAAATTACCAAACCATGAAACGTACCTATATTATTAAAAAGTTTCGCAGATAAAAACTGAAATCCTCTTATAAGGTGATGAATTTTAGGAGCATGTCATGAAACCAAAATTATTAGCATACAAGAGCTTGTTTTAAAAAAAATCTTTTTATTTATGATGGGGAATTTACTGCGGCGTAGTAGCAGAGATTTTCCGTTTGTAGATCGTAATAATTTCGAAGAATAGGGATGTTTCGTGGATAAAGCAAGAAAGTAGCAAGAGTTTGAATAAGACCGTCGGTGAACTTACCAAAAAAAAACTCTAAATGTATTTTTCACTTTTTTAAACTTATGAAAATTTAAAGAGATGAAGCGCACCAAAGTTCAGAAGATGAGGCACATGACGTCAAGGCATGCTTAAAAATGTGGCGATTTGTGTCGTCACGCGGAATTTCATCGCATCATATCTTCGTAATTACTTGTTTAATTGACAAATAAAAATATCCTGTGTCCAATATTTTTTGATAATGTAAAATTGACGGACCAAAAGTCTTTTTTAAAGAAACTAGCCTATTCCTATGGCCACATTCCAGCTCCATCATCAGACCCTGCAGTTTACCTTAGAGAATTGAAGACTCATGATTTTCAAAGTAGCGTACTTACATAACATTAGGTACTTGCTTATACAGGGTGTCCCAAAAACAATGGATAACCCTTCAACCATCGATAGGCCTCGCCATGGTCTCCCTAACGTCCAATTTTGACCCCAGTAAAAATATCACCGTTTTCAAGATTTTTAAGTTTTTGTGCATTTTTAGAAAATTGTAATGAAATTATTTAGGTATAATAATAAATAAATACAAATCAAACGAGCCTAAACTCGATGGAATCGTTTAATCCCGGAGTTGCTATGGGGCCACTGGCATTCCAGCTCTACCATCAGATCAGCTCCATGTCATCACAATATTGCATTGTCACCCGAATTACATGTATATCCGAAATTTTAACTCAATCAATTGATGAAGGATTTCTAATAAAAAGACAAATACATTTTCAGTTTATTCTTCATAAGTGACACAGAGAGAATGACAATAGACAAAAGCAGAAACATTTGCTTTTTTAGGCCATAGACAATACTAGGTACTAATGCGTTCCAATAGGGATGATGACTGGGTAATGAAATCGAAATTCTATTTAGTCCGTCAGACAGATAATTAGAAAATATTAGACTTATATTTTTTAATTTTTTCCATAATCGAATAATTACAGTATTATATTGAGTTGAAATCTCGCGTGACGTCACATTTGAGTAAAACTCTGCTCAAGCGTGGCGTATCGCGCCATTTCAACTCGATGTAGCACTGTTATTATTTAATTATGAAAGAAAATAAAAAATATGAGTCTAATATTTTCTAATTATCTGTCTGACGGACAAATAATTGAAATTTTGTCATCTAGCCTAGTTGTCGTCAGGAAGTTGGTCTAACTAATTCAGCTTGCAAGATTCCACCCGAACAAACATTTATGTAGTTACCTACATACATCATAAATTGCAAGCTAAATAAAAGCTTGTAATAAAGTCGGGTTTGTTCAAATTTCGAGAACGACTGAACCGACAAAAGCATTAGAAAATTTACGAAAAATAAAATAAATTTTTATCCCGTACAAAATGTTCATGGATATTGTTATTTTTATTAAATACCTTTACGCCTGAGTTAAATGACACCGACATCAAGGTTCATCAATTTAAGTTTAAAATAATAGGCAGTAATGTATGAAGAAAGAGCTTCTATTCTGTATCTACCTATGCCCGTGTATTTATGATCGGTGTCAAATCGGAGTTTTTGGTGCGGGGTGCGCGGGTGTTGCTCGCGGCGTGAAGGTCAAACGCCCAAGGTCATTGAGGACTCTAATCGCCTTAATAAATAAATAGAAAATAGAAACGAAGCTGAAAAAAACACTTTCACGCTTAGGTACAGATTTTGGTTGAATTATTTATTTATTTACTTAATAGGACAACCAACAAGACATACCTACAACATACTTTTCAAACTAATGAGTTTTAATTTCAGATTCAGGATATTTCTTTAATAAGTATTTGTTAAGTTCATTGAATATAATAGAGTTTTTAGGACAAGAAAAGAAAAGTTTTTCAGTTAAAGTATCCAATTGTTACATTCATATGTTTCCAAAACTTTTTTGTGAACGCTTCCACATGTGCGGTGTCCTTAAACGTAACCGAACCCGGTATTAAATTTAAACGACGTCCATTAACCAGCAAGTGGGGATAGGAGCTTCTTAACAACGTGGTAGGTACTTCATTAGACCTCTAATTGATTTAAACATGAAAAAGCTCAGCTCAACTTTCATCATTGCGAAATGAATTATTTTCATTTGCCTTGTGTGACTGAGGTTACATTACCTCAATATTGTTTAAAAATTTATTTTATTAATGCATCTGGCTGGTTGATACTATTTTTTTAAAGTCATTGAAAAAAAAGGAATTGTTCCCGCCATTCTTCAATTGTTTTACTGTCATCCGAAATGAGTAAAAATATTTTTTAAATTCGATGGGCATATTTAAGATTTTTAACGAAAAAGTTTATACTTTAATGTTACGAGAGTTTTTATTTTAATAATAAAAATTGGGTCGCCTGTTTCATTCTTGAAACAATAGAAAGAAAGTGACGAATATGGGGACTATTCTCTTTCAAACTATTGTTCACTATTTCACGTAGGTTGTTAAATGAGTTTCTCATGGCGATACCAAATGTAGAAAAGTTACCATACTAACTGTGTGGTAAATGATTCTTCTAACTTTAAAAAATCAAATAAGTAGCAATACATGCAGACAAATAGTATTTATGTTGGATACTTTCTAAAGCAGAAATAACATAAAAATAAAGATCTACGTAAGACCTCGTCTACAACCAACGAAAGGTGTCGCGTGCACCTTCGAAAAGATTTCTTTCAACAAAAAATTAACAACTTGATATGAGAGTGTGAATTTTCTTTTCTTTCTTATGGCTTGCGTAAGCGTAGCTAGCCAGTATCAAATACTTTTTTCTCGAATATCGCGTTCACACCGAAAACTAAATTACGAAATTCGAAATTCAAAATGCGTCAAGTGAGAGTTACAATCAATAAGACTGGGTTGCACCATCTTACTTTAACAAACGTCAAAAATCTGTCAAAATCCATACAAAATAACCGGTTGTCGTTATAAATACTTAGTATAAGTTAGATGGTGCAACTCAGCCTAAGAATTTTCTTTTTCTCACCTTCACTAGATCAGAAAACTTAATTACGAAATTCAAAATGTGTCAACAAACATTCGAAAATGCAAAAGTAGCGACCTTTAAACGGATTAAAATCTTAGCAATCCAGAACATTCCCGCCAACAAAACTATGAAACGCAGGATGGTGCGGTTCCGCGTCCAGAAATAGTGGCGATCGCGGCATCGCCCGCATTCCAGCCGCTCCTGTTTGCCGTTGCATTACCTCACGTTAGGGCTGTCAAATGCTGGACAAAGGATAAACAATTTATGAATTCGAGAATAGAACTCCTTCTAGAAAGAAGTTACTTAGACCTTCGATTGTTTCAAATATTGATGAAATAAACAAGAAATTCTACCAATCCAAGAATTTATGTTCATGTTTAAACTTTTATCACAGACCTGTATCTCTTAAGCTAAACATTTCCTAGCTGGAGATGAGGTCAAGACTGTTTCAAAAGTAAAAAATTTGCCACCCTCGTCCACATCTTGTCTTAGGCTGAGTTGCGTCACCGTAACTATAACTTTAACCGGTGTTTTTGTATGTAGTTTGACAGACTTGACATTGTTTGCAACCCAAGGTTTGCAAGTAAGCTTCATTTGAACATAAGCCCTTAAGTCCCGCATCAAACACTCCCAACCCTACTTCGATCGTGACCTGCCAGTTAGCGTTGCATCATGAATGAATGCGTGTCTATGGTCTAATTCCTCAAGGAGTTTTTATTGCCATTTAACACTTCAAATTAGTAAAGAAAGGTGAGGCGTATTGCTTCACATATTCAATGTATATTTTAGTAGTTCAAACCTTTTTAGAAGCTTTTTTCTCGTGGCAACTATAGCACATTCCAGAGAAGAAACACCATTAATAAGATACGTAATCTATCTATCTATCTATATAAATAAAACTGAATTGATGTTCGTTAGGCTGATTAAAACTCGAGGGCCGATTGAGCTGATTTTGGTTTTAAAATGTTTGTCGTAGTCCAGGGTAGGTAACGGTGAGCAAATACGCGCGCGATATTGTTTTTCTGTGACAGACAAAATTCCACGCGAGCGAAGCCGCGGGCGGAAAGCTAGTTGGTAATAATGATAGATCATTAATGCTTAAACCTGTATTAATATTATAAAGAAGTCGGTTATTAGGGATATGCATAAGCTGTTGATTAAATTTTGATGATTTTTTTGTTAAAAGCATCAGAAACCAGTGGTATTGTATACTAATATATTGTTTTATATTGTTTCAGGTAATTTTGTTTATATTGTTCACCATTTATGACATCCAAGGGTAAGTTGTTGTTAACTTGTAAGACACTCTTATGTAGCAACAGCCTTACTTATAAACGTTTATTAAAATTAAGACACAGTTTAACGGTCTCTTAAATAATATCTTAACTTAAAAACGATAATTAGTGTTAACCAACGTCTTAGTGACTGCTTAAATAACTGTCAAGTTAAACAGCGTCGGACCCTTGTTTAAAGCCCTAATTACCAAAATGGCGGATCAAAAAGTTAACAGCTGATGCGTGACGTGCCATGCAACGCGCTGTGTTGTTGCGCTGCGCGAAGATACACACAAAAAATAGCATGAAACACATGGCAAAGGTTGACGCAAACAATACAAAGTGAAAGTATAACAATAGATAGACATTACAACGGTTGGTGTTTCTTAATACCTACACAGTTTAAATAATTCAATGGACTAATAATACACCACATGTTACGTCGGCGAAACGACAATAAAATCCTAAAGGCTTCCTAAGGGTGCATGTGCGTGAGAAACTAAAATTACCATGCCTTAAAATTGCGCTAAAAACTAACAAAGCATTTACATCTTAAGCTTGTACAAGAAGTATTACAATTATCTAGTGTATATTATTATAATTGGTACATAATTTTAATATGGCGTATGTGGGACATATTCGCTACAGTACTTTTGTTTGTTTGTTGTTGTAGACTTGACAGTTGACTGACAGACAGCGTTTCATTTGACATAACTTTGACGTTTATTATTCTTAATTTTAGCATTGGCTTTCGGCATTTTGGCATTAGAACTGGTCTGAAGTTCGGTTCAGGTGGATTTAAAAAAGAAAAACTCTAATTAACAGTTGATTAGTTAAGTGACGCTTAAGCAGTGTTTATAAGTGAGAAATATTTAATTACTGATTAAGAAGTTAACGAGTCGTTAGTTAATTAGTTGCTTAGACGTTGATTAGTTGATTTTTATAAGTAAGGCTGCAAGTGTTTATTGTCAATGATTGACTTCCAGAAAGATAGTCTCAAAAAGATTTAAAAAATTAAAACAATAAAAGTACCTACCTAGCTTTAAAAGATCAAATAAATTGTCTAAGTTGGGTCACAGTAAAAATAAAAAACGATTTTTAAAAGTCTATTTGCAGAAATTAAATTACTCTTATGACTCGTGCCTTAAAAGAACCTTTGTCACACTAATTTACCTTTTATTGAATAGATACGTTGCGTAAAATCTTATAGAAAAGTCCTTTAACAATTTACCTTATATGCCCCTGATATTACAACGTGATCCAATATTAAAGAAGTCGAGGGTGAAATCGTGTGCACATGGGATCCCTTTATGTCCAGCAAAGCCAACGAACTAGCGGACTAGAAGAGCTTTGCATTTTGTAAAAGCTCAAAGAATATAATTATGGGTTATTATAACGTAACAAGGAATTTTATAAGTAAACTTTAAAGAAGCTTAAGTGTAGGATCTCATCGACCGGTTTTCGTAACGAAAATGAGCTTTTCATACATAATTTTATTCGTTGTTATAAGGATCGAATGTAGATAAGTATCTGTGAAACTTTTGGTTTCCCTATTTGCTAAGTTTGGGACTAATCATCATCATCATCATTTCAGCCATAGGACGTCCACTGCTGAACATAGGCCTCGCCCAATGCTTTCCATCTTGATCGATTGGTAGCGGCCTGCGTCCAGCGCTTGGGACTAATGGTCCAAGGAAATTAATTAATTAAAATGAAAACGTATTTACGAACGGTTTACTAATCAAAACGATCAACACATCGCTTCGGTCTTAATTCTGCTGATTGATAAACGATTCCTTATTTATGGCATTAATTTGACCTAATGTTCTCATTAAAATGGCATTTAAATGAAATAAATAAATCGCTTCCAGTGGCTCTGTCATCGGACGTCCGCAGTCATTGTTTGCAGAGAAAGCCACGTGCTGGTTTACTGCACAAAGCGATTTCTACCGGTAGCTGAGCTTTAACGGGTAGACCTGGATACGCTTGAGATAGCGTTTTGTTTGCTATAGGCGCGTGTAAGTGATGAAACAAATGATTAGTTATTGCTTGATAGAATAAGTTCACAATGCTATGACAGCATGACGTTATAAATTTTTTATTGAAAAAAATTGCTATTGCAAAGTTTTTATTAATCAACTAGCGGCCGCCCGCGACTTCGTACGCGTGGATCCTGTTTTACCCCCTTTTCCCGAATTTTCTTTGCTACGGATTAATTTTACGGAGCCCGAGACCTTTCCAACGAATGCAAAACCGTGGAAATCGGTTCGTGCGTTCTGGAGTTATAGCGTCAGGGAGGAAAACCCGACTTATTTTTATATAGTAGATATTGATTCGTAAAATAGATACGTAGTTAGGTAGGCTTCAATGCAATGTTTTAACTTTTAATTCTATGCGACTATTCTATGAAACTTTACCAAATTGCTTCAGTGGTTTAAAGTTGCAGATAGAATCTCTGGCGCTTTTAAATACTTAAGATTGATCTATTGAGATAGATATCAATCTTAAGAATAGTTTGGTGAGCCAAGGTACGAGTATAGTATGCAAAACAATCTGGGAAGAGAATCGTATCATAGTAATCGTAATCAAAAACTTTAATAGATAGAATACTATTTTGACAGTATAAAAAGTGTATAGAAATTTCAGCAAATATCATAATGGAAAGTGAAACTCAAACCAGCTTTGTGTACTGCACAATAAAACTATTAACTGTAGATAAACCGACAAAGAACATTCACAACACAAGGGACCCCTGTTCGATTCCCCGTGCGGGGCATGGTTCGGGGAATTACTACAGTCTACCTCTGTTTGGGTTTTTTTAATTGGGCGGTTTGTTTGAGGTTAATCAAATGTGACCCTTGACCTTTGACCTAATGAGAAATCGTGAGTGAAATCGGTCAATGAATTGATGAAGATACGTTTATGGAGTTAATGTAACGAAATTAAATTTGTTTCGAGACACAAAGGCATTTAGGAAAGAAAACCGTTTAAGTATTTCTACTGGTAGACCCTAAAAATTACAATAATAATGATAAAATAAAAATATCAACATAACTCATTTGGCGTTGGCATAAATCCATGAGTTATCTAACCCGAAGACTGGTAAAAAACTACACATTAAAATAAAAATGACAAATAAATTACAGGGACTTCTACATATAGTATGAACGTAATTAATAGGGTAGCATAAATACCAAGTTCTTCATGCTTCTACGATTGTACAACACGCTTTAATTTTCAGCCAGGCATGTTTTTCTTAAGTTTAATCTTATACCAAAAAGCTCAAAATACAATGGCAACATCCATTCATCCATCAAGTGAAGAAGTATTCGATTAAATCTCATAATAATTTACAAGCCAATTCCCATTCAAATTATGTTATGTCTAAGCTTATGCTGTATCAATGTCATCAATAGTCATCATACATCAATAAATGCAGACCACACCTGACCCGCATTCCTCATCCAGTTGACTCATCACAGTTTATCTAGTTATGTCATAAATAAATACATAATGCCTTACATGGTTGTGCATTACGTCATATCATTTAGTAAATAAATATTCTAATCGTCAAGAAGCACTTGGCAATGAAATAATGATGTTAGCATGCCCTTTTTAGAATTATAACATAATACGCAAAACTCGATTTTATTTTTGAGAATAGTATCGATTTTTTATTTCCACAGGCATAAGTTGAATCTGTTTTAATAATAATATTTCTAAGTTCAATCTATGAAAGCACTTCTACAAATCATTATTACAAGTCTTACAGCTGTCAGCAACTTTTACTTTTATTAAAAGCTCGATTGATGCTCGCTTTTTCATAAAAATGTAGCCAGGGCCGAATCTAGGGCATAAATAATAAAGTTCCAATTTATGACTGAATGAATATTATTAGCTTCCCTTCCAGCTGATAATTCAACTTTTGATGCAGATATATGTTCCAACTCCTCTCTGCGTTTTTGCTTAGGCTTCTACACGTAGACGCAAACGACCGATTGAAAAATGTATAATCGTTCACGGGCTCTAGTTATTATTTTATATTGAAGCACTGGTAAGCAAAAATGTTTCTCTTCAAATTTCTCTTCAAATTTCAAAGCAGTAAAACCTCCAGATCCGTACCTGGCATGTTCGTTTATGCAAACTCAAATACCGATGCCAAAATCGTTTCGATTCGATATACCGATCAATCAATCGAGAGAGTGGAAATGGAAATAGCCGAACTTGCAACGTGATCGCTCACGAAGGCCGGCACTTGGCACACGTAATACAAACAAACATTCCGAATTACACATGGTTGTATGTATTTGAAGCTTTAACTGTAGTACTATTTCTGTTTAATCAGAATCCTGCATCCGATTCGTATTCGGGAAATTAATAACGATCCGAAGTATAATATTATTTGTACAATAATGTTCACCGTTTCGGATCGCACGCAAGTGTGGAATCGGCTTAAGGCCTAAAACTGCGTTAAGCGGTCGCCCGCGCGGTTTCATACGAAAGTGCCCGCGACTAAGCACTCTGTATGAAACCGCGCGGGTGACCGCTTAACGCAGTTTCTGCCCTAACCATCTTACTATTTTTTCACAAAACAGCTGAATGCCTTGTCACTTTCTGTCGATGTTGATTTTGTTGTTAATGAAGAGACAAAAATAGTTACCTTATTGTAATATTTTGTATTTTAATGCATCATAGCTAGTTAGTATTTTGATCTTACCACGATGTTATGTAATGTATAGAGGGAAAACATTTACATCAAAGCTTTGTGTTACAGAAACTATGAGAAAGCTTTCAGTGCGTCCAAACGTTGAATGTTTTGACACGATACTGGAATAATACCGTAAACATATTCGGCCATATTCCATTTTCAGGCCACATCGAGCTTGAAAAGCTTTCAATCAATCTGCTTTGTTTACGTTTAAATCTAACTTTGGAACTCTGCATAAAAACCAGTAGGTAGGTAACTACACAAAACCAGTAAGGAGTTTTCTTATGTTCTCTGCCTGCATGCTTGAATCTCCAAGGCACTCGTGAAAACTCTTTTCCTGAAAAAGCTTACTTTTCTTTTTTCATACCCATTATTAGATACTAATTGTATTGAATTGAAATTTTCTTTTGCCGTGCGGGTTATAACTTAAAATAAGTCGGACATCATTAATTGTGAGCCATAAAAATAATTTAACAAGGCTGGAATCGAGTCTTGAAGGATCTAGCGTAGAAAGTCACATCTGTTATTGATATTGCGATTAGAATACTAGTCTGCAATCTGCATTATAATAACAGTTAAATTAAAACAAAAAGACACACGTGCCTAATTTCAATCTGCATTTTAATCCATTGTTAAGTTGATCATTCGAGATAATGAAACGCATTGTATTCTCGGTCTTGTTTTCACATCCGTCAATGCAGTCACAGATCATAAAAATAATTACGATTGTACAACAACCGCTCTACATTTTTGTCCTAAAATCACCCCTATTTCAACTACATTAAGATGCTAGTGTTTATTTATTTATTTAGCTTGATATGCCCTCACATCCCACACGTGCTTACATGTTTTAGCACTCACAACTTTTTTCGTGCCTACCCTACATCGTGCTAAAGAATATAGTAACTTGTCGTATTTGTGGAAATTAATTTGAATATTCTACTACTAAAGTATCAAGACAGTTTCATCCTGTGGCAGCAGGGTTTTGCAAAATGAAGTTGAAAAATTCTACCACTGAAGTACACTTAGTGTCAAATAGTTTGTGACCCATAGAAAAAGTTTACAACACGTCTTTGTTACATTGGAATAAGCTTGTGTTGTCACCTTTTTGGCCACGAACTATTTGATGCTGACTGTACAAGTATCAAGATAGTTTTATCCTGAACCAGCGGCTTCTCTGTGAGTCATTGATGAGATCAATCATTCATTGAGACAATGACTTGAGCACTCATGTCGTGCAGGGTCTTAACATTCCACTGGGAATTTAAATGAAGTGCACTTGTTTAATTTACAAGTTAAAAAAGTCAGCTGGCTTAGTAGAGTGCGTGTTGCAATGTGCGAGTAAGTAATTTTATTTATTTATGGCTCACAAAACAAGTTACAGTCATACCTATTTAGGCACAGATAATAATAATCCATAGATTAATCTAAACCGCAACTCTTAGTGTGCACAGAATGAATTGAAAATTATATTAATGATTGAAATAAAGAGGGTAAGTAGTGTTAGTTTAACTTATTTTATGCTTAGTATTTAATGTTATTTTAGTGTTATTAAAGTTTACAAAGGACAACTTGACTTTTTATTCAGGATTATTAATCATTATAGGCCCATGAACTCTACAATTAAAAAAATAACATAATATGTACTTACTATAAGAGCTTAATGCATTGGCAAATTGACCCTATAATTATTGATAGACTTAATTAAAAGAGCTTTTTTTTATCCACAAATATGAGGTCTTGCTCTTGCCTGCATCTTACTTGATGATCAGGCTGACAGTGGAAACGAGCATGAATAAGATAAAATAGAATCATTCATTTAAATAATTTTCTAAACGTTTCAAAATCGCTACTAACAAGCTGAGCTTTAAAGCTTATAAATATTATGCAACTAACACTCTTCTTGAATCAGTCTAATCTAATTACAAGCTTTATTATTTAGGCATAAAAAGATTTTGATAAATTCTGTGTCTCACAAAACGACTTTATGTTTTATGCGAGTCAAGAATCGTTCAATAGAGACATCACTACCTACGATATACTTATCATTAGGCACAGAATAAAATAGTATTAAGTACTTTAGATTCTCTTAACCCAAGTGCTGAGTGGCAAGATGAATGGTTAGTAATTTTAGCATTATTCCGTGTGTGGCCCGACTCGGGTGCACGTGCATACTAGCTTATAAATACACACTGCGGCTTCCGCTCGGTGTTCCATTTCGAATAATACACATGTGTAAAGTGTTTCTGTGAATGCGATATGAACACTATGAACAGACTCATTTTCTAGTTTCATAATTTCAAAACTTTGGTAAAATCATAAATTTTCTGCTCCGTTGGTGGTAGAGCTCATTCTAAGTCCGCCTGACTAGCTTACTACCTTTCTTACCTACCTAAGTCTGTCGCTATAACAACAATGTTAACAGCATTGTGTTTCGGCAGTTGGAGGTAAGATAGCCAGTTCATCTGTGGTTGGTTTCCATCAGGTCAGGTGCAGACCGTGAGCTTCCTCTTTGTGGATAAAATAGTTACCCATTAAAATTTTACGGTGCAATAAAAAAAAATACGCGATTTTTCAATAATTTATTAAGATGATGTGCTGTCGACTGTACTTCATACAAAGTAACCCGACGATGGTAACCACCGTATAATGGATAGATCTAATAGAAAGTGGTCGCCGACAACCTGCAGTATAAGGGCGTCGCTGATGAGCTGGCCAGAAGAAAGGAAACTATGTTGTATGCGTAGGTCCAACTTTCAATCATTTATAGTCATTGGCCTCGAGGGTTTTACATTGATTTTTATATAGTTTTAACAAGTTCTTTATACGTGCGTAAGTTAGCAAAAAATCATGTTTCGAAAAGACGAGGGAAAAAATAAGAAACCCTGGTGGTTGTTGGTAACTTTAAATAAGATTTATTCGAATGGCTTTGAAATTTATAAAATGTACTAAGTCAATTAAATTGGTGTAAAAGTGATGTAGCTTTTTGCCATAAAAATCTACGGGAAATTGCTCTTACGCAGCTTGTAAGTCCCTCCATAATAATAGGTTTTCTTAAGATAACTTTTAGTAATCTTTGCATAAAGTTAGATTTGCGAAGCCAATCAGAGTCTATTAAATAAAAATATTACCTGTGTATTAAAAATACCACCCTAGTTGTGAAACCTGCCATTAACAGCAACACGACTGCATCTAGCGGAGATGACGTCACACCTGAGAAGCTGCTAATCCTTGGAATGCCGATAACGACGCGGGGGTTCCGTGATAAGCCATGCACAGCTGAGCCGTTGTGCAAGATTTATACGCCTATATCCTAAGTGGGGCGTTGACACCTGCTACAATGTTGAGCAAAGGATAAAGATACGCGAGCTATGTATATTACTATGAGAATATTGTCAGAGCTAGCATCAAGATCGGCTGAAGTAGGTACTTAGGCCTATTGGAGTTTGGTTGATATAGTAAAAATCTTGGTGGGAATGTAGTCAGAAGTAGTTTTTCAAAAAATTTCATTGTAACCTGTCAAAAATGAAGTCCTCTTCCTCAGAGTGAAATGTTTTCGAGACGCTCTGAAAAAAATGGTTTTTGGTTTCTGCTTACACAAAAAAGTTACTTGCGAACTTCTTTATCTTCTCTATTTGTTTTAATACAAGCTTTATCAAATCCACCGTGAATAGTAATAATCTTCAAAGCGACTGATTTTACCTAAATACATTTATGTTTCACTGCAAAGGACTGACAAATAGATTATAGAAACTTTTGATATCATGTCGACTGCGACTTTTCAAACTAATATACGAGGTGCGAATGTGAAAGCTAACAAATTAAATAGTTGTTGACATGATGTCCCACAATCCCTAACTTCGCAATCAAAGTTGAAAACAGATTTTCTGCAAACCTGTCCTAGTACACGGCGGCCATCAAAGTTATCTTTCCATAATGGACGTCCAAACGATCCGAACTTTAGGCTTATCTGAAAGTACAGACTTGATTTAAGAGCTATCAACTTCGACTCGTATGAATTGGGAGGCCACTTAGTTTTAGGGGACATGTAGTTTTAGGGATCGAAAGCTTATTTATTTATAGCTTAATCAATACCAACAACTTCATAAAAAGGTTTTTTAGAACTTACCTGAAAATTAAATTCTAAAATATTTTGAAATTACGTTAAATAGAGCTACCTACTGTTACGGAATAAAACCTAAATAAAAAACAAGGCATAAACAACGACGCGTAAACGAAAAGTGTAGAGTTGATATTTGAATAGGTTTTAGTATTTAGTAGATCCATACATCATTTAAGACGACTTTAAAAACCGTTTTTAACTAAACCACGACGAAGAAGATGTAGTGTTACTTCAGTTGAAAATGACTAAGCTAAAATCTGTAAGTAGGTAGGTACTTAGGTATCTTGTAAAATGTAAGCTCAATGTAAAATGTAACCAGCTCTAAAAGTTTTAACTCTACTAAAGATCCTTTCATCACTTAACTAGTATTTCAAAGCTAAACCACTCGAATACCTTAAATATTGCGGCAGGATACCTCGTGGGCCGCCTCCTACGTGCGAATAATTTCGCAACCTAGTGGGCAGGACTGCCTACGGTACAATAGTTTTGTTTGGTAATCTTTAATTTGCAACTGCTGACATAAATTCATTGTTTGAATACAAGTAATTAATTTTTTGCGAAAGAAATGCTTGACACGTACCTCTTATTCTTGGTACTTATGTTCCCACTTCCCAAACTGCCCACAACTTTTCCCTTCGCAAGTCCTAAACGAACCATAAAATAGGTATTAGTGGTACACACACAAAGCACACATTACACACTTTAATGTTGCGTAATAGGGAGAAGCTTTTGGTAAAAGCTCTCCAAAACGGTCGTTTGGTGAAAACTTTTACCTCGCTGACTCAGAAAATTGTCTCTGCACAAGTATAAAAGATGGAACCTCTACGCTTCGTTTCGCAAAAAGCACATATCGGGCATTATTTCTAGTCCTTTACAAACGTTCTTTTGTTTGTTCCCTTTTGGTCCCTGGTTTGGGGAGAGTGTAGCTCAACAATTTGTACCGACAGCAATTAACCAATGTGCGGGTTGCGACCTGATTCTCACAACGAGCTAGATTGACAAACTGGGAGCAAAATAAGTAAATACCGAAGGGCGCATTAAAGACTGTCATAGCGACTTGAAATTGGTGACATGGACTCTCCAGTAATGTCACTTAGAAGACAAGTTTTTACCTACTTATTCATAAATCTTTTCCTATCCTGTTATTTTGGACTCTAACGCCCGTATTCACAAATATTACTATGAAGTCTCATAGTGTGCGTGGACGCACAGGGTGACACACGAACCAATCACAGAACTCTTCGTTCGTGTATTGTCACCATGTGCGTTCACGCGCACTGTGATGTTTGTGAATACGGGCAGCTTTTTCTCTGTTTATTATTAGAAAACTTAAAAAAAGATGGTCTTTTTAGCACATGACTATTCATGTGTTTTTCATTTAGGTTTAATTATATCTTTTATCAGCCTTGCTACAGCGGCAACAATAACTATGTTGCCACTTTCTATCAATGTCAATCGCTATCAAATAGCCATGAGAGATGCTATCACGAGCCTCTGATCTCGTCCCAGATTCTGATGCTGGAGGTTGAGTGGGCAGCGAGAATTACGCTGTAATGACTTTCCTAACAAGTTTACTTTGTTATTCGATGAAAATTCGCTCCTAAACGAATTGATATTTCGAAAATTTTACAAAGACGCCTCGTTAAAAGTTTTTTCATCGGTTTTGAATTTTACTGCAACTTTAAGGATTTAGTTAGGTACGTACACGCGTTATTACATTTCTGTACATTTTATAGAAAACATTGATTGAGAATTTTCTCTACATTTTAGAAATATGAACTACGTAATCAAATACTAATGACAATATCCGCATAATAAATTTTAAGTTTAAAGCTTTTCGCTCGCATCATAAAAGTGATATGATCATGATAGCGATAGCGAGTCGACGAACGATTAATCACTCGGTGGAGGAAGTATTCGATTACTTTCGAGTGCCGACCGACGGTTACTCGATTACATCTCCCTTACATCGAGAGTGAATTCAATTTGTACGGCAAAAGCAAAGAGAATTTTGTATGAATATGCCGATACATGAAATGGTACGCTGAATAATACAATAAAAATACTAAAAGCATATTTAATACTTGATAAAGTATTTTTTTATCAAATGTCAAGAAAATATTCAAGAAAATGATCATGAATAGGTTACCTGAATATAGGTTGCAAGTCAACAACTACCTACAATATGACCGCACCAAAACTGGAGATTCTTTATAGGAAAAATTAAAAGACTAACGATACTAATTTGATTATTTTATTGTTCCAGGTAAGCACCTAAAAGTGAAAACTAATATAAGCGTAATTTCGAGTAAGTACGAGAATATTAAAGGAAAACTGTCACATAAGGTAAGTAATTAATACTGAAATATTAAACTTATTACAAACACAAGTAACTAAATTAATAATCTCTGTCGTTTCTGAAACAATCTGTTGATTTAAACTCGTGTAGGGCACAAATTGGATTAGCTCCGCACTGCCGACTCCGTAATTTAATTAATATGTTCTATGGCAGATGATTGAATATTATTCAACTCGATTGTTGCAGAATTAATCGAGTTATGTAGCAAAATTAATTAATTTTAATTAAGGCTAGAAACGACATTTATTTTTATCGTCCTCCTAACCTTTGTAAACTAAAAAAAAATAGTTTTGGTAACGAACGAAAAAGTTCAAAGATTTTAAAAAATCCGCAGTCCCTAAAATCTCGGCTCGCCTGAAAATTTTCCCGCGAAAATGCAACCACAGATTCATACCTAGTGCATAGAGTACCTACGCCAGACTCCACAGATAAAATATTACGTGCACGCAAAAGGAGGTCAGCATTTCCCCGCCTATCCTGCACATATTCAGCCTGTGCATTAGCCATTCAAGGCATTCATCGCCAGTTCTTTCATAACCGAAGGATCCATTCACGGCAGTTATTCAGGTCTCGCTCCGCAAATGGCTGGAGTCAGGACTTACGTGAGTAGTTTTTGCGGCACATTATGTAAATCCCATGGATATAATGTAATATTGTTCGCAAGGGAATAGTGTACATTGTAATAAAAACGTTCTTCTGCAATAACGCTTGTAAATGATACCACCGAAACGTTTAGGTTGAGTTGCACCACCTATCTTTGACCGTAATTAATAACGTTAACCGGTGTTTTTTGTATGGAGTTTGACAGATTTTTGACGTTTGTCAAAGTTAAAGGAAGATGGTGCAACCCAGCTTTAGATTTATTCATTGACGTTACCAAAAAATATCTTCTATGACTGCATAGTCTTGTTCTTGAAGCGCGTAATTGTAATTTAAAGATAAGCTGTTTATACTCGTATTAATTAATTAATTTGGTACTGCATATCTTTGGCAACCGAATCCATTCTGTAAATAAAATTCCTTACATTTGTGTAACTTTAACAAAGTGAGACGGTATTTAGCACAGAATTGGCTTGTTTTTGTGTTTACAATTAGCTTTTACGATCAATTGTGGACGACGAGCAGCCGTAAACTATTCTGGGAGGTAATGCACACCAGTGCAGTTAACACAGGGAAAATATTCATCGTTCGTTCGTTCGTTTCAGCCAAATGACGTCCACTGCTGGACAAAGGCCTCCCCCAAGGTTTTCCATAATGAACGGTCCTGCGCTGCCCGCATCCAGGCTCTTCCCGCGTCCTTTACGAGATCGTCGGTCCACCTAGTAGGAGGCCTGCCCACGCTACGTCTTCCAGCCCGTGGTCGCCACTCGAGAACTTTCCTGCCCCAACGGCCATCGTCTCTACGAGCTATGTGCCCCGCCCACTGCCACTTGATTTTAGCAATAAAAAATATTCATACATGTAATAAAAATCCTTACGCCCGTATTCACAAACATTACTATGAGGTCTCAAAATGCCCGTGGACGCACAGGGTGACACACGAACAAATCACAGAGCTTTATTCAACGCTGTCCGTTCGATTTGCTGCTTCACTTAAGCAAGCATCGTTGGTGAATACGGACGTTATTCTTGCTGAAAACTTGAAATTTTAACGTGGTTCACTGAAAACCACTGAAAAGTTAGATATAGCTATGATGATATTTGCTCGGTTCACTGCAGGGCAAAACGGTACCTGATGTTATCGCCAAACAAACTTCCAAGGCTTTCATCCCCTCTTAATTTTTATGACAAGGGGGTAGCTTAATGTTCTTCGTCGTAACTAAAGATTAGTTCTTAATACCAAAATTCATCAAAATTAATTCAACGTGTAAAATAACAGATAAGCAGAGTTAATACTTTCTCATCATCACTACATAGTATAAAACAAAGTCGCTGTCCGCTCTGTCCCTATGTATGCTTAGATCTTTAAAACTACGCAACGGATTTTGATGCGGTTTTTTTAATATAGATAGAGTGATTCAAGAGGAAGGTCACCCGTGCGAAGCCGAGGCGGGTCGCTAGTTTAGTAATATAAAAACATAAAGTAGTTAAAGGGAAAGGGCTCTTTAAAATAATTAACTTTATGGCACTCATTCCGCCTATCATACAACGCGGAAGACGCCCTACAAATTGGTTCACTCCATTTGCATGTTTTATTGTATGACTCTAAAGTTTACGACTAGAGCTGTAGAAATTAAGCACACAGTGCTTTCTATTAAGATAATCAGCATTATAAAACGAGTGATATTTATAACAAGCTAGCTTTTTCCCGCGGCTTTACCTGCGAGGATATTGCTCTATACCAGTGATGGCCAAGAGGTCGACCGCGAAGATGATTTTGGTAGCCCGCGAGAGTTATAAACTGACCTTATTTTAAAATGTACCTATTAAAATTAAATATTTTCGAGTATAAGTAGACCTCACAGGTCAAAAGTTTGGCCACCCCTGCTCAATACTAATAAATCTATAAAACTCATAAAACTCATTTATTTCTGCAAATAGGCTTTAAAAAAGCACCTTTACACGTCCCAGTATTAACCCTACCACTGCTTCAGGACAATAAATGGGCCAGTGCTGAGAAGAATTGACAACCGCATGAAAATTTATGGTAAAAAGTACTGATAACCGCATGAAAATCCCTTCAGCAGTTTGAATAGAACTTAACAACACCAATTAAACCGATTTCATTAAATTATTTTTAAAATCAAATCAATTATTTAAACAAACGCTAATTTGGGACATGTGTACGCTAATTTGGGATTGTCAAAAACACAAATTCGCAAATTAGTGGGAAGTGGGAACAAACAACCCCACAGGGGTTTGGATGCCGCAAATTGGTGTTAAAGGTTTTATAATGAATTTATTATGAAGGGTCCACGCGTGTTGTTCCGTGATTGATGAGCCATTCGTGTTTTATGTCCGGAACATAATTAATATTCAATTGATCCACTCTACTTTGGGGTAAAACGTTTTATAAGTTTGTCTGAAATTTTTTATGTGTTAGAGCACACAAAAAATCATGTAAAACTTTGTAGGTGAAAAATTACGAACAATTTTTGTTAAATAAATGCAGCTTCAATTAATTAATTATTTCCATATCAATTACATTTGTGTAAATACCTTATAAGTATTTGTAATTTTTATTATCATTTAGTCTGCTCTAAACACTAATGAGCCACCTAACTATTGTCAAGCTTTCAATAGAATATCACTAAATAAAAACCTCCTCCTTTTGTTCAAGTCGGTTAAATACTACCATGCCATGCCACATAAGATTTCAATAGAATATCACTAAATAAAAACCTCCTCCTTTTGTTCAAGTCGGTTAAATACTACCATGCCATGCCACATAAGATTAAAAGCCAATTTATTACTGTAACTCAAAATGGCTGACCCCTTTTATCTTTATCAGGTTAAAGGCATTAACTTAACTTTTATATCTGGTTCGTAGGCATCAGTCATCGTAAGCGTATTGAGCAGGGATGGCAAACCTTTTAAATAAACAGTTTTGTATAAAGTTATTGACTAAATAAGAGATATAATCGCGTGCAAAGGTTTCCATGCATTCGTGCATTCGTACATTGGATTATTTCTTGATGTTAGATAAAATCAAATGGATTACATCGTAACAAATGTAAACAAACTAACGATTTTTTTGAGTATTCAACTAAAATAAAGTCTTCCATTTGTTTTTAATTAATAAAAGATTTTTTAATGAGGACTATCGTGCCCTTTGCACTCACCAGGATGGCGCCACTGTAGAGTAAGGTCCTTGTCACTCGCTAGTGGCTAAAACAGCTAAAACAACTGGTGAGCGCTGATGAAGCGGTCTAGGACGACTTGCAGTTGCACTCACCAGCATAGCGCCACTGGTACTGTAGAGTAAGCTCCTGTCACTTGTCAGTGGTGCTAACTGTTAAGTATAAAAACGATAACCCTCGTTGAACTTGCTTATAATCGATTTGGACAATGTGTCGTTGTTGGGGTACTTCAAGTTGGTATAAAAATCCCGCAAAGCCGTTGTCGACCAGCTGGTTCACTTTCCCTGGCATAGGGGATTTCAACTGGTCTATCAGAGGGTCAATTCAATCCAATTTAGCGTGTCCTCGTCACAAAAGCACTTAGCTAGATTGGTCGGCAGGATATGTGAGGATTGGCTGCTGATTTTCTAACGCTGGACGGCTGTTTATTGGATAAAACGCAGACAACACAGCACGTTGAGCTAAATACCGTCTTAGGTTTTTTATAATAGGTGTTATTTTGCAAAAACAATAAATATAACCTCTGGTGAACTAACGCAGCTTTTATAACCCGAACCTTCACAATTTATAACAACAATGTCATCTGTTTCTTTAAATGCCTACCAAAACTTTCAAAATTTTCAGACAAATTATTGAATTTTCCTTATACCCGTGGGTTTCCCAGCTCTCTAGAGCTCCCTATAAGTTTTCCGAAGTTCTTCTAGAAAATTCCACGAGTTTTTTTTTTTTATCACTACGAGGAAGCTCTTGGCCTCACCTGATGGTAAGTGAGTAAGTAAGGAATCCTCAACCACGGAAGAACTGGCTATCTTACCTCTAACTGCCGGATCACAACTATGCTGTTAAGATTGTTGTTATGGCGACAGACTTAGGTAAGATGGTGGTAGCTAGTCAGGCGGACCTAGAACAAGCCCTACCATCAACCAAATTTAGATTTTTTTTTCGATTCTAAATGTTAGACTTGCCTCGTTTCGCCCTACGACATTGTCGTAGTATTATTTTTCAACGTTAAACAACGGCATTAAAACTAAATATTTCTCTTTTGTGAAGGAAACTAATTTATGAAAATACAAGGAATATTTTTCCCTGCAACGGTAACACCCCTTTTGCTTCATTTGCGATAAGAACACGCTAGATTTAGTGCAGACGTTCAGATAATGGATATTTAAGGAAACTAGTCAAATTACTGAGATTTATAGTCTAGACTAGACTAAAGTCTTGAGTTTAATTTATATGTTGCAGATAACAGTAATTAATGGGTATTTCTCATCGCCACGGTTCTCATCGTCACCTTCGTGGCGAATTTTATTTCTTAACTTATTTGAATTTTTTGTAAACAAAAATTGTAGCGCTTGATGTGAAGATTGTATTCTCAGTAAATCAGTCAAATAGTGAGTCTCGTTTGGAAGCTTTAACGTTTTGAATTTTTTGATGCCACGAAAGTGATTCTGTATTTCACAGCAATATTTTTTTCAAACTTTACTACTGTAAATGACTCTTAAGTGTTTATATAACACATATTTTGTCTTATTTTCATAGCTAAATAGCAATAACATAATAATATAAATAGGTACCTACTTAAATACAAGATACAATTTTACCGATTAACTCATCTACTAAGTTACAAGATTCTACGCAATTGGTTTTAAGGGTGACACTGGTGGCATTCTGAAATGCTAAAAAAGCAAAAAAATTATCAGTACCTCAATAAAAAAGAACTCTTACTGATTATCAGTCCCTCAACAAAAATATATTTAAGTGATAATTTTATAATATATTTTTTATTTTGGCCAGAGGGCCTTGTAATTTATTATTATT